>NC_034602.1:13819368-13837996 GCF_900095145.1 Mus pahari
CTTACTTTGTAGACCAGGCTGGCCTCAAACTCAGAAATCCGCCTGCCTCTGCCTCCCGAGTGCTGGGATTAAAGGCGTGTGCCACCACACATGGCATAACTCTTTTTCTAAAGTATGTTTATTCAGTTACAATGATGCATAACACGTAGCGAAGAATTGAAGTTTTTCAGTGTTTTGACATCCCTGGCATACGTCTCCGTGAGATACAAGGATGTTCAGTCAACATTCCAAAGAAGTTTCAGAAACTTCAAAGCTTGGATTATTTAAAATATACTTTTAACTATCAGTAACAAACTCTACAACTTGAATAGTTAATTTTTTGTTAAAAAATGACTATGTTTAATAGCAATTACAAAAATTACAGTCTATAGGAATATTCAAACAATAAAAATATAATTTAAAATTTGGACCTCTTGTAAGGTAATAACCCCTAATAGAATGACATGTGAATACTGCCCAAATAAGGACTTATTTTGCATTGAAGATGTGTTAGGCCTTGAGAAAAAAAATACAGAGCTTTAGTGATAAAGACAGCCTAATACTGGTATAAAAAGCAGATGAGTAGACAAATACAACAGAATAAAGGACTCCCAAATAAATCAGTAAATCTGTGCCTGCCTAATTATTAACAAAGGAGGCAAACATAGTGAAAAGATAGTCTAGTTAACAAGTGGTTCTGGCAAACTGGATTTGTACTAGCAGAAACTGAATTCACTTATTTCACCTTGTATAAGAATCTATTCTAATTGGACCAATGTTGATTTGGAACCCGAAATGCTGGAAATTCTAGGTGAAATCAGGGGATACTTAGTACACTGGGGCAGACAAGAACATGCTGAACAGAAGATCAACAGCTTGGAAATTACTCTCAAGTATAAAATGACAGGACTATATGAAATTAAGATTTTTTTTGTGTGTGCAGCAATGAAAACTGTTAATCAAAGAAAAATCTTTAGCAGCCATATCTCTTTTGTTGTTGTTGTTTTTTAAATTTGTATTTTAAGGCAGACTCTCACTGATCCTACACCACACCAATTTGTCTAGGCTGCTTAGTCTGCAAAGCCCCAGGGATCCCTCTCCTCTCCTCCCCCACACTAGGATTACAGAGATGCCCCACTGCACCTGGCTTTTTCATATTGATTTGGGGTTGGGCTCAGGTCTTCAGGCTGGCAAGCCATAGTTTACTAATTCTCATCCCAACCTCCTTTCACGTTTTCAACATTATGAAACTTAATCTTACAATGTTTACGTATTAAATATCCAAGAAATTTATACTTGTGTGTTGAGGGCAATTAGATTGCTAATAGGAACTCCAGGATAAATCCTCTACTATGAGGAGAAATCTCAAAAGAAGAATTTGAAGCTGGAAGTAGAAACTCACACCTGTGCTTCTAGTACTTTGGAAAATGAGGCAGGAAGACGACCAAGAGTTCCAGGCCAGCCTAGACTACAGAGTGAGCAGAGTGAGATCCTGCCTCAAGAAATCCAAAACAGACAAAAAAAAAAAACGGCAAAGAGATGAATCTGATCATGTGATTAGGTGCTTGATGAGTACTTTCAACCAGTGATGTTAGTCACTCACTTTCGCGTTGAGCTCATCTGTTTCCTTGTGCAACTTTTACTTTTTTAATTTAGAAGTAGTCCAAATTTGGTCCTGATGCCATGAATATTAGCAGTGTTGACCTTGTCCCAGGGGAAACAGCCTCATCATCACCCTGGCTGCCAAAACCAAGCAGAACATACTGTGATCCTAGTTTCAGATAAACAAGACAGATTAAAGATTTTCTTCCTGCTGTGGGTAACTGTGCATGTCTCTAAAAGAATCCCAACACCTTCCTTTGACATCCTGAAGCTCTGACTGATAGCAAAGAGCTGAGAGACAAGGCGCATCAAGCCTGTAAGTACAGTTCCAAAGCTGGGAATGTGGCCACACCAGGCTTGCATGTCTTATGTGGAGAAGCCTTGGAAGAACCCCTCACAATGAAGGAACACATATGAGTCTTTTCCCTTTGGCTTCTTTCAGTCACAGGGTTTCATGAAACTCAGGTTCCACTCACTACAGGCTCCGGGCCAGTGTCAAGGCCTACTTTTGGCCTACTTTCTAAATTTCACTTGATTTTCACTTGTGCACTTTCTAATTTTTCATTCTATTTTTCTTTTGCTCATTCATCAAATATTTCCCAATTCCTGCTCTACCTGGCTATGCCTGATACTCTCAGCTAATAATAAACGAGATAAAGGTTTACATTTTGACAGTGCTTTTTTAAAAAAACAAAACAAACAAACAAAAAAACCAACAACGACAAAGCCACTTCCCCAAACAGGTACTTTACAGATGTTCCTACTACATAGGCACAGACATACAGAACATCTTGAGACAGTGCTTTTTTACTGGGAGTTAAAGAAAGAAGTAAGTGTGGAGGTTTGGGTGGGAAGATGTGTTGTATTAAAGAGACAGAAAATAAACTGGGACCACAGTGACTGAAAGGGAAATGGGGGGACTGCAGAGAGGTAGTCAGGTGGTCCACAGGGAGCATAGATTTTAAGTTGGCTGCAATAAGAAGCTGTGGGAGAAGCTAAAATGAAGGACTGCAGATCGGCAGCATATTAAAAGTTTACACCTAGACATGGAAGAGAAGAGCATGGTAGAGTGGTACAGGAACAGAGAGAAACTAGGGAGGAGGATGCCGTAGCCTGCTGAAGCCAGGGAGAAGGTGCAGGAGCTGATGGTGACCACCCGCTGGGTGTTAAGGGGAAGGATACAAGAAGAATCATAGATGATGTTGGACAGAGTCCCTTTGTATGTGGGAGGATCAATATAAGGAAAAAGTTGGGTTTGTTCTGTTTCTCACACTTTTGGTCTACGATAAGTTGGCTTCAGGCCTGAGATAAGACAGTGCATCATCCGACAAGTATGTTCATGGAGAAAAGTGGATCAGGTCATGGCCAGGACTCAACCAGAGACAAAGGAAGAGAACAGGGTCCCACAATCCTTTTCAAATAAGTGACCTTACTTCCTTCTAGACCCCACCTCTTAACAGTTCACCAATCTTCCTGTGGCATGAGCATTTGGGAGCATGGGCCTATCAGGGATGCTCAAAATCCATATTAGCTGAGGGAGTACATGTATTTTAATGACTGGTGTAGACAACCACATGATGCCGTGTCTAGGCGACTGAGATATGTAAGGGGCTGCAACATGAAGATCAGCACAGTACCATGTAAATGGGAAGCCCTAGAGACCAGTGTTTAAGAAAGGCAAGTGATTCTGAGATATCCTTGGGGAGGTCTCATTTTCCAGCTTATCACAGGATGTAGACACATGGAGGTTCCCCTTGGAAAGGTTTAGCAAACTACTGTTGCCAAAAGAAAATGGGTAGAATTTAATCTTCAATCCAGATTCAGAAGAAAGGACAGAAAATATGAGCAAACCTTGTGAGGAGCATGCTCACATCCCTTTATAATCATTCAGGACCAGGGCCCTGCGCTCACTTGGAGGTTTGCCACTGGAATTTATCTCAGAAGCAGAGAATTAGTCACAGAATTGCAGGTAACCACAAAAGAGAGGAGGGACACAAACTAATCGCATAATGAAGTCTTGAGTGCCAGCACTTGCCCAGAGCATCTGTTAATCTTACAAACAATTCCGTGAGAAAGATGTGGCTTCCTTCACCTTTTAGAAAAGCAAACTAGAGCTCAGAGCCACTTGGGAACAAGCTCAAAGAATTATGCACAATATTCAGGGCAGGCTGAGTCTCTATCCTGGAGTGCCATAATTGCAAACCACAAGTCCCTCTCCCACAGACTAGAGACTCCAACAGTAATATGTACCATCAGTTCCATCATCTGGCCTTGGCTGCTGAGCATCTGTCAGTGCAAGGGATCACATAAAAATTGGATGTTAGACCCAAAGTCCAAATGTCCTTTTCTGGATTTTTTTTCTCTTGCCACCTTCTGTAAGACTCCCGGGAGCCTTAGCTTACTGGGGACCCCCAGAGTGAACCATGTAGAGCCAGGATCGATGCACAAAGCAAAAGGAATTTATTGTTCCGGTGCACTGAAACAGACCCAAAGGAGAGGTGGCAACCCCCCAGCACCAGTTTGGGGAGTTTTTATATGGTTTATATGGTTTCCAGGGGCAGAACAAAACATCAGCAACTCGGCACAATATGATTGGCAGAACAGTGCACCCTTTAAACTGATTGGTCTTTAGGGAATGAAGTGAGAGGGACTTCCCTTGTCTGAAGGTGAGCAATGGTCAGTCCTGAGGAATGTGTCCCCACCCGCAGATCAGTTTCTGCCCTTAGGTCTGAGAAATGCTAATTAGCCTCTCCCTTCCGTAGGGGTGAGTGTTTCATGACCTTCCCAAAGTTCCTCTGCTCACCTTTTCACTTATATCAGTATGGCTTTGCTGGAATCTGTCACTGACTTCTTTAAATCCCTACACTGGTGTTTAGGATATGAGCTCTGGCCCTCTACATGGCACAGTTTAGAGAATACCCTGAGGAAAGAGGAAATACCTCTCCTCTTGACTTGTTTGTCTGTTGTTTCTTCTGATGTATTCCTATTGTCACCTATATGTGGAGTCAAAGACCACAGTTGTCTCCAGTTAACTGAGATAGAAACATCTTTGTCATTGCTGAGAAGTAATGTTTTAAAGAATCTATTTGATTCTGAATCAAATAGATAGTTTGGGAAATGAATCCATTTTCTTTTCCTCTGTAGCATTGAGTGAATGAATGTTTCTTGATGCGCCCTAACAACCTGGCTATGTCTCCTTTCGTAGATGACAAAATTGTTAGAGAGTGCACAGACTTAGAGTCAGTTCCTCCTTCTTTCCCACACCACTGTGTAGGAGATCCATGTTCCTGTACTGCACTCTATTTATGACTATCTGAAACACAAAATCAGGAACTCTGGAGGGATTCAAACACTCTTTAAACAATTAGGGTGCTATTTCACAGTGGATTTACACTGAGTTTTCAACGTTCAGTAGACAGGAATGTCCATAGTAGTAAATATTGTACTGATGGCAAACTACTGCACTTTTGAACTGTATTAGTGGTAGTTGAAAAGAGAAAGTTCTTAATATGGTTTAGAGATGTTTAAAGGATAGTTATTGATTGGAGATAGCAATTACGATGCTAGAAATCCTTCCAAAGCTACTTGGAAAAGAGCATGGAGGGGAATCAGTCCACGGGCTCCCTTTCAGCCACTGGGAGGTTTTGGATACAGCCACAGCATTTGTGTATATTTTCTTGGTGGAACATCGCCATCTTGTGTCTCTTCCAGGTATTTCATATAAAAATATGCACCACCATGGTTCTTTTAATGTTTAATGTTCCCTAGTACAGATTTTAATTTTTGTTTCAAGCTTCAAACTAAATAACACAAATACATGTATATAATTTTATGCCTTCCGCTTCCTTGTTTGTGTTTGCTAATTATTCAAAATAATGAGTTTATGACATTTTCATACATTTATGTACTCTATGTCAATCAATAGGCTATTGTAAACAACTGCATTATAGTATGATGTGCTGGTTAGTTTTATGTTAACTTGACACAAGCTAGAGTCCTTAGAGAGGAAGAAACCTCAATTGAGAAAATGGCTCTGCCTGTAGGAGATTTTCTTAATTAGTCACTGATGGGCAAGGCCCAGCTCATTGTGCATGGTGCCGTCCTTGGACTGGTGGTCACAGATTTCATAAGAATGGCTGTGCAAGCCATTGGGACCAGTAAGCAGCACTTTTGCCCAGCCTCAGCATCAGCTCCTGCCTCCAGGAGCTCCTCCTGCCCTGGCTGAGTTCCTGTCTTAACTTCTTCCACCTATGGAAGGTGGTGTGGAAATGTAAGCCACAGAAACCCTTTCCTCCCCAGTTTGCTTTTAGTCATGGTGCTTCATCACAGAAATACTAACTTCACTAATACATATAATAATCAAAACTACAATGTTATGCAATGCATAATAAACCAATCACTAGTTATAAAAGTTATATGTTCAAGGGGTTACAACAAGTGTCTGCCTCACAACCAGCAACATAAAACTTCGAATGCTACACACCTCTGTTCAGTTGCCTGATCCTCTGTACATCTGCCCTGTCTCCTCCCACACCTGATCCTGGCCTCTTATTTCCTCCCCCCTCCTCTGTTCCTCCCTCAACCCCTCCCTCCTTCCCTCTACCTCCCTTGATTATTTTGTTCCTCCTCCTAAGTAGGATCCACACTTTGGTCTTCCTTCTTCTTGAGCTTCATATCGTCTGTGAGTTGTATCATGGGTATTCCAAGCTTTTTGCCTAATATCCACTTATAAGTGAGTACATACCATGTGTGTTTTGTGACTGGGTTACTATACTCAGGATATTTTCTAGTTCCATCCATTTGCCTAAGAATTCCATGAAGTCATTGTTTTTAATAGCTGAGTAGTACTTCATTGTGTAAATGTACCACATTTTCTGTATCCATTCTTCTGTTGAGGGACATGTGGGTTGTTTCAAGCTTCTGGCTATTATAAATAAGGCTGCTATGAACATAATAGAGCATCTTTTGGGCTTATGCCCAAGAATAGTATAAATTGTCTGGAACTGCCAGACTGACTTCAAGAGTGATTGTAATCCCATCAGCAATGGAGGAGTGTCCCTTTCTCCACATCCTTGCCAGCATCTTCTGTCACCTGAGTTTTTTTTTTTTTAAGATTTATTTATTATTATATGTAAGTACACTGTGGCTGTCTTCAGACACACCAGAAGAGGGCATCAGATCTCATTACAGATGGTTGTGAGCCACCATGTGGATGCTGGGATTTGAACTCAGGACCTTTGGAAGAGCACTCAATGCTCTTACCCAGTGAACCATCTCTCCAGCCCCCCTGAGTTTTTGATCTTAGTCATTCTGACTGGTGTGAGGTGGAATCTCAGGGTTGTTTTGATTTGCATTTCCCTGATGACTAAGCATGTTGAACATTTCTTTAGGTGCTTCTCAGCCATTCGATATTCCTCAACTAAGAGTTCTTTGTTTAGCTCTGTACCCCATTTTAATAGGGTTATTTGGAGTCTAACTTCTTGAGTTCTTTGTATATTTTGGATCTTAGTCCTTTATCCGATGTAGGGTTGGTAAAGATCTTTATCCAATCTGTTGGTTGCCATTTTGTCCTGATGACAGTATCCTTTGCCTTACAGAAGCTTTGCAATTTTATGAGATCCCATTTGTCTATAGTTGATCTTAGAGCCTGGGCCATTGGTGTTCTGTTCAGGAAAGTGGATGGGGAACTGGGGGTAGCTGCCAGAAAGTCCCAGATGCCAGGAAAGCAAGAGGCTTGCAGAACCCAACGGGGATGACATAAGCTGGAATACCCAACTAAGGAGAGAGAGAGAGAACCTGTAGGGACCATTACAGAGGTTAGACATGGCCCCTGGTTAAGGAATGGGGTCACCTACCCATCTCAAAAATATTAGCCCAGAATTGCTCCTGTCTAAAGTGAATACAGGGACAAAAAGTGGAGCAGAGACTGAAGGAAAGGCCATCCAGAGACTGCCCCACTTCGGGATCCATCCCATATGCAGACACCAAACCCAGACACTGTTGCTGATGCCAAGAAGTGGTTGCTGCCCGGAGCCTGATATAGCTGTCTCCTGAGAGGCTCTGCCAGAGCCTGACCAACACAGGTGCATACACTTTGGAACCATTTGGACTGAGCATGGGGATCCCAATGGAGGAGCTAGGGGAAGGACTGAAGGAGCTGAAGAGGTTTGCAACCCCATAGGAAAAACAATATCAAACAATCAGAACTCCCAGAGCTCCCAGGGGCCAAAACACAAACCATAGAGTACACATGGAAGCTCCAGCTGCATATGTAGCAGAGGATGGCCTTAACTGCCATCAATGTGAGGAGAGGCCCATGGTCCTGTGAAGGCTTGATGCCCCAGTGTAGAGGAATGCTAGGGTGTGAGGTGGGAGTGGGTGGGTCGGTGGGTGAGCACACTCATAGAAGCAAGGGTAGGAGGGATGGGATAGGGGTTTGCAGAGGGGAAACTGGGAAGGAGGGATAACATTCGACATGTGATTTTTTTTTTTTAAATACTTTGAATGCTTCCTTCACTTTGCAAACTCACCCTTGGGCCTGGTAACAGATGCCAGCCCCAGTCCCTGCCTCTGGTAGAATGTTTTCTTTTACTGTCTGTCAACTTAGACTTAGTTCATTTGGGAAGAATTATACAGTCCACACTCTTTGTGTCTACCTAAGTGTTTTTTTTTTTTTTTTCATTTCAATGTAGTATTTCCTGTCTGGTTTATGCCAATGGTTTCTGGGAGAGCCAGAACGAAGTGAAATGTGTAAAGCCTGGATCCTAGACTTTGGAAAATGAAATCCGGTCTTTTGCTATCATGCATCTTTAAACTGTTTTTCATTTCTTAGAGTGAGATTCCTTTCACATCTACTTTGATGAGAACATTTGTCACACGTGTGGGTTACATTTTGTCAGATGCATTTTTGCTTTTTGTTCTGAAGTAGCTGGAAATCTTCCCAATCCTGATTCTTTTTTTCTGTTAAATGAGTTGCACTGATTTTGCCAATAGTAAGCCAATTTAGGATTCTAATAATATTCATTTTTGAAAGTGGTCTCTCTTTAGGCTATATTCACCTATATAATATCTATTTCAAGAGTTTGTAAACATTTCTTATAAATGTCTAAATACTTTGTTTGCTTGCTTGCTTGGTATTTTTGTTTTGTTTTGTTTTGTTTTTTGTTTTTTAAGATAGTTTCTTATGGTAGTCTTCAGTGTCATGGAACTCTCTTTGTAGACCAGGCTGGCCTGGAACTCACAGAGATCCACCTGCCTCTGCCTCTTGGGTGCTGGGGTTAAAGGTATGCACAACTACCCTGGGTAAGCACTACAAATTTTATGTGTGTATGGTTTATGGACCATATTATTTCTATGGCTGCACTCTGTTCCAAGTGAATAAATGGGACTGTATACAAATTACACAGTTCCACTGTTTCAAGAAATCTTTCTTGGCTATGATGTATTATGTTTTTTTGTACATAGCTGGATTTTACCCATTAGCAGACTAGGGTTGCTTGAATCTAGACATATCTGGAAGAGTGGGGATTAGGTTAAAGTATTTGTAGTGCTGATTTCAAGCCCTGAGTTGGAAAGGGCTTCCTTATCTTTGTTGGCTTGAGTGTATCCTCTAGGATTTCTTCCCTGGTATGAATGAAAACCAGTTAACTAATCCAGCACTTTTCTTATATAGTTAAAAATGAAGAATTCAACTCCATTAATGTGTCTATAGTTATATGGATTTTCCATCTATATCATTACAAAAATTTATTAACTAACATTGACATATTAAACTGAAACACACAGTGCACATTAGGGTTCATTCTCTGCATACTTCTACAGGGTCCAACAAATACAACAGGTATCAGCACTGAAATGACATCCAGAAGTCCCAACTGCACTGGCAGTCTCCTGTGCTCCATCATTCCCTCCTTTCTATATCCCAGGACACTCCTGACTAGCTGCTGATCTTTTTCTGTCCTTCCTAGTTTTCCTTTTGTAGAGTATTGTATGCATGGAATCAAAGTGTACATAGGCCTCTCAGACTGGCTTCTTTTAATTAGTAATCTGATCTTAACTTCATGACTTTTCATGTGGATCACTCACTAGTTTCCTTTAGGACAATCTTGATGTGTCCAGCCTATTTAATCACACAGCTATTAAAGTATATTGTTTTCTCTATATCATGGCAAATTAAGAAAGAAAAGCTAATGAATTCGCTATAGGTTTCTGTGTAAACATAGAGGTTTCTATTATTGGAGGATAGTATGGAGAAGTGTCTTGGTTGGGTTTTGTCAGCTTTACTTAAACCTAGACATATCCGAGAAGACAGAACTACAATTGAGACTATGTCCCAAACAGCCCATATAATTGGCATATTGGTAAGCACGTGGGACACTTTCTTAAATAGTGACTGATAGTTCCAGCTGATTGTGGGTGTTGACACGCCTATAAAGGGCTTAGGGTATATAGGAAAATATGTTGAACAAGCCATGTGGATCAAACCTATAAGCAATGTTCTTCCATGGCTCCTGCTTCATTTCCTGCCTTGGTATTGCTGAGTTCCTGCCCTGACTTCTCTCAGAGATGGACTACTACTTGGAAGTGGAAGATGAAATAGATCCCTTTCCTCCCTAAGTTGCTTTCGGGCATGATGTAAACGCAGCAATAGAGAACTTAGCTAAGACAAGGATTATGGGTATCTGTGTTAAGGAATTTCCAGTTTGTCTCCCCAAGTGGCTTTATCATTTATATTCCTACAAACAATTGTAGTGATCCCCTTTAACCTTGCATCCTGGTTGAAACTTGGTGCTGTCTATGTTTTGTGTTTCACCCTATTGCTGAACAGAATTCCAAAAAAACACCATGTCTATGCTTTCATGCTCATGCAGCCCTTCTTACGGCAGCAAAGATATGAAGTCATCCAAAGTATCTACCCACAGAAGAATGGATGTAAAATGTGATATGAATGCACAATAGAATTACATTCACAAAAAGAATAAAAGTCTATCACCTGTGAAAACACCGAAGACCCTGGAGTGTGGCAAGTTTAGTACAATCTCTCATATGGATTCTATTAAAGTAGATCTGACTGAAGCTAGTAAACTCGTTACTGGAAGAGAAAAAATACGATGTTGTTAAAGTATATAGTATTAGGTAGGAGAAATTTCTAAAATGTGTCTTAGGATACGTTGTAGCTCAGTGTTATACTAATTGTCTAGCATGCACAAAACTCTGGGTTCAACCCCTAACACCACAAATAAGCAAGCAAGTAAGCAATAACAACAATCACATAAATATGGGGGGAAATGAGAAGTAAATACAGGAAATCTCTCCTCTTTGAGTAAGTTTACTAAGACGTAGTAGGCACCCTACAAGTCAGAAACAAGATATCATTTCATAAGTCTTATGTCAGTGGCTTGTCAGCCTGAGGCCACCTGTGAAACTCAGAATAACCGTGTGGATCACTGAAACCTGGGCAGAAGAATACTACCAGAACTGCCTAAAAGAAATGAGACGGAGTCACATGGCATCCACTGGGCTGAAAACCTGGTGAGAACCAACCAAAGTTTACACAGGGAGCTGTCACACAGATGCAAAGCAATGCATACACAGGATCCTAGGAAGAATTCACGCATAGACTCTGGAAAAGGACAAGAAGTCTTAGCAAGGAAGAACTCTCAGAGTAACCTGGGTTCCTGGGGGAGGGGGGGTAACTATTTTAGTTGGGGTTTCTTTCTTTCTTTCTTTCTTTCTTTTTTTTTGTTTTTTTGTTTTTTGAGACAGGGTTTCTCTGTATAGCCCTGGTTGGCCTGGAACTCACTCTGTAGACCAGGTTGGCCTTGAACTCAGAAATCTGCCTGCCTCTGCCTCCCTAGTGCTGGGATTAAAGGCGTGCGCCACCACCGCTCGGCTAGTCAGGGTTTCTACTGCTGCACAAACATCACGACCAAGAAGCAAGTTGGAGAGGAAAGGGTTTATTCAGCTTACACTTCCACATTGCTGTTTATCACTGAAGGAANTCNGGACTGGAACTCAAGCAGNTCAGGAAGCAGGATCTGATGCAGAGGCCATGGAGGGATGTTACTTACTGGCTTGCTTCCCGTGGCTTGCTCAGTTTTCTTTTTTTATAAAATCCAAAACTACCAGCCCAGGGATGGCACCACCCACAATGGGCCCTCCCACCTTGATCACTAATTGAGAAAATACCTAACAGCTGGATCTTGTGGAGGCATTTCCCCAACTGAAGCTCCTTTCTCTGTGATTACTCCAGCCTGTGTTAAGTTGACACAAAAAACCAGCCAGTACAGTAACCTAATTTGGATAATCCTTCACAGTATGCTAGAAATTTGTCACCTATATTTAGCTGTCCTGTTTTAGTGGTTTTAAAAATCATATTTTTTTTTGTTTTACTCAGTTCTACTTCTCTTGAATTCTTATGGATTAATTCTGTGTTTCTTTAAACATCATTAATATATGAATCACTCTCCTGTTTTATCTTTTTGCAATATTTAATCTGGGCTTGAATGTTTAATTTTGTGTGTGTGTGTGTGTGTGTGTGTGTGTGTGTGTGTGTGTGTGTGTGTTTTGAGACTGTTTCATATAACCCAAGCTGTCCTTCAACTCTATGTAGCTAAGGGTGACCTGGAACATCTACACACCTCCTATTCTCAAGTGATAGGATTATAGATTTGTACTTATACTGAAACAAGCATGAAAACCAAGAATGTTATAATACAGTAGCTGCATTAACCCCTTTTATATCCAAAGGCGTAGTTATGCTAGGATGACAGTTGCCACTTCCCAATATATGGCTTCAAGCTATGTGTTAAAAAGAGAAACTCTAATTGCTTATTTTGAATATACAAAAAACAACTCCTTCAAATAGCAAAGACCCAGTGTTTCAAGGTAATGAATGCTCCATGACACTCTGCAAACCTGCTGTATCTATTTTAGTGATTGGAATACAATTTTTTATAGGTCCTTTAGATACTAATGGTAGAATTATGGTTTGTGCTCCCTATAAAAGCGAAGTACTGTAGTCTGTTTCACAGTACTTGCCAGATGTTGCACATGAAATGAAGTAAAAACTCTTCAAAGCCTAATGATGGAGTCAATCAAGCTTATCCGAGGGACAAATCTTAACTCAGAAATGCCAAATGTATTGCACTCGGAGACTGTTAGTACATAGGGGACAAGAAACTTCTATGTTGGCCGTCTTAATCCCCACTATATTCCCATGAATAATAGTAGAAAATCATTTTCCGGGTATGGAGAATAGTTTGAATATGTCGTTCACACTAAGATGCTTGTTTCATTTTTGATCAGTGACATTATTTGCATGCGCAGCAGGGAGACTCAAGAGCTGAAGCGCAGACACTCATTAACTAGCGACACTTCGTGGATTTACGGTGAGGCTGCCGGAGAGGCTGCGTCTGAGACCGGGAGGTGAACAATCGGGAACCAAGATCCCTACACCGCCCGCCCGTTCTGCTGGAGAGACACGAATCGCTCAAGTCCGTCCCTGCTCGGGAAGCCGGGAGAAACACACGTAGCACTGCGCCGGCGCAGTGACGTCTCTCGTGAAGAGCCAATTGAAAGGAGGAATGGGCGGGCTGTGGATTGCCAGCTTCCGGTTCCGTTGGGCTCAGGTCTCTCCTAAGCTACGTGTCTCTCCGCTCTCAATCCGCCATCCCGTAAGTAAGGATTTTCTCATGGGTGGTAGGTAGGGGAAAGCTGGTCTAGGGTTCATGGCCCAAAGGGGCCGCGGGATGGGAGGCCAGGGACACGGAGGGACCAGGGGACGTGAAGGAATTGGAGGTACGAGCGTCCGGTGGGACGATTGTGGCCGGGATCTAAGTGGGCGCGAGATGAGCTGGCCTGGGGTCCTGGAGATCAAAGGAACCCTGGGGAATGGGGCGGCGAAGGGGCCTCGGGCTGGGGTCACGAGGGCGTCCTTGACCAGCCGGGAGGCCAGGAGCTGGGCCTGGAATCTGCAAAACTGGACAAGTGGTTGAGCCGGGTCGCTGATGGACAGGTGGACAGAGAGCCATTCATTTATGAACAGGGCAAAAATCCAGGCACAGGTTCTACCTCCGTGGCCTCAGATGGAATTAGCCAGTCAAGACTCCTTAGAGGAGGGTTTCCAAAAGTTCACGAACCCAGAGTTTAGGGTCTGGATCTAGGGTTCAGCCTTCTCCCTGAACATCCCCTGCCTGAACATGCTCACTGTTGGTGAACTCATCGTCTCTTGTGGCTTCCAGAGCCTGATGCCTTGAACCTCCTGTGAAGTTGTGTTCAGCTGTGGACATTTAAAGTAAAAGTGTTGACCAGTAGTCTGCGTCAAGAAGTCTTAGTGGACTAGTGCTCTCCTTTCACATCGAGTGCAGTGGTTGGTCTAGTGTGGGTTTTTAGGGCTGTTGGATTTGAAGAACA
This sequence comes from Mus pahari, assembly GCF_900095145.1. Classification (NCBI taxonomy): domain Eukaryota; kingdom Metazoa; phylum Chordata; class Mammalia; order Rodentia; family Muridae; genus Mus; species Mus pahari. Next base: position 13,833,364 of record NC_034602.1, read on the forward strand.
GCTAAATGGAACACCAAGAAAACAGGCATCTCTTTGCTTTCTCTATCAGGCTGTGACAATTCAGTGTGTGATTTCTTAGTGTGTACCTTAAGTGGTTCAGCTGTTTGTCCACTGTTCACGACTTAGGTAAGAAAACTGGGACCCAGCAGGGCTTCTGTTTTCTAGCTAGAAGAGTGTAATCATCATCTGACTTCTCAGACCTGGAAACAAAGTACAAATAAGGTGGCTCCATTACCAGCGGCTCTCAGAGTTGTATAATTGAAAAGCATTTTCGTTAATTAATAGAGTTTCAAAGGAACCTCAAAATGTTCAAACCTAAACATTTAGCTGGAGGCTTTGCAGAATTTGAATCTTGCCAATTTTTGTTTTTTGGAATATTCATCTGTCTGTCCATCCCAAGAAATCTACTTTTACTTAAATATATTATCTGGACATGACTTCCAGCAACTTGATTGGAGTACACTTTTGCCTCCATTTTAGGCTCTTGCTACACCATAGTTAGAACTTGTTGTAGTCGATTCTAAGTTTTCAATAGTTTGAACTTTAGAAAGTAGTATTAAACCTAACTATTTTTTGGTTTCTTAGCCAGAATTGTTAGATGGATGTAGTTGGTAGGAAAGGAGTTTGTTGTTGCTTAATTTTGTAATGAGAGAGTCCTTTAATGAGTGTATGATCCTTTGCCATTGAGGATAACAACATTGGTAAGATCAGTGCTTGCTTGTTTGAGCCACATGCTTTCTCGTATATGATAAAACCACTCAAAATTTAGGCTTGGTTTTTTCCTTTATGAATTGAATTCAGGACTGTGTACTTCTGTGTATAGCTCAATAAGTCCTACTATGTGAGAGAATACTACTGAGTATGTTGTTTTTTCTTTTATATTTTTAAACAGACAAACATGGATCAGGTAATGCAGTTTGTAGAGCCCAGTCGGCAGTTTGTAAAGGACTCAATTCGGCTGGTTAAAAGATGCACCAAACCCGACAGAAAAGGTAATACTATCTTGACCTTGAGATTGAGGTAAAACACTGAATCTTTGCAGGGCTGGAAGTCACCTCAGTGATGGAGTGCTTGCTTAGCACACTGTTAAAAGGAGCATTGCAGTGCTGTCACTACCGTGGCCCTGTCTTTATGTCCTTCTTAGTAAACTGTTTAAAGCTTTTCTTTATGATATGAGATTATTCAGGCCTTACCATACATACGATATTTAAGTTAGTTATAGTGTAGTGCCTTTCATATTTCCAGCGTGTGAAAACTTTGGCAGCTTTCCTGCTTTGCTCTCTAGTCAATAAAACCTTAACATGAAGTTAATTAATGCAGTAGTTATTACACCCTAGAAAGTAACGATACTTTCTTATGTCAAAGCTTCATAGGTGTGCTTGAATTTGTCTAATTTATGAATTGATTGGGTTAGAATTGAAGACAGACTATTATAATAGAGTAACATACTGTCTTAGGGTTAGTTCTCTGTGATGAACAACCATGACCAAAGGCTATTTGGAGATGAATGGGTTTATTTGGCTTATGTATCTTGAATCACAGTCCACTGAAGGAAGCCAAGGGAGGAACTGAAGCTGGACAGGAACCTAAAGGCAGGAGCTGATGCAGAGGCCATGGAGGAATGCTGTTTATTTGCTTGCTCCTCATGGTTTGTTCAGCCTACTTTCTTATAGAACCTAGGGCCACCAGCCCCGGGGCTGGGTCCTCTCTCAGCAATCATGAATTGAGAAAATGCCCTACAAGGTTGCCTGTCTACAGGGTTTCTTCTCTCAAATGACTAGCTTATGTCAAGTTGATATAAAATTAGCCAGCTCACACTGAATATGTAAATAAAGGAATAGATACTGGCCCTTATTCTCACGCAGCTGGGGTCTGTCAGGGAAGGCCATCTACTCATTACAGTAAACATTTTAATCCTGCCTTGGTGGAGGTATGAAGGGAGAGAATGAGGAGATCTGGTATCGAATACTAGTTGAACTAGGTGAGGTGGTCAGAGAAAGTGTCTTTAGGAGATAGAATAGGACTGAAATATACCAGAGTTGAAATCTTTCTGTAAAACTGCTCTCCTTAATGTGAATTTTCAGTTCTTATCTTTTACTATACCATGGTACTAAAGACAACTAGTTGTCTATAATATACCCCAAAGCTAGAGTTGTATTGTTATAATCAATGTTGCAGTTTAAAAAATACTACGAAGCACTACTTAGGATGACCTCAATCCTTTTTTTTTCTTTCTCTCTCTCTTTTTTTTTTTTTTGGTTTTTCAAGACAGGGTTTCTCTGTCCTGGCTGTCCTGGAACTCACTTTGTAGCCCAGGCTGGCCTCGAACTCAGAAATCCGCCTGCCTCTGCCTCCCAAGTGCTGGGATTAAAGGCATGCGCCACCACACCCGGCTTTTTCTTTCTCTTTTTGTGTTTTTGTCACTGAGAATAATAAAATACTTTTGGTGTTTATTGATGAACTCATTTCCGTTTCTGTTCCCTGTACATATCAACAAAGTATGGGATTTAAAAACCTATAAATCAACATTTATATTATTAGTGCTCCAACTTTGTCTTTGTTTTTAAAATGATGTGTCTACTAACCTGTATGCTGGTATCTTTATTAATATTACTGATAGTTCTTCTTCATATTTTCTTTTACTGACAGAAGTTAATTACAAACTTTGTGTTTTAAATTCAGAATTCCAGAAGATTGCCATGGCTACAGCTATAGGATTTGCTATCATGGGATTCATTGGCTTCTTCGTGAAACTGATCCATATCCCCATTAATAACATTATTGTGTAAGTCACTATAAAATAGACTGTCTAGTGATGATTGCAAATGAAACCATTTCAGTTGGAGATTGTTCATGTACAGACATGACCCATGATCTTGTACTGCTGTTCTGCATCTATTAATACCTTTAAAAGGCTTTTGTATCTAATACCATCTTTATAGGAACCATGTAAGCTTTGTAGTATACTTTAATACTAATTTATTTTAAAATTAAAGGCACAGTGTAGCACTATCAACTCCTCAGTGACAGAGCAGATTCATGACAAGTCCTGTGCTTCTTGTATCTTGTTTACTCTTGTAAGGTGCAGAGAGCCTGTGCTGCTTCTGAACATCACTGTTGTGGTAGAAATCTGACAGAGCAGATTGCCTGCATCTTTCTTTGTTGTTTAGTAACCAACATAGTTTTGGGTAATTTAATTACCCATTGTGTGAGAAGACAATAGTTCTTTTTTGGGTTATGTTACAGATTGCTTCTGAAGTGAGCTGCCTTGATTGGATGCTAGGAACTGAATCCCTGTCCTCTGCAAGAGTGTGCTCATAACAACAGAGCCAGCACTCTCGTTTCTTCTATAGTTTATAATTTTGTAGTTATAATGTGCCAATCTCCTCTCCCATTTTGAATTAATACTGACTTTATGGGTGGTAAAGTTCAAATCTACTTTAAAAACTCCTTAATGATGTCTCTTCAGCATTAGATATTTTATCACTAGTACTGGTAGAGTTGTTTTTTTGCATAGCATGTGGCTAAATCCATGTGGTTAGACGTGTTTAAACAAAAGTAACACATAGTGATATTTTTGAATAATAAATAGTTGTAGAGTTAGGATGATGCTCTAGCTTTAGGGTAGAGAGTTAGGAGCAGGAGGATTGCTCCAAGTGCAAGGTCACATGAGACCATGCATGAAATCAAACCAGAACCACAGGAAAGCCGAGGGAAGGGAGTCATTGAGTCTTCTCTGTCCATTGAGAAACCTCATTTGCATCACTGACGAGAAGTGTCAGCTTTGGAGTGTGGAGTCTTGGAGAGATTTCTGACCAGTTGCCTTCTCAGTGGGGAAGAAGTACAGTAGCCCTTCCAGTCAGTGTTTGGGCGCCTCTGGCCTCACATGGCCAGGCAGCTTAATTTTTATCAAGGTTTTTTAATGACATAGAGTTTGTTTTCTGAGATGATGTCCTTAATTTTGTCCTCCAGAAGAACAAAATAAGTCTTTGGTTTCTTTTTTTTTGTTTCGGATGCGGTAGTTTTTCCTCCGAGCATCCACTCACTTAGCAGATACTTTTATCTTCCTTGACAGACTTTAGTGTGCTTGGGTAGTACTTTGACGTGCGTGTCTGCCACCTTAAGATTGTGAATTTGGAGGCCGGACTGTTACTTATCTGCATGTAGACTTTGTGTTTCTCTGTTTTTGCCACTCCTTCCCCAGGATGTTTTATTTCTAAACTATATTTCAAAATAAACATTTTCCAGACTATCAGATTCTAATAATACAAAATAATGATTTTTTTTCTTCATGACACTGAATATTCTGGTTTATAGGAAGATGAACTGGTGAATATTGTATATCAGGTGCTCTTCTGCCGTAGTCTTTGGGCTGCTATAACATTACCCAAAACTGGGTAATTTGGAGATAATAGAAATTTAGTTTTCATTGTTTTAGAAACTGAAATGCAAGTTCCAGTAGTGTGTACCCTATCTGGTGAGGGTCTGATCTTGATACACACACAGACACACACATACATACACATACATACACAGATAGACACACACACACACACACACAAGGGTGGGTGGGGGCAGGGCAGGGGAAGAGGAGAGAGAGAGAGAGAGAGAGAGAGAGAGAGAGAGAGAGAGA
>NC_034602.1:13838031-13842502 GCF_900095145.1 Mus pahari
GAGAGAGAGAGAGAGAGAGAGAGAGAGAGAGAGAGAGAGAGAGAGAGAGATTGGTATGTAGGTGTTTAGAACACTGGATAAATATTAGTTGAATTAACTAAATGATTTGAATTCTTTATCATTTTCTAATAAAGATGTAGATGATGATAATAGCCAGCCTTTGCTGAGACTGTATTCTGTTAATGTTGAATGTGAATCAACTCATTTAATCCTCAGGAAGAAACTGAGGTACAGAGAGAATAATTTGAGTGGCTCACAGGTGTTAGAGCAACATGGGAAGCATGTTGGATGTTAGCTACTTGGAAAATGTTTCTTGTACTTAAAACACTATTTCATTGTTTTACAATTTATCTACCATTTAACATTAATTTTTTTCCCATAGTGAAAGCCAAATAAAACAGGGTTTTAGTGGTGGGAGGATGACAGATGACACTTTCCATGTCACAGCACAGTAATTGTAGAACTGAAAGAAATTTTTTTAGGTGCTTGAAATAATGTAAATCAAAGAAGATGGAAAGAGAAATATACCCACAAACTCCCCACTAGATTGACTTGCAATCCCATTTTTTGTTTCTCATGATTTTTTGGGGGTGATTTTGTCTTTTTGGTTTTGTTTTACAATTGTCAAAATTAGTGTGCACAGTGCTGTAATTCAGAGGAACCATACAGTGCTATGCTTTTAAATGTAGGTGGTCTTCTGTAGAGATGTTTTGTTTTCATTGTGCTTAAACCCGATTTGTGGGTCTCCCCGATGGTCTGCTGGTGGAGGGGAGAGGTGTCATCTTTTTGTCTTTTTTAAACTGGTTTCTTACTTGCATGTCATGTAAAATTGAAAACTTCATGTGTAATTAATGCATTTTGTTATGTTTAGGAAGACATGTCAGACTGTTTCAAAATGACATTTCTTAAAGGCGCATGAGTGTTAAAATTCACCTGCCCCAGCAGCCACCCATCATTAAGAACCTTTTTAACTTCAGATTTTAATTTAGTGTTATTCTTTTATACTGTCTTGGGATAAAGTTAGGTGGTGGTCTCCTGAAAATGTGTTTGATTTCATAAAATCACAGCATGTTGCATTTCAAATAATATGCTTAAAAGTGACTGCTTTTCTTTCTCTTGCAGGGGTGGCTAAGTCCTTTCTCATCACGGGACAAGTGAACCAGTGAGGGGGTGACAAGCTTATGAAGTAAAACATTGCCTGGATGCTTTGTGGTTTTGTTTCTTTCCTTCTTCCTATGAGGTTTTCTATTTCTCAATTAAACACTTTTTCCATAACAGACATTTATCAAATTTTAGTAAAAGATGATACTAGATTTTTTTATTCCCTTGAGGTTTTTTGGTTTGAAAAAAAAAATGACAATAATTGCTGAAACATAATAAATTCAGATGCTTTTCTGCCTTAGACTGTTTGGATTGTTATAGCAAAATACTCGAAGCTGAGTAATTCCTAGGGAGAGGATTACTTTTTCACATCCTGAGAGCCATGAAATCCACGTGTAGCAGTGCCAGCAGGTTCAGGGGATGCTGGGAACATGGTCTCAGTGCTTCAAGGAGTGGTCTAGGATGCTTCCTATGGTGGAAGGACAAGGAGCTGTATGAAGAGGCTTTAATAGTGGCCATAATCCCTCAGGTAGGGATTATGTGTGACCCAATCACCTAAATACCCGATCTCATAGCTGGAGATTAAATACCCCTGGAATGTTTGAACAACACATTAAAATCATAGGTAGCATTTTCTGACAGATGTTCTGCTATAGTAGAAACAGTGGTAAATGATGGGAAAGTTAGTGAGACCATTACTGTTGCGGTAGGATAGTAATTTTGTCCACATTGTACCTAAGTTGTAGACAGATAATGCAGAAGTTGAGGTGATACTTGAAACACCTTTCTGAAAATCATGGTTAAAGTCTGGAAGTGAAGTTCTTTCCCCAAAATGTGCTAACTAGTCACACCTCCATGACCATCACCATTCTGAGATTATTGATTCTGAATTTGTTTTTTGTCTACTCATCAGCACACATGGCTAAACACTGGTAGTTACTAAGGTGGCAGGAACTTTAAGTCTGTGTTTTGTATTGCTAGTGTCATGGCACACGTTGATGAACTTACTAAAAACTAGTAGAGTTCTGACCATTGGGGATTCCAGCATCCAGCAAAGGACTTGTTGCAGCCCCATCCTTTGATTGTGCCTGAGGGAGCAGGAAGTGGATAGCTAGCAGCTGTAAGCTGTTTAGTAATTGTCGGGGTCTACCACTCAACTCTATTGCACTGGGGGTACATCATTGCAAGGTATAGGAAATAATCCAGCTTTTCTCTTTTCGGATCCCTTTTTTTTAAAATTTTTTTTTTTTTTATCATTGTGATTATAACCAATAGTCTGATTTTGAAATGTTTCCTGTGTTTGAATCGGGAATGAAGCAGTGTCCTTGGAATTGAAGATGCATCAAATCATTGGCTATCCCTACCTTGAGGATACTATAAAACTACACGTTTCAAATAGTTCCTTAGAGGCTAAAAATGTGTGGATACAAATGTATATTTACCAGCATATCTGTATATGTTTACATACTTGGCTACTTGAGAATTTATACATGTTCAACACATGAATATATTTTGTTGGAGGATAGAATTGAGTGAGCTTTAATTTTTTGTTGTTAAAGGAGAAATGTGTCATATTGATGAGCTTGATATGACTAATTTCTGACACACAAATACAGGAGTAACCTAAGTTTTCTACGCAACGTGTAAATTCAGAGTTCAACAAGAACCTCTATAATAGAGAATTATCTTCATAAGCAGCAGTTAGTTTCCCTAAATAGAAAAGAAGATATTAAATTATTAACCTAATCCAGACCTAATGTTATTTTTGTTGTGAAATGGTACAACTTTATGTGTAGGCAATTTTTAAGGCAACTTGTCAAGTGGTCTTTTTCATGGTAGCATTTACACTTGATGTTGTTCCCTGCCCCCACTGTCCTACCCTCTTGCTTGCCTGCTTCCCTCCACCCCAAGCCCCCCACTCCCATGCTGCATTAGTTTTCTTCTACCCTCTCCTTAATCCTCCTATAAAAGTCCTTCTGCTCTCACAGTCCCTTTTAAAGTTTCATGATTTACATGCACATACAAATTAAAATCTTGATCCTGTGTATGAGAGGAGAAATGTGATATTTGACATTCTGGGTTTAGCTTACTTTACGTCTTTATATAATTGGTCTTTGCAAGACATTTGGGAAACTGGTTTAACTTCTATTGGTTTTCTACTTATTTACTTATTTTGATGTATTTTCTACCATCTTGCCTAAATATTTTATTTTTGCTATTAGAAAAAAGGTAGAAGATAGGCATTTTGACCGATTTACCACTTTATCCCAAATGTTTAGAGTTGGTGTCTGCACATAGAAGCCACCTAACAAACATTTTAATGGAATGAAATTGAAGTTTAGACATTCCTTATAACTGTATTAATTAGGGTTCTCTAGAGTAACAGAACTTATAGAAGGAATGAATCAATGAGTTTATCTTTCCTTCCACCCAAGGAGGGTTATTAGAATGATTCACACACTATGTAGTCCAGCTAATCCAACAGTGGAGGGAAGGTCTAAGGATCTGGTAGTTGTTCAGTCTTCAAGGCTGATTCTTAGCTCACCTGCAGTATCTGGTGAAATTTTGGAGAAGTTGGCTCTGATGCCAATGAAGGGCTGGAGCTGCTAGTGAGGCAGAGGCAAGTAGACAAAGCAAAAACTTCCTTCTTCCAATCAGAAGGTAGGGCCCAGATTAAAGGTCTGTTTTCTTAGCTCAAAAAATCAGGATTAACGATGTCTTCCTGCTCCTAAGATGTGGGTGTAGAAGTAGATCTTCCCACTTCAAGTCAAAGCAAAATCTCCCACAGTTGTGCCCCACTTTTGTGTTTTTGTTAATTCCAAATATAGTCAAGTTGACAACCAAGAATTGCCCTCACATACACCAGGAAATGTGATACTTTGGGCCTATTACAGTATCAGAAAGTAAATCTTCATCCTTTCTGGCTTTGAGTGGTCTCTAGGGACTTGCCATTTCAGGACCTTCTTGTAGTGACTGGCTTGCTGCACATTGCTTGGCTTCACAGCTTTCCTTAAACATGAAGTAAGACTATCACAACTTTGTTTATCCTTCATGTCTCTGAAGCAAGAACCATGTGGGCAACACTCCCAGGTTCTGCCTTCTGCTTGGATGAAAGCTTGACCCCACTGAATCACATTTACAGCAGCTTTTACTTGTTTTGGGGGAAAGGGAAAAATCCTAAGCTTTTTTTCACTCATAAACTAGAAGCTTAGCTGGGTGGAAGCATGCTCTAAGGGTACTCTCCCCACCCCTTTATCCCATTGCTGATTCAACTCCCCTGTTTAACTCATTCAAGAGCCCTGGCTCCATCAATAAATTTCCCTTTGTTCCTTCTCTCCTCAAACCTTTTTTTTTTTTTTTTGCAGGGGGG
>NC_034602.1:13842530-13859294 GCF_900095145.1 Mus pahari
TTTTTTTTTTTTCTTTAATTTTTTTGTACCACCATTTGCTCTTTGTCACCATAGATAGACCTACAGAAGAGAGATTGCTAATAACCACAGGGCAGATTCAAAAGCTTCACCAAAGAAATCTCTTCTTTTGTTGTGATAGCCCTGGGGCTAATTATATTTGGTGTTAATTTCATTCTTTTGTGAGTGGCTGCAAACAAGGAATGAGTCAGCCCTCAGGGATTTCCTGTAAACCTGCTTCCCACCTTAATTTGTAAAATGAAGGAGGGCTGATGATTGGGCAGATAAAGGGAAGGTTGAGTGGATGGTGGAGGTGGAGAAAAAGAAGAAAATGTAAGAGAGGACGCACAGAAGGAGGAAGAAGAAAAGCAGAGCAGAAGCACATGGCCTGGAGAAACTGCAAGTTCAAAAGGGTTTCATAGATGTGGAAGATGGTAATGTAGCGGTAGATCTGCCCAATCTAGTGGCACAGCATGTAATATTAACTGAGTTGTGTTTTCATTGCCAGGGCATATTTGGGTTAGAAACTTACCGCAACATTCACTACTTTTCAAATTCCCAATTCTCAAACAGCTCTACCAACTAAGACTGAGTATTTAAACATAACCTATGTGGATCATGCTCATTCAGATTTGTGTGTGTGTGTGTGTGTGTGTGTGTGTGTGTGTGAATTTTGCTTATTGCTCCTTTGCTGAAATCGTTTACTGGCTATAAGAATTTTCTTGAAGAATCTGTAAGATCTTTTCTACTATATAGGGTATAATTTGACATCTTCCCTTTCTGTTTTTATCACTTAATCTCTCTCTCTCTCTCTCTCTCTCTCTCTCTCTCTCTCTCTCTCTCTCTCAAACTGCTCTGGTTAAGGCTTCAACGACTTTGTTCAAGTGGATACAACAGATTGGGTACCCTTCTTTTGCTCCAGATTTTAGAAGACATATTCTTCCCCCGATTTAGAAAAATGTTGGCTTAGGCTTGTCATATATAGCCTGGGTTATATTGAGATAATGTCTCTTGTGTAGGTATCTTAGGCTTTTTTTTTTTTTTAATCTATTGATAGGATTCTGTGCATTCTTTCCTTGAGTCAGCCTATTAATGTGATAGATTTACGAATTTATGTACATGTAACAAACATTGTTTTTTGAGATAAGGTCTCTATTATTGTGGTGGTTTGAATAAGAATGGCCCATGTGGGCTTATATATTTGAATGCATAATCACCAGGGAATGGCACTACTTAAGGATTGGAAGAACTGGCTTTGTTGGATGAAGTGTGTCACTGGGGATGGGCTTGGAGGTTTCAAAAAGTTCACACCAGGCCCAGCATAGATCCGGATGTAAAACTCTGCTATTTGTCCAGCACCATGTTTGCCTTTATGTTGCCTGTTTCCCACCACGATAATGGACTAACCTCTAAAACTGTAAGCCAGTCTACAATTAAATACTTTCTCTTCTAAGAGTTGCCTTGGTCATGCTGTTTCTTCACAGCAGTAGAACAATGACTGAGATAATTATGTAGCTTTGGCTGTCCTGAAACTCACTGTAGACCAGGCTGGCCTAGAACTCAAATAGGTCCACCTGCCTCTGGAATTAAAGGTGTGAATTAAAGGTATGAGCAACTATGGGTAGCCATGCAAACATTCTTGTCTCTGTACTGTAGCCAACTTAATCATTCTGAATTAACATATTTGATAATGGGATTCTTCATTCATTTTGCTAGGTTTTTAGTTGAGAAGTTTTGTATCTTTGGGGAGCATTGGTGCTTTGTCATCAGTAATGTTCTGGTAGTGTTCATCAGTGCATCTCTGAGCTGAAGCTTTTTGAATTAGACTTTACTACCATCCAGTGTCATTATGTGTGAAGTTAGCAGATTGGTTAAGTTGCTAGTATCCTTTTGGTTTATTCTTTGTAAGTCAAACTGGAATTTATTTATAAAAATGTTTTCAGTGTATTGAAATACAAAGTATGCCCTAATGATCTGAGTTTCATTGAGAGCTTCTCTGTGTTTAATTTTATTAATTTAGGTCTTTTCTTTTGATTAAGTATTTGCCAATTTAAAACATGCTTTGCCAATTTCTTTAATCATCCCTTCATCACTTAAAGTTCTCAGATTCAGTAGAATTCTTCCATACCTTTCCATACCAAGTTATGGGATCCCCTTTACTAATTAATGCCCTCACTTTAACAACTGAGACTTGGACTTGAAATTTTGTAGTTATTCAGTCAATTTCATGTGATGTCTTTGGTTTGATTTTCCACAACTTGAGTTCTGAGAAATTTTTTTCCCAGGGCAAAATTAGAAACTTTTAGGCCATTTATGTGCATCTAGATCCAATCACTTTTATTACTGAGTTCATTGCTGTCTTTGACTGTATTTTGAGATGCTAGGGTTTAATTAGTTTTATCATGGAGCTTGTTCTTTGTCTGTATATCTGAAGATGAGCACCCATCCAGCATCATTCTTTTCTACAAATTTTATGTATAGTCACCAAATCTATTTCCTTGTTCAATTGATCATTCAGGATGATCAGATGAATTTGTCTTAAGTTGGTAAAATAATTGCCACCGTGGGCTTTCAGTATTTTCCATGTTCCTGGGCAAAAGCCACTTTGGATTCAGTAATTAAGAGAGGCTTCATTAACTGTCAGTCTTGTTAAATTGGAAAATCAATTCCAAATACTTAAAAAATTCATCCTTATATGTCTCTTAGTCTAAAACCACTTCTAGTACCAACATCTGTATTAGGGCTCTCTGGAGGAACAGGCCTGCTCATATAACTTTCCTTGATGAACTTCACATTTTTCATGTCATTCTTCCTTTTCTTACTGTTAAAGTAAATGAGGATGGGGCTGAACCCATACTATAGCTTGAGTACTGTGCTCTCCTGCAGTTACCCTTGCCATGTATCTTAGTCCATTACGTTTCAACTCCACTTCACTACGTTTCTCAAGACATGGACAGAATTTAGCTGTATTCTTTACGGGACTAATCCAATGAATGGTTCGTAGCCCAATTCTTTATAGAGGTCTTGTTGCCCTCTGAAACCTCATTAACCTGGCATCTGCTGTCTACTTTTCTCAGTATTGTCTTCCAAGATTGCACCAGAATGGGTCATTTAGCTCTTTTTATAGTATTTTTAATGTAAATATTTTTTAAGTGTTTTTAGATCCCAATGTTACAAACTCTTCCATATTTCTTCTTCAAACCCATTCCTAAAACTTCGAATCTTTTGATCAGGTTTATTATGGGTATCCTATTGCTGGAATCAATTTTCACACTAGTTTCTGCTGATACCACTTTTTGTATTAGATTGGATTATTTTGTAATGATAAAATACCTGAAAAAAGCAACTTAAAGAATGAAAGATTATTGGGTTATTGGACATACAATCCAAAGGTACAGTCCATCCTGGTGATACCCTTGAGGTAGCCAGTTAGTTACCTTGTGAATGCAGTCAGGAAGTGGAGAGTGATGAATACTAGTGCTTAGCTTTCTCCTTTTTATTCAGTCCAGGGTTCCCACCTGTGGGGTGGTGATTATTTCACCCTCATTAAGATTTAGTACTGCAGGATTGGTGATACTTACAGGAATCATATTATTTTGCTTTTTTATATCCCTGTGTTTCTCTGTTTGTTAGGTATTGTGCTCTTTAATTAGGTCATTTATTCACCTTTATTTCAGTTAACATTTTTCAGCATTGTACTGGGACTGGTTTGTAGTAGGGATGAGGTGGTATTCTCCACAGTGTTGGAGCATTTGTTTGTAGAGAAGGGGTAGTTCAGTACTTAGGCCCTCAGCCTTCATCTCACATGTTAAGGTAAGGACATTGGGCATGATCTGTAACAGCACACTGCTCTGAGAGTTGAATATTACCTGTAGGATGTTGATGGGTCCATTGAGAATAGTTGTCCCTTCAACCTCAGCAACTATGCCGCTGAAGCTGACCTTTAACTCTGGATCCACCCCTCTCCACTTTCCACAGGTCTAAAATCCTGGCATGTCTGGTGAAGATAAGGACTTTAGAGATGGGAGCTCTGTGAAGACAGTGACCCTAAAACTGTGTTAAAGCCCAGGAGGAGAATTGCCCTTTCCTTGATCCCAGTGTCATAAGTGTAGTGAGAAGGAAGTCTCTATTGAAGGACTTTAGGGTACATAGTATTTGAGGAGCACTTGGGTAAAAGGAATGTTTCAGGATAATGGAAATGTTTAGGGCTTTCCATAGATTCTAAAAGGGTGGAATGGTGGAGTTCTAAGAGTTTAGAAATGCCATAATCAGCCACCAAACCCAGACACTATTGCATATGCCAGCAAGATTTTGCTGAAGGGACCCTGATATAGTTCTCTCTTATGAGACTATGTCAATGCCTGGCAAATATAGAAGTGGATGCTCACAATAATCTATTGGATGGAACACAGGGACCCCAATGGAGGAGCTAGAGAAAGTACCCAAGGAGCTGAAGGGGACTGCAACCCTATAGGAGGAACAGCAATATCAACTAACCAGTACTCCCAGAGCTAGTGTCTCTAGCTGCATATGTAGCAGAAGATGGCCTAGTTGGCTATCATTGGGAAGAGAGGCACCTTGGTCTTGCAAACATTACATGCCCCAGTACAGGAATTCGAATGTCAGGGCCAGGAAGGGGGAATGGGTGGGTTGGGAAGCAGGGTGGAGGAAGTGTATAGGGGACTTTCAGGATAGCATTTGGAATGTAAATGAAGAAAATATCTAATAAAAATTGTTAAAAAAACAAAGTTTAGAAACGGTGACAAATTGAATCTGAAAAGGGGGAGGTGACCACATGGAGATGAGTGGGTGTGAAAGGAGGCATGGTCTGTTATTCTGAAATACATATGTGTGATGGTTTGTATATGCTTGGCCCGGGAAGTAGCACTGTTAGAAAGTCTCACCCTGTTTGAGTAGGTCTGACACTGTGTTGTGGGCTATAACTCTAGCTGCCTGGAAGTCAGTCTTCCACTAGCAGCCTTCAGATGAAGATATTGAACTTTCAACTCCACCTGCACCATGCCTGCCTGGGTGCTGCCATCCTCCTGCCTTGATGAACCTGTAAGCTAGCTCCAATTAAATGTCCTTATATAACAGTTGCCTTGGTCATGGTGTCTGTTCACAGCAGTACATCCCTAACTAAGTCAGTACAGAAAACAGCATTCTATTGATGACTTATTTTCTCACAATAAGCAGCAAGGCAGTGGAACTTGAAGCAGTCCCATTAAAATCAGGAATAAAACAGCTGTCCATTAGCTCCATTCTTTTTCAATTTAGTGTTAGAACTACTAGATGGTGCAATAAAGCAAGAGAAGGAAATTAGAGAAATACAAATAAGAAAGGAAGGCAATCCCTATTTGCCAATATGCTGCTGTAGATCCCAAAGATTCTACCAGAAAACCAGGAGCAACAATTTCAGCCATGTGGCAGGATACAAAATCAACTTTTTAAAAAGTCAACAGCTTTTTTATATTCCGACAAGCTGAAAATTAGACCATGGATACACCTCTTATTCACAAAAGCCTCAAAGAGCACAGGGTCCCCAATGAAGGAGCTAGAGAAAATACCTAAAGAGCTGAAGGGGTTTGCAGCCTCCTAGGAGGAACAACAATGTGAACTAACCAGTATCTCCAGAGCTCCCTGGGACTAAACCACTAACCAAAGAATACACATGATGGGACTCATGGCTCCAGCTGCATATGTAGCAGAGAATGGCCTAGTCGGTCATCAATGGGAGGAGAAACCCTTGGTTCTGGGAAGGGTCTATGCCCCAGTGTAGGGGAATGCCAGGGCCAGGAATTGGGAGTGGGTGGGTTGGTGAGAAGGGGTAGGGGGAAGGGAGTTTTCAGAGGGGAAACCAGGAAAAGTGATAACATTTGAAATGTAAATAAAGAAAAATTTAAAAAACCCCCAAAACAAACAAGCAAACAAACAAAATGCCTCAAAGAAAGTAAAAGATCTAAGAATAAAGCTCACCAAAGAGAAAGAGGTGACTTTATAATGAATGCCTTAAAGAGTTAAAGAGATTGACTCAGGGTAACTTTGGAAAAATGAAAAGACTAACCATCCTTGAGGATTCACAGGAACAATACTGTGAAAATGACCATTGTACCCGAAGCAGTTTACCGACTAATGCAATCCCAGTGAAAACCCCATGGCATTCTTCAAAGAAATAGGGAGGCAAGAGTTCAAAAACTCACAAGGAACCACACAAAGCCCAGAGAGCCACAGCAGTCCTGAGCAAAAACTCAGAGGAATCATAACTCTAGACTTTGAGGATATTACAGAGCTGTAGTAATAAGGACAGTATGGTATTGGCATCATAACTTAGGCATGTAGACCAATGGAACTCAATAGAACACCCTGACAGGAATATGTGTAAGTATAGCTAGCTGATATTTGTCAGATCCCAGGAATACACTGGAAGGAGGAAAATAACTTCAATAACTGATGCTGTGAAAACTGTCTACATGTACAGAATGAATTAGATCTGCATCTCTTACATTGTACAAAAATCAACTCAAAATGGATAAAAGACCTCAGTGTAAAACCTGAAATGTTGAAACTCTAAGAAGAAAATAGCAGTTCCCACAAATATATGTGAATGAAAGGACTTTGTATGGGACTCCATTTGTCAAAAAATTGAGACCAATACTTGACAAGTGGAAGCACATAAGATCTACACAGCAAAGGAGAGAGTGGGAGTGAAACTTTGTCAACCATTGTATACAGGCTATGTCCAGAATATAAGACCTTAGAAAAACAGTCCAAACAAATGACCCAATTAAGCAACAGGCCATGGATTTGAAGAGTTCTCAAGAAATGTAGTAAAGTGGTAATAATTGTCTGAAAAAGTGTTCCTCACATGTAGCAATTAAGGAGATGTAAATTTAAACTACTTGAAATCTTGTCCTACCCCAGTCAGGTTGACTAAGATTAAGGAAATGCTGATGAGGTCATGAACCTCCTTCTCTATTGGTGGAATTGCAAACTGATGTAGCCATTCTGGAGATTGGTGACATTTCTCAAAAAGCTGGTACCACTCACTGGTATATGTCCAAAGGATTTAACGTCCTATTTCAAAGGCAATTCCTCAGTAGTGTTCACAATAGCTAATAAATGGAAACAATCAAAGTGTCCTACAGCTGATGAGTGGATAAGGAAAATATGGTACATATGCACAACAGAATAGTAGTGTTCAGCTGTAGAGATTTGAAATCATGAAATATGCCGATAAGTGGATGGAACTAGAAAATACTGTATCAAGAAACATAAATCCAGAGAAAAAACACTGAATGTTCTCTTTCATCTGTGATTCCTGCCTCCAAATCATTACATGTGATCATAGACCTGGAATAGCAACAGATTTCAAGAATGTACAAAGGGACCATCTAGTTCAGCAAGGGGCTCTGGAGTGAAGGAGTAATGGCACAGTATAAGTGATATCAGGGAGGGGGGATGAGAAAAGTTTTAGGTAGTGGAGAAGGAATACAGTATAGAAAGAGGGAAGAAGGGTGTCTTAGGGTTTCTATTCCTTCACAAAACTTCATGACCAACAAGCAAGTTGGGGAGGAAAGGGTTTATTCAGGTTACACTTTCTACACTGCTGTCGATCACCAAAGGAAGTCAGGACTGGAACCCAAGCAGGTCAGGAAGCAGGAACTGATGCAGACCCATGGAGGAATGCTAACTTACTGGCTTGCTTCCCCTGGCTTGCTCACCTTGCTTTCTTATAGGACCCAGGAATAACAGCCCAGGGATGGCACCACCCACAATGGGCCCTCCCCACTTCATCACTAATTAAGAAAATACCTTATAGCTGGATCTCATGGAGACCCTTCCCCAACTGAAGCTCCTTACTCTGATAACCCCAGCTTGTGTCAAGTTGACACACAAAACCAGCCAGTACAGAGAGAGAGAGAGAGGATAAATAGCACTAAGAATGCTTGAAATAGCTACAGGAAATCATTTATATTTACCTAAAATGGGTTAGAGTTAGGGTTAGAGTGTGTGTGTGTGTGTGTGTGTGTGTGTGTGTGTGTGTGTACTTGCATTTCCCTGATGACAATCGGGCCAACCTTTCTTACATACAGTTTTCCACACTATCTTGAAATTTGGTATATATTAACAAATTAACATGTATAACGAAGCAGTGTTCATAAGTGACTTCAGGAAAAACACAGGCATCTTGATGCTTGGAGTTCTGGGGGAAGAGTTCAGTGTTATGAAGACATGTCGTCATTTAAGGGAACAGTCTCAGCACTAAGGCTCACTAAATTTCTATGAAACCAGCTTCCTGATGGTCTCACTGCAGGGATGATTTTACTTATATATAGAAATCTCTTTTTCCATATTTTTGGTATGACAAGCTTAACCTATTTAAAGTCCTCATTCTGATCAAAGGAAAAGCACATACCTCCTATTCTGTCACCAGTTCATTGGTTCATACCAGGTTCTATCCATATGCCAGTGGTCTTAGTCCATTCTCAGCATTGCTAAACTCTGTCATATAAAATACATGTCTTAGATATCGTCTTTAAAAGTCCTCAGAGTTCC
This sequence comes from Mus pahari, assembly GCF_900095145.1. Classification (NCBI taxonomy): domain Eukaryota; kingdom Metazoa; phylum Chordata; class Mammalia; order Rodentia; family Muridae; genus Mus; species Mus pahari. Next base: position 13,851,084 of record NC_034602.1, read on the forward strand.
TCTGGCTCCTACAATCTGTCTGCCCTCTCTTCTGCCATATTCCCTGAGACTTAGGTGTAGAGACTGTGTTAAAGACATATCTAAAGATGAAGCTGGGCAACCCACAGTCACTGTTCTCTGCATTTTGACCAGTTGTGGCTTTTTGAAATGAACTTCTATGGACTGAATATAGTTTTAATTCAAAGAAAGATAAATTACTTTATTCATGGCTTGATAAAATGTGTAATTATTTTAGTTATTAGAGTTTCAGCTGTAAGAATTTCTCTTCTGTGTGTGTGAGAAAATTTTTAATATAATATACATTGACAAAAGAAAATTGTATAGGCCTTTATTATTATAGTTATTTAATATAATAGACTTAAAGAAGAAAAGAGAACTAATTGTCTACTGAATCAATAGTAAATGCTTTTACATTATGTTTCTATCACTAAAGAGCCAGTGGGATTTCATTTACATCATCTCTTCATGCTTTGTCAAAATACTACAGTACTTTTACAATTATCTTAAACTTGAACCATGAATTTTCAGTTTCATACTTTATCTATCTACAATGTATGCACATGAAGACATTTACTGTAGAGTTGAATTTATTTGTTATTTACTTAATAGCTGGTTTCACTTACTGTGACCTTTACTTGATATAAAGGAAAGTGTGCTTCAGTAGATTCTTTTGTCAATAGGATACAATTATCTATGTGATGATTTAATGAAGAGAATAACGGCAGAAGAACTGTGCTGGAAGAACTATTTTAAAACCAGAGGACATTTACTCAAAAAACACACAGAAGCAGAGATTTCATTAACCTGGACTTGGCATAAGCAGGGGCTGTTCTTTCTTATTTTATGCTTAGGCAATCATAAATATCAGTAATGTGGATGATAAATATACTTTATTTCTACAGAATCAAATAAAGAATGTTATGCTTGGAGGAATGTTCAGTTCCTTGTGTTTTAGAAACTTTGAGGATAGCAGACATTGATCATAAAACCAAGCCATACTTTATGTCCAGCTCCTCCCAACTTGTTCTCTTTCATAAAGCCTGACACGTCTTTTGGAAAATCCTATTAGAATATGTAGAAATAGCTTTATTGCTTTGATCTGGACATTCATAAAATAAAAGTTACTGTGCTATAATGGAAAATGTGTTCTTTTATGTTTATAATAAAATAGGCTAACAGTTTAAAATTTGCTCCACTTTCTCCACAACTTACAGCCAGGATTTATGAAATGTCAAAAGCATGGAAAGGTACAGTCTTCGTGGTGATTATTGCTGAAGCATGCATTTGACATTAATTCTGGAGTGGTGCCATTTGCTTTATTTTTAAAATGCCAAAAATAAAGACCCATGGGTAAGGAACTGAATTCATTTCAGTGTGAATAGAAAGGCTAGTTTCCACAGTCAGAAATCTATAGAATACTTTCTTCTACATAAGAAATTTCTTCTTAGTTATTGTAAAGCATATATAAATATCTTTGCACACACATACATATATACATATATTAAAAGAAAAAAGTCACCTTAAATTCAGCAAGATTTTCCAGGAATTGGTTGATAATTTCAAAGTGATTTATTTTATTTTTTATTGGATATTTTATGTATTTACAATTCAAATGTTACCTGGTTTCCCCTCTGGGAACCCCTTATTCCATTTCCCCCTCCACCTGCTTCTATGAGGATGATCCTCCTCTCTCTCACCCATTCCCACCTCACTTCCCTGGCAATCCCCTATATTGGGGAATCGAACCTTCACAGAACCAAGGGCCTCTCCTCCTATTGATGCCAGACAATGCCACCCTCTGCTACATATGTGGCTGGAGCCATGGATCTCTCCATGTGTATTCTTTGGTTGGTGGTTTAGTGTCTGGGAGCTCTGGGGCACCTGGTTGGTTGATATTGTTGTTCTTCCTGTGGAGTTGCAAATCCCTTCAGCTGCTTCAGTCCTTTGATTTTTTTTTTTTTATATAGCTTTAATCCAAGAAGGACATAGTCCCCAAATACTAATGCATTCATAATCTGAAAAATTTAAGACACTGAAAATTGCTTAAACTTTTAGTTATAGTTATTCCAGCTCAGAGACTATCATTCTTTTTAGAATTTTGATTTAATTTAAGTGTCTAGTGTGCTCCTCTGCAATACCCTGCATTAGCACATGTTAATAGTCATTAACAAAATATAGACTATTTACTATTATACAATAAACACTCACAAAGCAGTGTTCTACACATCAGCAAATTACTATTTAATAGAAATTCATGGGTTGTCTTGGCCTCAACTGCTGATATTCCTGAAGATTGTGAGATCATTTATCCACGAGCATTCACATGACAACTCAGCTGACCGTTTGCTATAGGCTTTCTTGCCATGTGATCTCATTTATTTACCATATCCTGATATACAGATGACAAAGTTCTAGAGTAATAAGTTAAAATTACAATTACGTTATCAAATAGTCATGTCCCAGAATGCAGCTTCCAGCATCATCTACTGTAAAGTAATCCACAATGCCAGCTCATAGTGAAGTGAAAGACTTGTGTTTTTTTTTTTTTGAAATTTCAATATGGTTATTTATTCTTTGAAATTATCATATGCATACAAAGTGTACTTTTATTTTAGCCATACTGGCCTTAGGCCTGCCCAGCTCCTTGTTTATTCCCATTCTCCAGTCAAACTCCCTCCTGACTTCACATCCTTGGTTTTTCTCTCTTCCTCCTCCTCTTCTTTCTTCTTCACCATCCTCCCTCAGTGCACCTTGTACATATCATATGTTCATGGGTTTCGGCCGTCCATTGAGGCATAGTCAATCTATCCATTGCTTCCCCATGAATTACTCTTTCTTCCTCAGCAGCCATCAGTTGTCTTTTGATGGGATGAAAAACATGATTTACAGAAAGAAAGAATTGATCGTTTCTTTTACTAAATACTGTATAATACTCTTCAATGATGATATTTATTACTGAGCTCTTGGATAAAACATGAAGAAAAGTCAATATATTGACATAGTTCTTATATTTATAATAGTTACTGATACGGTAGAAGTTCAGGAGACTGGCAACCATATAACATAATAACTTGCATTCCATATAATGGCAGATAAAACAGACAAAATGCAGAACAAATGTGGATAAAATTTGGATGAATAGCTAGGAAATTTGAAATAGCAAGAAGAAGATGCCAACCTTGAGAACCCTAAGTATTCAGAGGTATTGATGGTCTTAGTTTGGTCACTGCTGCGAAGAGATACCATGACCATGGCAACTCTTATCAAAGAAAACATTTAATTGGGGCTGGCTTATAGTTTCAGAGGTTTAGTCCATTATTATCATGGCAGGAAGCATGGCAATATCTAGGCAGACATGATATTAGAAAAGGAGCTGAGAGTTCTACCTCAAGCATCAGAAGGAGACTGTGTCTTCCAAATTGGGCATAGTTTAAGCATATATGAGACCTAAAAGCCTGCCACTACAGTGACACACCTCGACCAATAAGGCCACACCTATTCCAACAAAGCCATGCCTCCTAATAGTAGCACTTCCTGTGGGTCAAGCATTCAAACTTACATGGGCCTTTGGGGGCCATATCTATTCAAACCATCAAAGTGATGTTTATAAAGATGCTGTTAGAACCTGGGTCTGCAGTCAGTATGCACATAGAAGTAAAGATGAACTCTTGACATACTGTTCCATCTTTTATGTTGTATATATACATTTCTAAAGGAGCAATTAGGAGGTTTATCTGTGTCAAAAAACTCAAAACAGCTTGTTAGTATTGAGTCAATAATCTTGGACTCAATACGTTCATAGGTGGAAATTAAATTGCCAAATATGTTTGCCTGCAAAGTCCTCAGGCAGGAACACACACACACACACACACACACACACACACACACACACACACACACACACACACGCATGCATGCACATGCGTGTGTGCGATTGTATAAAGGACGTAGATTGTTCACAGCAGAGGATTGTTTCAAACAAAGACGAATTCACATAAAAAGGGAGATACTAGCTGGTAATATCTAAAGTTACTCTTCAGCATTTCCAGGGATGCCATTTAGAAACTCAGCATTAATGTATTTCTCCATCCTTTTAAGTGCCAAGAGATATACTTTGTCTAACAGAATGGAATGTGCTCAGAAAATGACTTGTATCACTTTTGGGCAAAAGTATTTAAGAATTTGTGCCTTATTGTTTATATTTCTCTTCTTTGACACAGGGACTGAGTATGACAATGTATGTCAATAATGAGAGTCATTCTTAACTCTCTTGTAGGGGAAACAGTCTTAGTAAGTAAGTTAGAACTAAAGTCAGTAGATACTACCTTATAAACATTTATAATTTCGCAAAATAAGAAATTTCAACAAATTAAAGTATTAAGCATGAAAACAAAATAAAAATAAAATTTGATATTTTTTGATTTTGTGACAAAACATACCCCAATTAATAAACCACTCCAAAAATATATGACTTAATTAACAGTTTAACAAAACAAGCTAAAACACAGCCCTGAACTTCAGAGTAAAGAGATTGTAAATGCTTCAACTGGTTCTATGTGATAGAAAACAATGTTTAAAAATTACAATGAATGTGAAACAGGAATTAAAAGTCATAATAAAAACATATCACATAAAAAAAAACAAAATTTAAAAATAGCCAAGAGAATTTCTAGAAATAAAAAAGAAGCCAAGTTATTTAAATTGAAATCCTGGGTATTCACATAAAATTGCTCTGTGAGTTAGTTTTAACTGTCAGTTTGACAAAACCTACATTCACCTGGGTAGACAGTCTCAATGACAAACTATCTAGATCTGGTTGATTGTGAGTTTATCTATAGGAGATTGACTTATTATTTGATGTAGGAAGACCTAGCTATTGTGGGGAGCATGATTTCCTGAGCAAGGTGTTCTGAACAGTATAAGAGAAGAGAAAGTTAGATGAGAGGAAGCAAGCAAAGATTCTTTTATTACCTCTTTTCTATTCTCACATTAACTGTTAATGTGATATGACAAGATCCTAAGTGTTCCTATAATGTAACTATGTCTCAGGCATCAGCTCTTAAATGACCCAAAGACTTGTTATTAATTATTAATGCTTAAGGTCTTTGCTTAGGCTTGTTCCCAACTAGCTCTTATAACTTAATGCATTTATATTAATATATGTTATCTTTCCTCAGTTTCATATATCTGACCTCCTCAGGGTCTGGCTGGTGAATCTCTCTCCTCTGTGTCCTGCACCTAATTCTCAGAGTCCTATCTCTCTTTGGACGTCCCACCTTTCCTGTCCTGCCTTTGTTATTGGCATTCAGCTCTTGATTAAACCAATCAGAATATGTTAGTGGGAGTGTCTACAAGATATGATGCAGCCATATGAATAATAATACCAAAGTCTTGTCTACATTCAATTCTGCCAGCACAGAAATCAGTATTTAAATAATCCAAAGGCAATCTTTACACAGTGCATAAGAAGATCACCTGAACAAGCTCCTGCTTTGACTTACCTGAAATGATGGAGAGTAACTTGACATTACCAGCTCTTCCTCCCCCTAAGTTATTTTTTGTTGCAGTATTATATCACAGCAATGGAAATAAAACTAAGACATCACTACGAAAGGTAGAATGATTAAAAACCAAGAAGGCAGATAATAGAAATTGGACTAGAAGTGTCTCAGATGTAAAACTTACCCAATAAAGACTAAGAACTGAGAGTTTATTATTTTTATTATACAGTGATGGACATTTTGCAATACTTAAAACCTGGCCTCCAGACAGAAGTGAAAGGAAGCTCTACCGTTAAGAAGTGGGGATCTGAGTGGGGTCAACACAAAGATGAACCTCAATGGCCTACTCACTCTGTGGAAGGAGACAGCAAGAGACACTCTCCTCTGTAGCATGTAACTATTGTACTTGGAACAAAAGTGAACTAACTAGTTTGGTCCCCCATGATTCCATTATGAGCTACATTCAAGAAGAGTGTTGTGCTCATGATAGTGATTCAACATTTCGCCAAAGGGTTTTCTTAAACTCAAGTGAACATTGAGGCTTCTAGACTAATACTGACTACACAAGGAATATGACAACTTAGAGAGATACAACATTAGAAATATGCTATAATATCAGTGCAAAATTGTTATTAAAGGTGTTCCTTTTCTATAGTATTTCTTGAAATGGTCCATAAAGTCACCTGGCAAAATTCTTTTGACTCTGTGTAACATTTTAAGTGCAATGACTTATTATTCTTATTAATTGAGTTATAGCTCTAATGATGTATGGGAGATTCTATATTTTCTAATAGTTGCACAGGCTGAGATTGTAGTGTATTAGACAAGAGGATACCTAGTTATAAATCACCATATTCAAGAAATACCAAACACATGTCTTCCTCTGTATTTTTAAATATCTTCATTAAGACACATTGTTTTTCATTCAAAGAATTATCTTTTTTATGACTTTCTTCTTCTTCTTCTTCTTCTTTTGGTTTTTCGAGACAGGGTTTCTCTGTGTAGTCCTGGCTGTCCTGGAACTCACTTTGTAGACCAGGCTGGCCTTGAACTCAGAAATCCGCCTGCCTCTGCCTCCCAAGTGCTGGGATTAAAGGCGTGCGCCACCATGCCCAGTGACTTTTTTCTAAAAAGTTGTTTTTTGTTACTTTTTTTCTAGAAAGTTCTTGATATCATGTCATGTTTCCAAGTATGCAGACTTAAGAATATCACCACAAGTCAGTTTCTTATACAGAAAGGAGAAAAGCTTAATCTTTAAACATGTTTCCACATGCTAACAAGGATTCTAGTCCAACCATTTACTGTTTCTGGATCATAAGAAGGACAGAAGGTTGAATGGAAACTGGAATATAGATGAAAAAGTCCTAAATTTAATTAAACTGAAACAACATGGACAGTAAAACGTAATGTATGCAATCCAAAGCTTTAGCAACAAACTAAGAGTCACGTCTGGGGCTAGAAAAAAGGCTGAGCTGTTAGGAGTGCTTTCTGCCCTTCCAGAGGACTGGAGTTTAGTTCTCAGCTCTCATGCTGTGTGGCTCATAATCACCCGTATCTTAAGCTCCATCACATACGACACCCTCTTTTGGCCTCTTTGTACATGCATAGTTAGCATACAATTTTGTGTGCATGTGCGTGTGTTTGTGTGTGTTGACGGCATGTGTATATGTGTAGAGATCAGAGGAATTCTTGCAAGACTAGGTTCTCTTCTCCTAGGTGGATCCTGAGCATCACAATTTGGTTGTCAGGCTGGTCGGTAAGTACCAGCCTGTCTGCTGAGGTATCTTACTGATCCTCTTTTGGTCTTCTCATCAGAGGAATTGGAGGTTGAGGATTATTCTTATTGCATTTAATTTTGACACATATAGGCATTGGTGAGTTATAGTGTCCCAATTCATCTTGGTAATAGACCATTTTCCCCAATACATTTAATAAATGTTATGGTGCAATAAAAACAATGCAGCAAACTGAGCATTTCCTGAGAATGCAGCTCATGCTAACTTTCAAGTATACATTAGCCCATATATATACCACCCATGTCAAGAAATAGAACTTTTCTAGCATGCTGTCATTTTTTCCCCGTATTTACGGTATGATGTGCTTGCTTAGAGAGATATTTTACTCTAGTGTGTGTGTCTATGTGTGTGTGTGTGTGTGTGTGTGTGTGAGTGTGTTTTCTTTTTATGATAATCCTTAAACATGAAATGAGTAATAATACTTATAAAATGACCATACAATCAACTCTATGTCTAGTACTACCTGGGAGAGGCTTCCTATATCCTTACAAAGCAGATTTGGGGGCTCATGAGTTTATACACTAAAGGTCAGATCACAGACAGTCATCAGAAAGGATGAGTGGATTCTGATAGAAAACTACACAAGGATATGCAGACCTGTTAGCGTAGTATCGACCAACATTTGGACAGATGACTAAACAACATGGGATATTTTGTTGCAGAATTGAAGTGATTGCATCATAATTTTGCAAATATAAAATTATAGAACCATTTGCCCCTGTAAAAACTTTTAAAGCATATAAACGTTGACTGAAATTATAATACTTTAGTTATTACATTTTCATTTTGTTATAAAACTCTTGTACCCAGACACTATTGCACATGCCAGCAAGATTCTGCTGAAGGGACCCTGATATAGCAGTCTCTTGTGAGGCTATGCCAGTGCCTGGCAAACACAGAAGTGGATGCTCACA
>NC_034602.1:13859504-13863541 GCF_900095145.1 Mus pahari
AAACTTTATATGCCAGGGCCAAGAAGTGGGAGTGGGTGGGTAGGGGAGCAGGGCGGGGGGAGGGTATAGGAGACTTTTGGGATAGCATTCGAAATGTAAATAAAGAAAATGTCTAATTAAAAATGTGAAAAACAAACAAACAAACAAACCATTCTGGCTATTATCAAGCTTCTGAAAACCAGGGTAGAATCCTTGTCAGCAGTCTATCAGATACACTATTTGAAAACTCAAGTTTTGTCCCCAGAAATCTGCATTTATTGTCATCTTTTAGAAATGTAATCATCGTTTTTGTTTTGGAGACAGGCTGACATCACACTTAGCTTGTCATCCTCCCGCCTTACCCTCTCACATGCTGGAATACTGCTTAAATTGTCTCTGGTCTATGGCAAAAATGGACTTTTATTGCTGGAGCCAGTCTCTTTTCTAGTACTTAACTTCTTATAGTGAATGAATCATCTCATTTAATTATCACTATACAGTGGGCTACACTGTCCCCTTTTTATGGAACTTGTTCATGGTACCACAATGAGCTAGGAAAGATAGGCTTAGAAGCTATGGAATCTGTTTAAGCATTGTGATGTCTATGCTATTAAAAGAATTTTATTTATTGAAAAAAAAACCCTGTATTTATGCCTTTGTCTCAGAATGTGTCTTACCATTCCTATCAATCACACTGCTAGAGAAACATCTCATATTTATATATTTTTATGTTAACTTGAGTTCTTTTTAGCATCACTATAGGAATACAGATGAACTTTTAAAAATCAACTATTAACTTTTAATTATTGCTTATAAGGTAGTGTTCCACTTTTATGCTTTGGTTGATAAAAAATCTGCCTTCTTGTTGGCTCAGTGTAATTATATTCTTGTTGTGTGTATTCTACCAGTACAAAATTAGTATTACATATATTATATTCCCAAGAAACAGTCTTGGCATGCTGCCTCCTCCTGTAATTTGAGAAAGTCTCCTTGCACAACAAGCCTCTCAGCCAGTTAAGGTCTATTTATTACCACCTGCTAGTATTTGCTGTGGGGACTTGCAGAGTCAGTTATTTTGTTTTTGTTTTTGTCTTTGTTTTTAACAGTCCAGTTGTTATCCCCCTCCTGGTCTGCCCTCTGACTGTTTCTTATCCCTTATCTCCATTAGGACGACCCCATCCCTCCCACACCCACCCACCAGACCTTTCCACTCCGTTGGGCCTCAAGTCTCTCTCACTGGGGACAGAACAGGCAGCTCTCTACTGCATATGTGTCGGGATGGGGATCGGGGGCTCATACTAGCTGGTATATGCTGTCTGGTTGGTGGATCAGTGTCTGGGAGATTTCCAAAGTCCAGACTAATTGAGACTGCTGGTCCTCCTATAGGGTCACTCTCCTCCTCAGCTTCTTACAGCTTTCCCCTAATTCCACCACAGGGATCCCCAGCTTCTCTGTCCATTGGTTGGGTATAAGTACAAACCTTTTTCAGCTGCTTGTTGGGTCTCTCAGAGGGCAGCCATGATAGGATCCTGTCTGTAAGTACATTATTCCATCCATAATAGTGTCAGGCCTTGGAGCCTCCCCTTGAGCTGGATCCCAATTTGGGCCTGTCCCTGGACCTCATTTCCCTCAGGCTCTTCTCCATTTTTGGCCCTGCAGTTCTTTTTGATAGGAACAATTCTTGATCAGAGTTTTTGGCTGTGGGTTGGCAACTCCATCCCTCCACTTGATGCCCTGTCTTTCTGCTGGAGATGGACTCTACAAGTTCCCTCTCCCCATTTCATCTAAAGTCCCTCCTTTTGGGTCCTGAGAGTCTCTCACTTCCCAGGTCTCTGGTACTTTCTGTAGGGTGCCCCCAGTGCGAGGCAGTCGTTCTTAAATGTGATGCTATTTCAAAGTCTTTCCTGTTGTCAGGCCATGGTGCTGATTGTGATGGTGTGGTGCAAGTAAGGGGAATGAATGAGTCAGGCTGAGGATTCCAGTGTTATATGGCATAAAGTATAGATTATAGAAGGAATATATTCTTATTGGGATTTACTCTTTATTACTAATTTGATTTTGGAGAAATTATCCTATCTCTGTGATTCCCCACTTAATAGCAATTTTGTCAATCTTTGTCAGATTTATGAAATAAATATGTGAAATAAAATGTGATATTTTGATATACACACATTGTGTAATGATGAAATTAAGGTAATTAGCATATCCATTGCCTTAGATATTTATTGTATCTTTGTGATAACTTGAAACATTGAAAATTTTTTCTTCTTGGTACATTGAAAAATATTTAAAATCATAACAAAACTAATAGAAAATTAATACACACATATACACACAGAAAAAGAGAGATTTCACATTTCCACTACCTACTAGATAAACACTTAAACTTAATATAAATATTGTCAGTTGCAGCAGACTAGCCTCAGTCGGCCCCTCTCAATCCGCGGGAGAAATCAGGGTTCTGGTTCAGGCGAGCAAGGAGTTGGTGCGGAGGGGTGACAAACAGACATGGACACAGAGAGAGTGTGTATCCGAATGTGATTTGTCAAATCGAGCACCAGACTTTTAATATAGAAGAAAATAGGGAAGTTAGGTGACACATCAGCAAGGTACAATGAGGTTACCGGATGCTTAATGACTCTTACACAAAACAGAGGAATGCAAACATAAAAACTGACAGGAACTGGGCAATAAAACAACTGAGACAAAGTCAGCTCTATCTAAGGTCATCTATATTCTTAGAAGCCAGGTGTCAGGTCTTTATACTCCTGGGGCAAGGGCTTTCACGCCCAAGCTATGGTTCTAAGTAGGGAGTTCTGCTTTAGCTAACCTTCTCATGAATAATGCAATACTCTAGTTCCTCCTAAAACCACAGCCTGATCTACTTCCTAAACCATTGTAAATTCCTGTATATATGATTGGCTCGGCTTTTATTCTAAGTGATTGTGTGGGGGGACTTTCTACTAATAAGTAATGTAGTCTGCCATATATAACTATAATAACAATTCTAAACTTACTTTGCTAAGCTTACCCTGAGATTTCTAACTCTATGTAGTAGATAGTAATGCCTGATTTCTTTCACTATCTCTCTTACAATACTAGAGACAATTCTGAATGTCACCAAATAGGCAACATTCTTACTGAATTCCAAGCCCAGGGTCAGCTCAAGGACTACCTAGGGCATTGGTGAAGGCCAGGAAGCAAAGTTCAATTTTGCTTAGGTGTTTGGCAAGTCATTGCTTGGAGGTACCTATAATAAAACAATATTGAAAGAAAGTGCATAGATCCATTCGCAAGGACAAGTTTGGAACATTCATTATCCAGGATGCCACAGTTCCGGAGACTAAGTTTCCTTGAACTTTTTGCCTTGGGACTGTGTCCCGGTTTCTAGCTTGTCACACGAGTCACTACTGGAGTGGGTGTAGCAGTCAGTGAGGTTTTTTTTTTTTTGCCTATACCAAAACTGATATTGGTTTTAGAATTAGAATAAAGTATGTACCATAATTGACTTCACAAGGTATCTTCTGTTTCACACACATGTATACATATGTATGACTTAAGACATTTGCTTATTGAAAAAGAAATATTTTTACAAATTGTCTCCTCCATATCATTGTGTATGTCTGTCACTAATAACTGGAGTATCTGAAGCTTCTGTTGTTGCTCATTGACCCTTTAAAGAAGTCACACCTCTTGGATAATGTTATGCTTCCTTGCTGCTGCTGTTGTTTTCTTCTCAGACACCCTTAGCAAGGCCACACTTATTTTGTTTTGTTTTTCTATACTTTTATTTCTTACTTTGTGAATCTCCTGGTTGTGGCTTTTGGATAGTAATTAATTTATTCTCTGTCTCTCTCTGTCTTTGTCTCTGTCTGTCTGTCTCTCTTTTCGTGTATGTGTGTATATGTGTGCTTTTTTCAAATTCATCTAACAGTTTGCTTTCACTTGATTTTTTTTAGAATATTTGTTATCTTTTTTTTAGGTTTTTGGCATTGGGGGCTGGAATTTCATCTAACTCACTTTTTTTTTATTATTATTATTATTATTTTCTTTATTTA
>NC_034602.1:13863746-13872297 GCF_900095145.1 Mus pahari
CATCTTCTGCTACATATGCAGCTAGAAACACAAACCCCGGGGGTACTGGTTAGTTCCTGTTGTTGTTCCACCTACAGGGTTGCAGCCCCCTTCAGGTATTTGGGTACTTTCTCTAGTTCCTCCATTCTAACTCACTTTTACTGGGGGTGATTATATATGATCACTAACTTTTGGATGAGTTATTTTACCTTGACTTTTCATGTTTTCATTACCAAAGTGATGTATGTATCCTGGATAATTTGGCTAATATTTTTTAACAGTTGTATTCTTTTAGGAGATATTTCTATAATGTTCAAGTTCACCTTATTTGTGATAGAGTTGAGGTATATATTTCATAAATATATATCCTCTCTCTATTATGAGCTTAGTTCTTAGTTCTAAGCTTAGTTCTTAGCCTCTGTATTGCTACTAGAGTCTTATTGTGAAGCAACTACAGCTTCAAGATTCTTCTATATGCCAGTGGTCATCACCTTCCTAATGCAGTTCCTCATGCTGTGGTGACCTGCAATCAAAGCATTCTTTCATTGCTACATCATAAATGTAATTTTGCTACTGTTATGAATTATAATATAAATATGTGATATGTAAAACATCTAATATGTGACCCCCAAAGTGTCATGATTCACAGGCAGAGAAACACTGCTATATGTAGACACACTGTTCAATTAATTTTCCCTTTGATTTCAGTAGTTTGATGATAAATAAGTAAGGATAATATGGTGTATGATGGGATTTTAATTACTACTAGTAGGAATGGGAGGTAAATTTCATAGGTGAGTGTAGTCACTAGTGTTAGATCAACTTTGAAAAGGATCAAAGTATGATCCTCTCCTCCTGGGAGAGGGATGCTGGGATACGATTTAGACAACAAATTTTAGAGTTTGTTGAAGCCATTGAAAGTTATAGTTATGAGCTGTAACAAATAAGTGATAAGGAAAAGGAAAAGAATTGGAAAGGTAGGAATGAGAAGGACAGTATGATTGGTGTGGGAAGAAAAAGAGAATATCCAAGTATATATTTGGTGGTGAAGGGTACAAAACAATACTAAAAGCTAATGTAGCAGTATGTAAACATATCAAAATCATTGTGAGAAATATATCCAGTAGTAGAGATTTAAAAATAGGCAATACTCCTTATGATAGTTTGAATAGGAGGAGCCCCCATAAGCTTATACATTTGAATAGTTAGTCACTAAGGAGTGGCCCTACTTGAGAGGGAGTAGGAGGTGTGCCCTTGTAACAGTAGATATGGGTTTGGTGGACAAAGTTTGTCACTGAAGGGTGGACTTTGGTTTTTAAAAGCACAAGTCAATCTGTCTTAGGGTGTTATTGCTGTGAAGAGATACCATAACCAAGGCAACTCTTACAAAGGTAAACATTGAACTGGTGCTGGCTTACAGTTTCAGAGGTTTAGTCCATTATTATCATCGCAGGTAGCGTGGTAGTGTCCAGGCAGACATGGTACTGGAGAAGGAGTTAAGAGTTCTACATCTTCATCTGCAGGCAGACCTTCCAAGAAGGTCAATACTGTTCAAACTATCCCACAAAATAGAAACATAAGGAACACTACTGAATTTGTTCTATGAAGCCACAATTACGCTTATACTTAAACCACACCAAGGCCCAACAAAGAAAGAGAACTTCAGACCAATTTCCCTTATGAATATTGATGCAAAAATACTCAATAAAATTCTCACAAACCAAATTCAAGAACACATCAAAACAATCATCCTTCATGATCAAGTAGGCTTCATTTCAGGGATGCACCAGTGGTTCAATATACAGAAATCCATTAATGTAATACACTATATAAACAAACTCAAAGAAAAAAGATACATGATCTTCTCATTAGATGCTGAGGAAGCATTTGACAAAATCCAACACCCCTTTATGGTAAAAGTCTTGAAAAGATCAGGAATTCAAGGCCCATACCTAAACATAGTAAAAGCAATATACGACAAACCAGTAGCCAATATCAAACTAAAATGGAGAGAAATTTGAAGCAATCCCACTAAAATCAGGGACTAGAGAAGACTGTCCACTCTCTCCCTACCTATTCAATATAGTTAGTACTCAAAGTCCTAGCCAGTGCAATTAAAGAACAAAGGGTCAAAAGTGATACAAATTGGAAAGGAAGTAAAAATATCACTATTTGCACATGATATCATAGTATACCCCAAAAATTTCACCAGAGAACTCCTAAACCTGATAAACAACTTTAGCAAAGGGGCTGGATATAAAATTAATTCAAACAAATCAATTTCCTTCCTCTACTCAAAGGATAATTGGGCTCAGAATGAAATTTGGGAAATGACACCTTTCACAATAGTCACAAATAATATAAAATACCTTGGTGTGACACTAACCAAGCCAGTGAAAGAGTATGACAAGAACTTCAAGTCTCTGAAGATAGGAATTGAAGAGATCTCAGAAGATGGAAAGATCTCCCATGCTAATGGGTTGACAGGATTAACATAGTAAAATGTCTATCTTTCCAAAAGCAATCTACAGATTCAATGCAATCCCCATCAAAATTCCAATTCAATTCTTCATAGAGTTAGAAAGAGCAATTCTCAAATTCATTTGGAATAAGGAAAAACCCAAGATAATAAAACTATTCTTAAAAATAAAAGAACTTCTGGGGGAAATCGCCATACCTGACCTCAAGCTGTATTACAGAGGATTAGTGATAAAAACTACATGGTATTGCTACAGAGACAGGCAGGAAGATCAATGGAATAGAACTGAAGATCCGGAAAGGAAACCATACACTTATGGTCCCTGGATCTTTGACAAAGGAGCTAAAACCATGAAGTGGAAAGAAGACAGCATTTTCAACAAATGGTGCTGGTTCAACTGTGGATAGCATGTAGAAGAATTCAAATCAACTCATTCTTATCTCCTTGTACAAAACTCAAGTCCAAGTGGATCAAGGACCTCCATGTAAAACCAGAGACACTGAAACCAATAGAAGAGGAAGTGGGGAAGAGTCTCAAACACATGGGCACAGGGAAACATTTCCTGAACAGAGCACCAGTGGCTTATTCTCTAAGGTCAAAAATATACAAATGTACCATCCAGAGACTGTCTCACCCGGGGGTCCATCCCATAAACAGCCACCAAACGCAGACACTATTTCATAGGCCAGCAAGATTTTACTGAAAGGACCCTGATATAACTGTCTCTTGTGAGGCTATTCCACTGCCTGGCAAATATAGAAATGGATGCCCACAGTCTTCTATTGGATGGAACACAGGGCCCCCAATGGAGGAGCTAGAGAAAGTACCCAAGGTGCTGAAGGGGTCTGCAACCCTATAGGTGGAACAACAATATGAACTATCAGTACCCCCTAGTCGACCATCATTGGGAAGAGAGGCCCCTTGGTCTTGCCAACTTTATATGCCCCTTACAGGGGAATGAACGCCAGGGCCATGAAGTGGGAGTGAGTGGGTAGGGGAGCAGGGCAGGGGGAGGGTATAGGGGACTTTCAGGATAGCATTTGAAATGTAAATGAAGAAAATATCTAATAAAATAATGATTTAATTAAACAAAAAGGAAACGCAAATCAAAATGAGCCTGACATTCCACCCCACACCAGTCAGAATCAAAAACTCAGCTGGCGGCAGATGCTGGCAAGGATGCGGAGAAAGAGGAACACTCCTCCATTTCTGGTGGGATTGCAAGGTTGTACAACCACTCTGGAAATCAGGCTGATGGCTCCTCAAAAAACTGGACATAGTATTACCTGAAGACCCAGCAGTACCACTCCTGGGCATATATCCAGAAGATGCTCCAGTATATGCCAAGGACACATGCTCTACTATGTTCATAGCAGCCTTATTTATAATTGCCAGAAGCTGAAAAGAACTCAGATGTCCCTCAATAGAGGAATGGATACAGAAAATGTGGTACATTTACACAATGGAGTAACTACTCAGCTATTAAAAACAATGACTTCCTGAAATTCTTATCTAAACGGATGGAACTGGAAAATATCAACCTGAGTGAGGTAACTCAATCCAAAAGAGCACACATGGGATGCACTCACTGATAAGTGGATATTAGCCCAAAAGCTCAGAATACCCAAAATAAAACTCACAGACCACTTGTAACTCAAGAAAAAGGAAGACCAACGTGTGGATGCTTCAGACCTTCTCAGAGGGGGAACAAAATATTCACAGGAGGAAATACAGAGACAAACTGTGGAGCAGAGACTGAAGGAAAGGCCATCCAGAGACTGATCCACCTGAGAATCCATCCCATATGCAGCCACCAAACCCAGACACTATTGTGGATGCCAAAAAGTGCTTGCTGACAGGAGCCTGGTTTAACTGTCTCCTGAGGCCTCCAGTCTTTTGAGGGCTAGGTTTATCTTCTCTTACTAAACCAAGACCTGGCAGTCCTTTACTGTATAAGTGTTGAGGGCCTCATATCAGCTGGTGTATGCTTCCTCGTTGGTGTTCCAGTATTTGAGAGATCTTGGGGGTCCAGGTTAATTGAGACTGCTGGTCCTCCTCCTCAGCTTTTCTCTAACTCAACCATAGGGATCATCAACTTCTATCCATTGGTTGGGTGTGAATATCTACATCCGACTCTTTCAGCTGCTTGATGGGTCTTTCAGAGGGCAGTCATGCTGGATACCTTTACCACTCTTGGGAATATACCCAAAAGACGGTCAACTATACCACAGGGGCACGTGTCCCATTATGTTCATAGCAGCCTTTTTTTTTGTTTTTGTGATAGCAAGAAGTGGGAAACAACATAGATGTCCCATAACAGAAGAATGGATACAGAAAATGTGGTTCATTACACAATGGAATACTACTCAGAGATTAAGAATGAGAACATCCCGAGTTTTGCAGGCAAATGAATGGAACTAGAAAATATCCTGAGTGACTCAGACCCATAAGAACATGCATGGTATGTACTCACTTATAAGTGGATATTAGTGAAGAGAAAAAAAAAAAAGATGAATACCCAAGATACAGCCCACAGAACTCAAAAAGGTCAACAAGCTGAAGGGCCCAAGTGAGGATGCCTCAGTCCCACTTGGAAGGGAGAAAAAAAGCAACAAGTTGGGAGGGAGGGAGGGACCTGGGAAGGAAAGGGGATATGGGGTTGTGGAGAGGGGAACATGATCGAGTATTGGGTGGGGAGAGGGACTGAAATCCCCGAGGGCTAACAGAAAGAATGGAAAAAGGTAACCTTGGGAGGTAGGAGGTTGGGGGGATTCTCCAGAATGTCCCATAGACATGGGCGGTGAGAGACTCTCAGGACTCAAAAGAGAGGGACCTTAGATGAAATGCCCTACATTGGGGAGAGGGAACTTGAAGAACACACCTCCAAGCAGAAAGACAGGGCATCAAGTGAGGGATGGGGTTGCCAACCCACACAGTCAACACTATGACCCAATTGTTCCTGTCTGAAAGAACTGCAGGGTTGGAAATGGAGAGGAGCTTGAGGAAAAGATGTTCAGCAACAGGCTCAAAGTGGGATTCAGCTCAGGGGGAGGCCTCAAGACCTGACACTATTACAGAGGTGTTATCTCCTTTTCCCAGGGGTTCTAGTTTCTGTCAAATTGACATAAATTAACCAGCACACCTCTCTTTAAAGTTTCAACACCTTTGTGAGTTTCAAGATCTAAGTTCTTTGGAAGTTCTGATCTAAGATCGATGTCAAACTCTAGACTCAAGACTAAGCTCAAGGTATGAGACAAAGTTCACCGAACAGGAAAAGGCTGGAGATTATAAGGACTAGCTCCAATGTCTTTATTCATGCAGTACCCAACTCGTTATTACCACACCCTCAATCTCATATAAAAATTACATGGACATAAACCTACTTGCTATTCACTCAGACCACCTCATTCTTCCCCACTATCTACAAATCTATACCTATTTAGTACCTTTAATCACTCAACTGAGAGTTAGAATGATATAGATAGTTCCTCTTTAAATGTATAAGAGCTAGGAATCTATGTTATAAACCTTTGTCCTAATCACATAAAACCACCCATCATTCCCTACATATATAGCATCACTGCATGGCATTTATACAACATCATATATACTCAGCACCTGCCCATTTATATTCATACCCATTCTCCAATTCTTACCCATACTTATTGAACATATTCACTATATATTTTCCAGTCCATGTTCATTGACTATAGCTAGACTCATCCAATGAGTACGTCTCCCCAAATTTACTCAACCATTACCATCTCCTCCCACCCCTACTCACTACCAACTCCTACTCTTCCTCACTTACTGTCTCTGTCACCCAAACACTGACTACCTATTCTCCTCTTGTTCTGTCTGGTTTTGTATCATCTTGGCAAGAGTTAAGAGTTATCAAAGAGGAAGGAGCCTAAGTTGAGAAATTGCATCCATGAAATCCAGCTGTAAGGTATTTTCTCAATACCTACCTCCTGGTTCTTGCCTTATTTAAGTTCCTATTCTGACTTCCTTTAGTGATGAACAGCAGTGTTGAAGTGTAAGCTGAATAAACCCTTTTGTATGCAACTTGCTTTTTTTGTCATGGTGTTTTGTAGCAGCAATAGAAGCCTCTATTCATAGCCTAAGTTTCCTGTGAGTAATTATTAGTTTTTCAATCATTCCATTTGTTCATTTATAAATGTATATATCTTCTGACCTTACTTAACCACTTAGCAAGAAGCTTTTAAATGAGAAATTCAACTATTTTACCATCCAACATAATTTTATTTATTCTTCTCTTATACAATACATCCCAACCACAGCCCCTATTCCTCCCTTCCTCCTACTTCCCCCATATCTCCTCTCACCCAGATCCACTGCTTCCACATTCTCCTTCAGAATGGAGTAGGCCTCCCAGTAATATTAACTGGACTTGACATAACAAGATATAACAAGACATATACTCTCATATCAGGGCTGGACAAACCAAAAACTGCAAGCTAAAGAACTATGATATGAACTCAAAGGGCCTGGTGCAGACTCATGCAGGCTCCATGTTTGCCCCTTCAGTCTCTGAGAGCCCCCATGAGTCCTACTTAATTGATTCTGTGGGTTGTGTTCTCCTGTCCTTGACCCCTCTGAGTCCTGCAATCCTTCCTCTCTTCTTTTGCAGGGTTTCTGGAGCCCTGTGGGTCTCTATATCTACTCCTATCAGCTCCTGGAGAAGGATTCTAATGATGACTGGGCTAGGCATTGATTTTACAAGTATAGCATAATATCCTTAGAAACCATTTCACTGCCCTAATTTTTAGTCAGTTTTATTTTTAGTTCTACTGGGTCTCTGAGCCACACAGCTTCCATATACTGTTATTATATCCCCCTTTTCATTTCTGATTTTGTCAATTTTGATTCACCACCCCTTAGCTCGGATAATGATCTGATTCTCTTGTTGATTTTTTCAAATAACCAACTCTTTGTTTTATTTATTTATTTTGTTTCTTTTCCTTTTGGCTCCCAGTTTGATCATTTCCTGCTGTCTACTCTTAGGCATGCTTGGTTCTTCTTGTTCTAGAGCTTTCAGGTGTGCTGTTAAGTTGTTAATATGAGATCTCCTTAATTGTTTTATCTCCATAAACTTTACTGTATACTTAGTGCTATGAACTTTCTTTTTAGCCTCACTTTCATTGTGTCCCATAAGTTTGGGGATGCTGTGCAATCATTTTTGTTGAAGTCTAGGAAGTCTTTAATTTCTTTACTNCTTCCTTGATTCAGTATTCACTAAGTAGAGAGCTGTCTAGTTTCCATGAGATTTTAGACTTTCTGTTGTTTCTGTTGTTGAAATCCTGTTTTAATCCCTGGTGGCCTGATAGGATTCAGGGGCTTATATCAGTTTTCCTCCATCTGTTGAGATTTACTTTGTGATTAAGTATGTGGTCAATTTTGGAGAAAGTTCCATAAGTTGCTATGAGAAGAACATAAATTCTTTTATGTGGGTGGTATATTCTGTAGCTTTCAATAACTTCCATTTGGCTTATAAATTCTGTTAGCTCCAATATTTCTGTTTAGTTTTTGTCTGGATGACCAGTTTATTGATGAGAGTCATGTATTAAAAAGTCTCCCATTATTAATGTGTGAGGGTCAGTGTGTGATTTAAACTTTAGTAATTTTTTTTTTTACAAACATTAATGCCTTATATTTGGGGCATGTATGTTATGAATTGACATGTCATCTTGGTGGAATTTTCCTTTGGTCAGTATGAAGTGTCTTTCCCCATGTCTTTTTATTAGTTTTGGTTTAAAGTCTATTTTGTTAGATATTAGAATGGCTGCACTGGCTTGCTTCTTAGGTCCATTTTCTTGAAAAAATGTTTTTTTTTTTCAACACCTATCTTTAAGGCAATGTCTACCTTTTATATTGAGATGTTTCTTTTATGCAGCAGAAAGATAGGTCCTATTTTTCACATCTGTTCTATTATTCTGTGTCTTTTATTGGAGAATTACGCCCATTGATACTGAGAGGTTAGGGTTAGGGTTAGGGTTAGGGTTAGGGTTAGGGTTAGGGTTAGGGTTAGGGTTAGGGTTAGGGTTTAGGGTTAGGGTTAGGGTTAGGGTTAGG
>NC_034602.1:13872597-13874598 GCF_900095145.1 Mus pahari
TCCAGGACAGCCAGGGCTACACAGAGAAACCCTGTCTCTAAAAACAAAACAAAACAAAACAAACAGAGTCCAGCTAACCTACTACAACAAGCCCTGAAATTCCAATGCAACTGAAGCACAAGAAAATGACCGTAAAATCATCTTTATGAAGATGATTGAGATCCTTAAGGAAGTGAATAAATCATTTTAAAGAAATTGAAGAAAAGGCAAACAATTGGAGAAAATGAGTTTCTGTAAAAGAAAGCCAATAAAACCAATCATAGAAGAAAAAAAAATCTCTAACCTAAAGAAGGCAGTGCCTATAAAGATACAAGAAGCATATTGAACAACAAATAGATTGGACAAGAAAATAAAGTTCACACACCATATAATAATCAAAACACCAAACTTATAGATCAATAAGAAAGAATAGTAAAAGCTGCAAAAGAAAAAGGCCAAGTAACATATGAAAGCAGATCTATTAGAATTACACCTGAATTTCAATAGAGACCTAATCGTCAGAAGGGCTTCAGACTATAAGAGACCACAATGCTGTGTCAGACTATTAAATCGAGGAAAATTTTCAAGCACCATAGAAGGAGAAAACAAGATATTCTATGATAAAATCAAATTTAAATAATATCTATTTACAAATCCAGCCCCACAGAAGATACTAGAAGAAAAAAATCTAACCCAAGGATACTAACTATACACATAAAGCACAGAAAATAAGAAATCTCACACCAGGAAAACCAAAAGAAGGGACATACACACACACACACACACACACACACACACACACACACACACACACCATCACCACCAACGACAAAATAACATGGATTAACAATCATTGATCATTGATACCTCCACCCTGACTGGTGGAGTAGTCTCTTGTTGAATAGGTGCTCTCTATCCAAGTAGAAGGCAGGAGTTCTGACAAATTGCTTGGCTCTGTTCCAGTAGGAAGTCTCCACCCAGTTTAGAAGCTGGAATTCTGATGATTGCTGTGGCCTCTGGGTTGGGGCTTGGGTATGGCTGTGAGGCGAGGAGAGGGACCAGAGATAGGAGATAGGGTGAGCAGCCTACTTAATTGTATATCATGTATGTCCTACGATTGAGCAGCAGCTGTCGGCCTGAGGGACTCGAAAATGTGAGGGGCAGGGTTCGTGGGTGGCTTATCTATTTGTTCTTCTAGGAGGTGGACCTGTAGTTACATAGGGCTGTTTTCTGGAGAGAACCTAGAGAGTGGGGGAGGTCTGTAGACAGGGCACCTGTGGTTGGTAAAGGGATGTCTGCCCCAGGTGGCAGAAATAGTCACCATCCAATATCTTAATCCAGAATCCTCATCTCATACTTACTCATTTAACAAATCTTTATGTATCTCCACAGACAGTTTTTTTTCCCCACACTAGAGATTAGACAGTACCATGCTACTAAACAATTTCTTTGTTTCTTTTCTCATCTCCTTGGCAAATCTTATGAACATACCTAACATGATTTCCTGAAAATTCACAAATGACCATTTTGTGGGTCCAAGATGTAAACAGTAAGACACTGTAATAGACATGTTGAAATTGCTTAGTATGAGAAAATAGCCTTTCTTGGCAATATTTTGAAAGCAAAGACATGAAGGGACTTTGTGGTATCTAGAACCTAGATCCCATAGAGATCTCATCTCTGGGATCATAATTTAGATGGGTTCCCAAGTTATACAAATTGAGAGGTATACAATTAAAATTTACTACAGAAAACTCTAACGTTGGCGATTTACATCACAAGTGTAAAACAAACCTGAAATACTTAAGATAAAGGAGAGAGTCTTCTTTACCAGTGTCTTATCTAACACAGTACACAACCAGTGTCTCATCTAACACAGTACGCAACCAGTGTCTCATATAACACAGTACGCAACCAGTGTCTCATCTAACACAGTACGCAACCAGTGTCTCATCTAACACAGTACACAACCAGTGTCTCATCTAACACAGTACACAACCAGTGTCTCATCTAACACAGTAC
>NC_034602.1:13876060-13877401 GCF_900095145.1 Mus pahari
TCTCATCTAACACAGTACACAACCAGTGTCTCATCTAACACAGTACACAACCAGTGTCTCATCTAACACAGTACACAACCAGTGTCTCATCTAACGCAGTACACAACCAGTGTCTCATCTAACGCAGTACACAACCAGTGTCTCATATAACACAGTACACAAGCAGTGTCTCATCTAACACAGTACACAACCAGTGTCTCATCTAACACAGTACACAACCAGTGTCTTATATAACACAGTACACAACCTGAGCCTGACAAAACAATTCAGACTTGGTACCATGCACCTGTTCAGAAAACTCCTTAGTGTCCAATAGTTTTGAGATCAAGTTCTTCATTCATCTACTTATAATTCATAAACAAATCATATGCTTTGTGGTTTTGTTTTTAAGTCAGTAAACATTGTCTGTCCAGGTATTCCATAGCTCTTCATCTACACATCCACCCAGTAAATAGTGAATGAAAGTGAAAATTAAAATCTGTTTTGAACAGTGGCATTACAAATGTTTTACAACATATAATTTTATATTGCTTATTATTTTTCTTCTATAACAAAATATGTTCTTACATAAATTTCTGGAAATAAATTTTTGTAAACCACATGATTTCCACTGATTTCTTTAAAATTGGTCATTATAATACTAAAGCTTTTTATTGACAATGTATTAAGACAAAAATGCTAAAAGTTTTATGTACCCTAGAAAATTAGGAACTATTTACTGAAATATAAAATGAATGATTATTTTAGCAGTTCCAGGACTAGGGGTTTTGTTAGGCTCTTAGGTTTTCAATGCCAGAATTTAAATTATTGTTTTTTCCATTTTCTGCACATTGTCTTCTGTCTGCTGCTTGTCTCCAACCTAGGCATCATTATGATGGAGCTCATTTTACAATTACTGATGACTGAAACAGAAACAGATGTGAGGTTCTTAGTTTACCCCTAGGATGGGGACTTTATTTTATTGACTATAATCTTTTGGGTTCTAGATAATCTATGTATCTTTTTTTAAACATTGTTCATTTTTCTCTTGTCCTACTAGCTTACTGAATACATTAGTTCCTAATTACATTTAAACCTAGACTTGAATCTTGCTTTACCCACTTAACCAATATCCTATTGGAATAGAATGAAGAGAATGCTTTTTAGCTTATCTAGCACCACAAATCTGGTCCTCCTCTAAGAGCTCAAATTTTGCCCTTTGGGCTATATTGTACCAATCCACAAAACCATGCCGACTATGCCTTTCAATTAGTTGTGACTCTGAGTCTACATTTGTTCTTTTTTTTAAAAAAAATTATTTTCTTTATTTACATTTCAAATGCTATCCCGAAAGTTCCCTAT
>NC_034602.1:13877574-13880887 GCF_900095145.1 Mus pahari
TGCAGCTAGAGACACAAGCTCAGGGGGTACTGGTTAGTTCACATTGTTGTTCCACCTACAGGGTTGCAGCCCCCTTCAGCTCCTTGGGTACTTTCTCTAGCTCCTCTGAGCTTGCTTACCTGACTATTTTTCTGTCTTAATGGGCATCAAACTTTAATGTACATTAAATCTCCTGCATACCTTTTAAACACAATACATATATGTCACACACACACACACACACACACACACACACACACACACACACACACTATGGAACTTAAGGTACTTTGGCTGCCAATGTTCCCCCACAAGAACTACAGTCTAACAAAAACACCAGTAACAGGAATGGGAAGTCTAAGTGACTCCCAAACAGAATAGATGACCAATGTAGCCACTGGTTCCCTCCCAGGCATTGAAGGTGTACCACTATTGCTGAAGATTCTGCAAATATAGGGCACAGGACTTGGATGAATTGAGCTATATTTGATTTGAAAGCCTCTTTACTGTGGACCTTAGAGAAGAATCTACTCTGCTGATTTGCTAGACTTGTATACATTCTTATTGCTCTGTGATCTTATCCTTATATCCCCACATAATAGCATCTTGAAATCTGTCTTTGCTGCAAATGGAGGTCATCGCATAAAACCACAATTAAACACAATGCAAAAATAAGCAGATAGTGGGGAGCTCAGCCCCTATGATTGTATCTATACCACAGCTCTTAAATCTACGGCTCTGAGACCTTGCTGAAGAGGGAGTAGAAAGTCTGTAACAAGCAGAATGGAAGAAAGCCCGATATGAAGTGGTCTATCTTAGAAATGGCTGCATAGACAATATTGGAAGAATAGTAATATCAATAAACATGTTTATATGGAAAAGAGGAAATTTCATGGGTCCCATACCTAGACAAGAACTACATGCCACTGCTGTGAGGAGAAGCCCCCTTATATGTCTAAAGCAGCACAGTCAGCCTCGAACCCATATATAAACCAATACTTACTACCAACTCAGTACACACACACACACACACACACACACACACACACACACACACACACACACATCTATATATGGTCCTTAACTTCTCATACAAAAAGATTATTTCAAATTTAACTTTTTGTTCACTCTCCAAATTCCAAACATATTTTCACTGATTTGATGTTCCCCTTCTTTTCCACTCAATACAGTTTCCCTAAATTTAACTGTATGTGTACAGCACAATAAAGAAAATTTCCCCAACTACCTTCTAGACTGAAGGTACTCTTAATGGTCTTAGAGGACTAAGCTTGAATCTACTAAAATTTATGTAAATAAGTCTCTTAAAGCCTTTTTTAAATTTGAATTGTCAGAGTATGAATAAGATAGGGAAGAAAATATCATAAAACTAACATTATCTAGTGAGATTATGTAGTACTTAAATCCTGCTGATATTTTACTGTAAATAGTGTGGGCTATGGGGAATTTTAACCAGAACCTCAACACAGTGGAAGACAGGAAATGGTTATGGGTTTTGCTGAGGTAGGCTTCTTCCAAGGACAGATAAATAGGGATTTTGATGATTTGGGATTTTCTTTCATGGTTCATATGGTAGGGAACACACACATACACACACACATAGAACAACTGAAAAAAGGCTTAAAATTAGAAAAGGGATTGGATTATTCGCTGATTCATATTTCAGATGCTAAAGAACAGAATTTTCTAGGCCAAAAGGGAAATAAAAAATAATTATAGCTTAACTTAGAAAATGAAATTAATAAGAAGGCTATTTAAATGTTGATTGGATTTAGTCAAACTCTGAAGCCTAGTCCTTTTGTTCTTGGGTGAAATAAATGAATCAAGCAGTCAATTCAACAAGTTAGAGTATACAATTAGATTCCAGTCAAGATGGAGTATTAAGTTCATTCTTCAGTGGATACCTTGTCCTCACCTCAAAATGCAAGCTAATAATACATGGGGAATGCTGATCGCCAAGGTTTGAGGCTATGGACTTTGCCTACCAAAACTGGTTACTTAAGAGCAACGGTTTTGGCTTGAATCAAGTGAGGAAAAACTTCCATGTTCAGGAGAAGGGAAAGAAAAATATTATAGTCTTAAAAGAAGATTTTGGAAGTCTCCAGAGAAATGGATGTGTGGTGATACCTGACCAACGCTGTTTTAAATCCCTATCTGAGAAACTAGGGAGCATGATACACAAAATCTCAGCACCAGTGCCAAATATTGCAGAACATGCCTTTAATATATGGGTTTTTTGAATAACATTTAATATTTTTTATCAGAGCTGGTAAAATGGCTCAGTTAGTTATCCTAAGGTAACAAGGTCCTGACCTTGACCCCAGAATCCATGTAAAAGGCTTGTATGTGTAATATATGTATATGTATATATATATATACTCCCATCATAGGTGAATCAGAAACATGGGGATACCTGTGGCTCTCCGTCCAGTCAGCCTAGATCACTTGGCCACTTCTTGCAGAGCAGTGGCAGTACACAACCTGTCTCAAAAATAAGTAAGATGGTACCCGAGGAGCAACTTCAAAGTTTGTCCTCTAGTGTCCACATGCAGGAACAAATGCTTGCCCCCATACTCAGTCATCCTAAACTAAAGCAATATTAAAACACAGACTGAAGCCAGGCAGCGGTGGCGCACACTTTTAATCCCAGCCCTTGGGAGTCAGAGGCAAGAGGATTTCTGAGTACGAGGCCAGCTTGGTCTACAGAGTGAGTTCCAGGACAGCCAGGGCTACACAGAGAAACCCTCTCTCAAAAAACAACAACAAACAACAACCACAAAAAAAGCAAAACAAAACATAAAAACAAAGACCAATAAATCAATGAATTTTAGAATTTAGCTTCAAAGTACAAATTAAGTTATTTGGGGTAGATAAATGAAAACTTATCTACTCTCGATACACAATAAAAAACAGAAAATCAAAGAATGTCTACTGTACATTCTGGAGAGAAGATGATAATCCATGGAGGGACTGAATATCTCTGCAACAGGCAGATGTTGGTACATGGAGGAAATTCTTCCAAAGTGCTGATTTAGGAAATTTAACTGTGTATGAAACAGGCCCAACTAGAAGGATGGTAAAATTTCAAACCAGTTGGTCCCTCAATTTTCACTTTAAAATAGTTTTAGAAAATAAAATTCTTTTTCTTAACCAAGAAGGATGACCATCGTGTGGATACTTCATTCCTCCTTAGAATAAGGAACAAAATACCCATGAAAGGATATAGGTACAGAAACAAAATTTAGAGCTTAGATGAAAGGATGGACTATCCAAAGATTACCCCACCTGGGAATCCATCCCATCATCAGCCACCAAA
>NC_034602.1:13881092-13888592 GCF_900095145.1 Mus pahari
TAGCATTTGAAATGTAAATAAAGAAAATAATAATAAAAATAAATAAATAAATAAATAAAAATGGGACAAATAAAAAAAATTCTTTTTCTCTTTAAAAATGAACATACATTTGATATATCTGAGGTTGATACATAGCTCTATGGGAAATTTAAGATAGAAAACATATTTTCAAACTACTCCTAGAATGTGCAGTCTCACAGCATAGTTGATGTTCCTAAATTGTTTTCAACATCTCACAACTGACCCTCTTCTCACTGAGACACAGGGAGGGGAGAGGGACAGAGACCTCTCATGTGGTCTGATCAAAACTAGATCTGCACTTTTGAGCACTGAGTAATGTCAGTGTTTAAAACTGATTAATTGTATGACTTCCCTGTGTTGTTTGGACACTTTCCTGGACAGATGTTTTCTTTCCTTCAGCTGTGTCTTCCCATCTGGCTTCTGGGTTTAAACATACACTGTCAAATATTAGGTTGTGGTGCTGAGCTCCCACAACTCATCTGGAAAAACCTATGGGATGAGACCTCAGGGGTCTGCAGCCAACTGGAGCATGGCTTGAGCTCAGAGCACAGCCCACACTCAGCCCACTGGTCCTGACACAGTGTGCAAGTGTTGCCAAATTCGTCTCATATTGTTATGTGTTCCTCTATTGTCAGGAGCTGGCCTGTGTCACTCTAGCTCTTCAGATTGACAGGCAGAAACAGGCACACATTATCCCCTACACTTAGCTCACTGACTAAGCTACTCATTAAACTTGAACTGAATGTTAGGAAGGGGGCCACTTCACCCCTGTGTAACAGAGTAGGGGTATAACATACAATAAAGCGACTTTCCACTTTTCACATGACACAAGAAAGGCTGTTTAAGCATTGTTACCTCTTCCTGTGACAACACACTCATCCTATAGGACTGGGTGTCTCACACCAATGATTGTACCTTGGTAACTTGACTTATACATCTTAATATC
Organism: Mus pahari; assembly: GCF_900095145.1. Lineage (NCBI taxonomy): Eukaryota > Metazoa > Chordata > Mammalia > Rodentia > Muridae > Mus > Mus pahari. Next base: position 13,882,060 of record NC_034602.1, read on the forward strand.
TTGTTAGATTAACAGAGTTAGTTATATAACAGAGTTACCATTCCAGATAAATGGAACTTTTTAGGTAGAAACATACTAAGAATGGACAACTGGTGAGGTGTAGTGAAATATATTTCAGAAGAAAAATGAAATTTAAAAAAGGGTATATATATATATATATATATATATATATATATATATATATATATATTAATGTGCATAGAGTTTAATGATGAGAATAAATGTAACCATTAACTTTTTTTAAAAAATTTATTTATTTATTATATGTAAGTACACTGTAGCTGTCTTCAGACACTCCAGAAGAGGGAGTCAGATCTCGTTACGGATGGTTATGAGCCACCATGTGGTTGCTGGGATTTGAACTCTGGACCTTCAGAAGAGCAGTCGGGTGCTCTTACCCACTGAGCCATCTCACCAGCCCCAACCATTAACTTTTTAAAGTTTTTATTTTGTGAAAGTTATGCAGGCACAAAATATAAAAAGGAAACAATTCTCAGGGCTTTTACATTCATTATTTAAATCAAATTTCTAATTCTCCTATTCCTTAAGTTCTTCTTTTATTAATTATTGACTTTGGGTTTTGATTAATGCATTAATAATGTATATTAATTGGGCCCAGTGTGATATTTTCAATATATGCCTCCAGTATGATTAATAGGGTCGAACCTCCTTTACAGCCTCCCTGGTCTCTATCAGTCATGTGCCAAGTCTGTTAGACAATGTTCCACAGTCGGGTCAATTTTGCAGAGTTCCACGTGCTCAGGTGAGTAGGTGATGCTTAGTTTTCTGTGTCTTGCTCATTTTACTTCATATAATATCCTCTACTTGAATTTAGTATACATAGTAATGTTTTATTTTTCTGTTTTCATGAATAATATATTTTAGGAGGTACATGCATTTTCTTTATTCTAAATCTCATTTCATTGACACCTAGGCAGGTTTTATTTCTTAGTTGCAAACAATTCCGTAGTAAATGTGGGTATACAGATATCTCTTTGGTGTGCTGAATGTTTTCCTTTGTGTCTATAACAAGGAATTGGGTTGCTGAATCCTAAGGTCATCCTAAGATCTGGTTGTTGTTTTATATTTATTGGCTTAAATTTTTTCAGATAGTTTGTTCTGATTTTGGCTGTCATACTAATATTTTTATACTTTCGAACCAATGAGTTTTACTGGAGCTATGGTTTAGTTATACGAACATAAATGACTCAAGACAGCTCCATCACTAAGAACTCACCTCAGCATGATGGGTGAGGGCTCACAAAACCTGGAAACTTGGATTTGGTTTTTCTTTTTCTTTCTTTCTTTCTTTCTTTCTTTCTTTCTTTCTTTCTTTCTTTCTTTCTTTCTTTCTTTCTTTCTTTCTTTCTTTCTTTCTTTCTTTCTTTCTTTCTTTCTTTTTTGTTTTGTTTTTTCAAGACAGGGTTTCTCTGTATAGCCCTGGCTGTCCTGGAACTCACTTTGTAGACCAGGCTGGCCTCGAACTCAGAAATCCTCCTGCCTCTGCCTCCCGAGTGCTGGGATTAAAGGCGTGTGCCACCACGCCTGGCTGAACCTGGAAACTTGGAACATATTGCACAACTTGTAGGTAATTCAACAGGTAGAATAGTGTCTCAGCCAACATGGGAGGTCTGAGCCTCTTCTGGGATCTGCTACTGGTCTCTGCTTTTTTCCAAGGAGCTTGGTTGGTCTGAGGGTCTGATATAATTTTTATTTATTTTTTTGTGAAAACACTCTTTTCTATAATGACTAAATTAATTTGCATTCCTAGCAACAGTATTTTAAGAATTTCCTTTTCTTGACATATTTGACTGCATGTAATTCCTTTTTCTTGACATATTTGACTGCATATTTTGTTGAAATAGCCATTGTAATTGGAGTGAGATGGTATCTTATATTAGTTTTGGTTTGTGTTTTTCTGAAGGCTAATGATGATGAATATTTTTTCTATACATTGCCAACCATTAATATTTCTTAAGATAGTACATTCAATAGATACTCAATACATTAGATTGTTGAGTTTCCTTTCCAAACCTGCATCTAGACTTGTCTTTAGTGCACATCTTAATACATTTTCATACTTAAACACATGTGCATAGGTATTCTAAATGCAAGGAGAAAATATCTCTACTCCAACAGAAAGTGGCCTGTCAGCCTTTCCCAGCTGACAGCTGCTCTAAGGGAATAACATCTGATACATTATGCTTACCATCTCCCATTACTGCTGATCTTGCATTTCAGATGTAAGTGGGCATTGCTTTCTGTTTCTTCCTCATTCTTCACATTCTGTTTATGAAGTATACCCATGCTGTGGCTGTGGCTCTAGTTCATTCTTCCTTATTGCTAAGAAGGTTTCTATTCTATGAGTGTCTCACTATGTATTTATTGGTTTTTGGCTCGTTAGAATGTGGGTTCCTTCTGCTGTGTGGGGTTATGAGTGTTCTTGTATGTATCAAGTAGGGAACAGATGTTCCCAATTTCTTTTGAATAGATCCAGGAGTAGACTACCTGATATGGGAAAATGTTATGCTTTACTTTTAGAAGAAACTGCCAAACAAATTTCCAAAGCAGTTGCACCATGTTATACCCTGCATTCAATAGCTACTAGCTATTTTGTCCTAAATTTTCTACTCTGGTGTTATCAGAAAATGGAAACTACTTATTAGGCTGGAGGCTACGATGACAATATTATAGAAACTAAAGAATTTTGGATTAGGACTAAATTCACTCTAATGTCTTTCAAAATTGTTAGACATAAGAGGACTCTGGCATAAGTTACCTCTCTCTCTTATGTTCCAAGAAAGTTTTTAGAAGATTCTAACAAACATCCACTGTCTGGTGATAATGTTCTGCTGTCAGTCTTGTCAGCTTTCAACCACAAATATCTGCTCTGAGTTGAATTATATCCTCTCCCATAAGTTGGTAAGTTCTAGCCATTATGCTTGTGAATGTGACCTTATGGGGAAACTGAGTCTGAGTAGATGTAATCCAGATAAGACTGAGTCGAACTGAAGTAGAGTAGGTCCTGATCCAATGACTAATGTACTCATAAGGATGAAAGATTTGGACATGAGACACAAAAAGGGACTCATAAACAAAGTGTCATGTGTGATGGTCATCTTAAATGTTAACTGAGTCATCCACAGTGCTCAGATTTTCCAACACTATATTATGGGTATTTCTGTGAGGGTTGATTTTTGATAAGGTCAACCATTCATTTGCAAGATTAAATAGATCAATCTTCATAATTGTTCATAATGTTCTTCTAGGCAATTGAAGGCTTAGCTATAACAAAAATCTTGACTTTCCTGGTAGTAAAAAAGAATTCCAACTAGTTCCTGGCTTTCCAACTATAAATTCAGGGTTTTTAATGCCTTTAAAACTGAGCGGAGCTTTAGATCTTAAGTCTGGGTCTGGAGTTTGCTTATTGTCGTATGAAAACCGTAGTTACAAACTTTCCCTAGGCTGTTAGACTTGTAATGTAACAAAGTCATAGTTCTTCTCCATAGCCCATTTCCATTTCCAGATATCACCTCATCCTATGGATCTTGAGACTCTGTGCCTCCAGCCTCTGAAATAGTTGTCTTAGTCAGTGTTGTACTTCTGGGAAAAGACATCATTACCAAGAAAACTCTTAAAAAGGAAAGCATTTAATTTGGAGCTTACTTACAGTTTTAGAGGTTAGTCTATTATTGGCATGGCAGGAAACATGGCAGCAGACAAGCATACAAGGTGCTAAGGAATTAGCTGAGAGTTTTACATCCTAATCCCTGGAAAGATAGAAATGTCAAAGACATTTTCTTGTGTTTTGCAAAATGTATCTTGGGTATTCCAAGTTTCTGGGCTAATATCCGCTTATCAGTGAGTACATATCTAGTGACTTCTTTTGTGATTGGGTTACATCACTAAGGATGATATCCTCCAGATACATCCATTTGCCCAAGAATTTCATAAATTCATTGTTTTTAATAGCTGAGTAGTACTCCATTGTGTAAATGTACCACAGTTTCTGTATCCAATCCTCTATTGAGGGACATCTGGGTTCTTTCCAGCTTCTGGCTATTATAAATAAGGCTGCTATGAACATAGTGGAGCATGTGTCCTTATTACCAGTTGGAAGATCTTCTGGTTATATGCCCAGAAGAGGTATTGCTGTAACCCCATTAAAAATGGGGTACAGAGCAAAACAAAGAATTCTCAACTGAGGAATATCGAATGGCTGAGAAACACCTGAAAAAATGTTCAACATCCTTAGTCATCAGGGAAATGCAAATCAGAACAACCCTGAGATTCCATCTCACACCAGTCAGAATGGCTAAGATTAAAAATTCAGGTGACAGCAGATGCTGGCAAAGTTGTGGAGAAAGAGGAACACTCCTCCATTGCTGGTGGGATTGCAAGCTTGTACAAGCACTCTGGAAATCAATCTGGCAGTTCCTCTGAGTGTTGTCTTATTTAACAATATTTCATTAAATTCTTGTTCTTCTCCTCCTGTTGACCTAGCACATATTTTCTATAAAGCTACACTTTTAAATTATTTTTATTTTATTTTGAAATACGTGTATATGTGCATGTGCATAAGAATCCAGAAAAGGGAATTAAATCCTTTGGACCTGAAGTTAAAGGCAATGATGAGCTATTTGAAATGGGTGCTAGGAATTGAGATCAGGTCTTCTGAATAACAGTAAGTGCTTTGAAATGCTAAGCCATCTCCCCAGTTATGGCCTCCACTTTAATGGCCACTTAAGTTCCTTTTCTTTTGTTGGTACTATTTAGGAACAATGACATGTCCATTGTCCTTGATGTTTCTTTCATCTAAGACTGGTTAAATGGATTTAAGGGTATTTAAAAGATCAAGTAGATATATTTTTCTCTTAGTTATGAAAACAAAAGCATTTACCTACAGGATATATTTAAAAAAATCAGAAAATTGAAAGCAAAAAAAAAAAAAGCATCATCCATAATTACAAAACTAATGTTAACATTTTTTAGTTTCCAGGGACAGAACTCTGGATATCAGACTTGGTGGCCAGAACCTTACATACTAAGGCATCTCTCTGTCCTTAAATTATTATTTTGACAGACTTCAAATACAATTTTAGTTGAGTCTTTGATTTTTCATTATATGGTATTTGTCCTCATTTATGCTTTAAATCATGATTTGATTTTTTTAAAGTAGCTTATCTTTATAGAAAAGAGCTGTTGGGGACAGTGTCTTGCTGTGTGCCACATAAATCATGCTTCTCCTATCTCTGCCTCTCTATTAGTAGGATTGTTTATTTGATGTTTTTACACTACACTATGGTTTTCAGAACAGTTTACTTATTTCAAAATTATTTACACTGCCAAAAGAAATATAGACAATTAATTTGGGAGGTGGCTTGTAAGAGAACAGTAAAGAGTGAGACTGAATGCTTTGCTTGATATTTATAATTATTGTATCAATCTTGAAGAAGAGGACTTTATAAGTTACTCTTCTTCTGAAATGAATGCTTTTCAAAATAATCACAAGGAACAGAATCTTACCCTCACCTAATGTCTGTGCCACCTTCCAAGCAGATCCATTCTTCATTGAAACAATTGGTGAATGACTTCATGAATAGACCATTTAAATACTCACACCATTTCTTAAATGAATGTAACCTGTTCCCTGTGGGCTGAGAATAAAGACAATCATTCAAGTCAAATAGCTTTGACCATAGCAGGAAATCTGTATCCAAAAATCGTGCCTACAGTTCATTTCTTGGCGCAGCAGAACTGTCAACTCTTAGCTTAGCTACTATGGAGGTAAAATCCTTTGGTGATGTGAGGGACATTAAAGTATAGCCTTATTACTATAAACTCCAATATCCAAAAATTGTTTTTATTTGGGGTTTGTACCACAGTAAAAGCCAAGATTTTAAGCTCCACTAGAAATAAAACAAACAAACAAACAAACAAAAAGACTTTACCTATTTATGTTCATTTAAAAAACTAATAGTTGTCAGGGACCAGGTTGAGAAAACCCAGGCATCTTACACCCAGGGCATCCCGCAGCCCAGGTGTTTTCACAGTATGTAGCTAAAAGCCACATAGTTCTTTGTCAAGAGCACTTCCCCTCTCTCTCTGCAAGGCCACTCCTGGGAACCAGCAAGACCTAAACAGACATCAAGGACTGAAGGAGACTTCTCACATTTCAGAGCTGCCCACAGCTGTCACCTTGAACTGTCAGGAGGATCCGGACCCCCGAGATAGGCTCTTAGATAAGCTGCCCTATGTCCCAGGGCAGTGGCGCCAAGGACCCTAGATGAATCACTAAATGTATTAGACTTGCAAATAACTCTTCCCAATTATTTCTCTCACTGTATACCTTTGATCACCCCTCTCCAAATTGTATATAACCTGAGCATCTCCCCTTAGTAAAAGAGACTATGACACACATGCATGGTCTTCGCCTCTTTCTTTATTCCCATTTCTCTCTAGGTTTGTGATCCCCTTCAAGGACCATGAAATAAAGTGTCCCGCGGGCCAGGGCAAATAGTGGAATATTAGTT
>NC_034602.1:13893592-13928413 GCF_900095145.1 Mus pahari
AGGGATGGCTCTGCTCAGCAAGGCTTTCGTTTCCTAGATCTCTGAAGGTACTCAGTACACAAGTTCCCAGAACAAAACAAAACAACAACAACAAGAGCAGCCCAGCCTCTTCTGCCTGCCTGCCTGCCTGCCTGCCTGCCTGCCTGCCTGCCTCAGTTCCTTTTCTGCTTCCAGGAAGCCTGATTCTGCTCCATGGGGATGGGACGCCAGTGGAAGACAAGGAGCAAGAGGCACTCTGCAGGAACACTGGGGAAAAGGTTCACTTCCTCAGGCCATTGCACTACAGTCACCGAACCTTAGCAGCCACCACCCCACCCATGCCCTCTCCTATGTAGACAGACTGGCTGTCCTTGGTCTTACCCAGATAGCAGAGGCCTTGGTGGTCAGCAGGCAGTAGGAACTCTTGGCCATGCTGGTGCAATCGCGGTGAAATCACTTCTGATAGGAGGCCTCACACAAAATGGCATCCTGGTCATTGTTCACCTTGCTCCACAGGCACCACAAGGGTATGCCAGGCCTGGGCAAGGCTGAGACCCTGAGCCTCCACCTGCCTTGCTGGGGGTGGGGGTTGGGTGCCAGACTGTTGGCATCTGGAGTGCTCCCACGTTACTGCTGCTGCTAGGGGGTAAACTGGGCTGATTCCCATTAACAACAGCAGTGGGGGAGCCCGAGTGGGACTCCTGGGGCAAAGCAGTGGGGGCAAGTGGATTCGAGGGCCTTCCACCATCCTCACCACCAGGGTCAGGAAAACCAGGGTCTGGACCAGGGAAGGGATTTGTGTTGGGAGGCAGGCTGGGGAGTCCCTGACCAGGTCTCTGAAGAGAAGGACCAAAAGGTGCTCCTGGTTGGGTAAGGCATTGGTGGAGAGGAGGAGGACCCAGCTCCCGTCTAGGAGGCTGTCCATGGTGGGTCAGTCCATGGGATCAAATCCCCCCCACTGGGCCTGGCATTACCTGCCCATCAGGTGGGCTAAAGTTTTGGCTCAGAGACTGGTTGAAAGGTTGACCGGAAAAGTTCACATTTCCCCAGGGGGCCGGTAGCCAGGGTACTGAGGAGGTATATTAAAAGCTGCAACCATAGGGTTGGGAGGAAAAGGAAGGGGCTGCCAACAAAATAGTTGTGGACCCCCTCCTCCTCTAGTGCTATGGCCTGGGGATACCTGGCCTGCCATGCTCCTCCATACACCAAAGCCTCCAACGGGCACCGGACTGCCAAGGAATGGAAGGCCTGTGCCCCCCACCTTAGGGGCTCCGAAATCATCATCAAATGGGTTTGAAGTGACCAGATGATCCACTATGGGATTTGGGTCGACGGTGGGGCAAACTTCATCAGATGTGTGCATGCAGCACCCTGAGTATTGGACTTTTCTTTGCTTCTTTTCAGGCCTCTTCATTTGCAGACCAGCCTTGCCCTGCTTCCTCCCAGTGCTGGGCAGCCAGGGGCGGAGGGGCAGAAGGTGTGGGAGCCTGCTGCCTCCCTCCAGCTTGTCAGGTGGGGGCAGCGCCAAGGCAGACATGGATTGGAGACCCGAGTCAGTGAAGGCAGGGATGGAGGCGCCCTCAGGCCGCACTATCGCTGGAGGGGATTCAGGGGCGGCACAGCCCCCAGTAGTAGCAAGCCCTAGTCACGCTGAGGGGGAAAGCACAGAGCTCAATTTTGTGTATTTTTAAAGATTTTAAAGCATAAAATAAGTTGCCTTAAAACCTCCCTTTGTGCCAGTATTCATATATCATTTACATTTCATTTTTAGTGGCCATAAAAATTCTTAATTAAATTAACTTTTAAATGGTTACTTAAAAACATAAAATTTTGCCTATTAATAGGGTACCATATGCATCTTATAATTTTTAATTCTGGAAAAGTATCAACTTTATTTCTATGTAGGCATAGAAAACAGAATAAAATAGAGTACTCACACTGGAACTTACCAAACCTTGGCATACTGATGTGTTCATACTTCTAACAAATGTCTTTGGAGATTAAAAACTTACCCACACAGGCCCCCCCTCACCTCCCCCCTTACTCCCAACCCCCACCTTTACCCCCATCCCTGTGTCTGGTAATGAGAAGGGATCTACTAGATCCTCACCAACTCTACCAAAAGTCTGCTGCCCTCTAGACTATCTCTAGCATCAGAGCATTTATTCCAAATGCTCTCTGTCACCACAGTTCCCAGTACTGACAGGTAAGTGACCCACAGACCCTAGCACCTACCAAATTACTGCTTTGTCCTGAGACACCAAGGCTCTGTGGACAGAATGAACCTCTGAACATGAACCCTCATTCCAAACTTCGGCTTTCTTCCTGTGAAAAAAGGTAAAGAATTGAAAGACACTGAGCCTCTAAGTAGCTACATTCCTGCAGTTCTCTTAGCTCCTAGTGCTGCCATGGAAGAACTCCCCAGACTCTCAGCCCCAAGCACACACTTCCACTCACGCAACTAACTTCAAATACAAGCATAGAAACCAAAATGTTATGAAAATCCACAACAACATATATTCTCTAAAAATTACTAACCCTTTAATAACGACCCACAGTGAGAATTACCTGCAAGAAATTCTAGACAAAGGACTCCAAGGGCCAATTACAACTATGTTAAACCAATTTAAAGGAGACATGAATACACTCCTACAGAACATAAGCAGCGACATGGATGAAATAACTAAGTCAATACAAAATATGAAAATAAAAGGAACAACTCAATAAAAGCCTATATGAGATAATGTCCAACAAGCCAGACAGAACCCTCAGTGGAAAGCCACACCAATAGCACGGGTTATGTGGGAAGGCAAATATTGGGGCTGGAAGGTACATGATAAATTAATAAAAATCAATGAATGGGGCAAGAGGGAGCTCTGAGACAACATGAAAAAAGACCTCACTTTCAAGTTATGGGCTAAGAAGTAGGAGAATATCAATAATACACTAATGTTATAGAATTTATCTTTTTATAAAATCATAGAGGAAAAACCTCCACACCTAGTGAAGTACATGCCTATCTACGTATGAGAGGCCCGCAGAACTCCAAATAGACTGACTCAGGAAAAAACAAAAAAACAAAAACAAAAAAACAAAAACAAAAACAAAAACAAAACAAAAGACAAACCAACCTACTTATCATATATAGTTTTTAAAATTTAATCATTTATTTATTTTTTTACACTCCAGATTTTATTCCTCCTCTCCACTCCCCCCATCATCCCATACCTCCTTCCTACTCCACTCCCATCTCTACAAGGATGTCCCCACATCCCTTCCCCCACTCAACCAGACCTCTCAACTCCCTGGGACCTCCAGTCTCTTGAGGGTTAGGTGTAACTACTCTGACTGAACCCAGACCCAGAAGTCTTCTGCTGTATATGTATGTGTTGGTGGCCTCAGATCAGCTGGTGTATGCTGCCTGGTTGGTGGTCCAGTGTTTGAGATATCTCTGGGGTCCAGTTTACTTGAAACTGCTGGTCCTCCTACAGGGTCACCCTCCTCCTCAGCTTCTTCCAGCTTTCTCTAATTCAGCCAAAGAGGTCAGTAGCTTCTGTCCATTGGTTGGGTGCAAATATCTGCCTTTGACTCTTTCAGCTGCTTGTTGGATCTTTCAGAGGGCAGTCATGATAGGTCCCTTTTTGTGAGTGCTCCATAGCCTCAGTAATAGTGTCAGACCTTGGGACCTCCCTTTGAGCTGGATCCCACTTTGGGCCTGTTCCTGGACCTTCTTTTCCACAGTCTCCTCTCCATTTCCGTGCCTGCAATTCTTTCAGACAGGAACAATTATGGGTCAGAGTTTTGACTCTGGTATGGCAACCCCCTCCCTCATTTGATGCCCTGTCTTCCTGCTGGAGGTGGGCTCTATAAGGTCCCTCTCCCTACTGTCAGACATTTCATCTAAGTTTCCTCCCTTTGAGTCTTGAGAGACTAACCTCCAAGGTCTCTGGTACATTCTGGAGGGTCCCCCTCCTACCTCCTGAGGTTGGTTGCCTGTTTCCATTCTTTCTGCTGACCCTCAGGAATTCAGTCCTTTCCCCCCACCCACTAACAGATCATGTTCCCTTCTTGCCCCCACCCCTGTCCACATTTCCTCTCAGATCCCTCCTTTCTTCCCCACTTGTGTTTGTTTTCTTCTCCCTCCCAAGTGGGACTGAGTCATCCTCACTTGGGTCCTTTAGCTCGTTGATCTTTTTGGTTCTGTGGACTTTATTTTGGGTATTCTGTCTTTTTTTTTTTCTAATATCCACTTATTACTGAGTACATACCATGTATGTCCTTTTGGGTCTGAGTTACCTCACTCAGGATAATATTTTCTAGTTCTACCCATTTGCTTGCAAAACTTAGGATGTCCTCATTCTTAATAGCTGAGTAGTATTCCATTGTGTAAATGAACCACATTTTCTGTATCCATTCTTCTGTCATGGGACATCTGTGTTGTTTCCAGCTTCTAGCTATCACAAATAAGGCTGCTATGGACACAGTGGAACACGTGCCCCTGCAGCATGGTGGGGCATATTTTGGTTATATTCCCAAGAGGGGTATTGCTGGGTCTTTAGGTAGATCTATTCCCAATTTTCTGAAGAACCTCCAGATTGATTCCCAGAATGGTTGTGCCAGTTTGCAATTGTACCAGCAATGGAGGAGTGTTCCTTTTCTCCACATCCTCATCAAAATGTATTGTCACCTGAGGTTTTGATCTTAGCCATTCTAATTGGTATAAGGTGGAATCTCAGGTTCGTTTTGATTTGCATTTCTCTGATCACTAAGGACTTTGAACATTTCTTTAGGTGCTTCTCAGCTATTTGAGATTCCTCTGTAGTGAATTCTCAGTTTAGTTCTTTAACCAATATTTTTGATTGGGTTGTTTGGTTTTTTGGTGATTAGCTTCCTGAGTTCTTTTTATATTTTGGATATTATCCCTCTATCAGATGTGGGGTTAGTGAAGATTTTTTCCCCCAATCTGTAGGTTGCTGATTTGTCTTATTGACTATGTCCTTTGTCTTACATAAGCTTTCCAGTTTCATGACATCCCATTTATCAATTTTTGACATTAGAGCATGAGCCATTAGAGTTCTTTCTGTTTGGGAAATTTCTCCCTTGTGCCAATGAGTTCAAGGCTCTTTCCTACTTTATCTTCTCTTAGATTCAGTGTATCTTGAATTTACAGTTTTTGTAGTTACACATTAAAAATGCAGAACGGAAGCTGGAGAGATAGCTTGTTGTGTAAGAGTACTGGCTGCTCTTCCAGAGGACCTAGGTTCAATTCCCAGCACTCATATGGTAGCTTACAATGGTCTGAAAGTCCAGTTTTAGAAGATAAGACACCCTCACTAAGACAAACATGCCAGTAAAAACAGTAATGTACATTAAATGAAAAGAAATAAATTATTAAAAACATAGAATAAAGAAACCGTATTGAAAGGTTTAAGAAAGACAAAGCCTCTTGTAAAATTATACCCATCAGAATAATACCTTATTACAATATAGAACCTTTAAAAGCTAGACAGGCCGGAAAAGATGTGTTCCATGTTCCAAGAGGTAACTGGCAACCTAGACCATTACACCCAGAAACAGTTTTTAAAATGCAGAAGAAATAAACACCTTTCAGTATTAAAACATATTAAAAGGAATTCATAAATACTAATCCAGGCACATAGAAGATATTGGAAAAAAACTTCATCAGTCTTAAGAGAAGGACAAACACAACCTCAAGGTCACGGGGAGTAAACACCAGGACAGCTGTCCAAAGAGATTGATTTAGTTATGGTTATCACTGCGGTGACCATGACCAAAGCAAGGTGGTGAAGAAAAGGTTTATTTGGCTTGTACTTCCAATGACCTTTTGTCATTGAAGGAAGTCAGGACAGGGACTCCCACAGGACTGATACCTGGAGGCAGGAGCTGATGCGGAGGCCATGGAGGAGAGCAACTTACTGGCTCGTGCCTCTTGGGTTGCTCAGTGTGCTTTCTTACAGGGCCCAGGACCACCAGCCCAGGGATGGCACCACCCAGAGTAGACTGGGCTTTCCTCCATCAATCACTAAGAAAATGCCCTATGGGTTTGCCTACAGCCAGTTCTTATAGAAGCCTTTTCTTAATTGATGTTTCATCCTCTCTGTTGACCCTTAGCTTCCATCAAGTTGACATAAAACTATTCAGCACACAGGTCTAAAAAAAAAAAAAATCACAAAATCAACAGAATGGCAGAGTTAACACACATCTTTTCATTATAAATCTCAATATAAACTATTTTAATGAACAAATTAAAGAATTATAGATTGGGTTAGAAAATAGGATCTATCATTTTTCTAACTCCAAGCAAAACAAAACAAAAACAAACAAACAAACAAACACACAAAACCAATCATACCTCACCACCAATGGTATATGCTACCCTGGAAGAAAAGGTAGACAAAATAATTCCAAGCTACTGGAACTAAGAAAAAGCAGGTGTAGCTATTCTAATATTTGTCAAAATAGATTTCAAACCACAACCATTCAGAGGAGATAAGGAAGGTCACATCATACTTACTAAAGAACAATTAACCAAGAGAATGATTCCTAATGATATATCACCAAACACATGTAGACCCAATATCATTTTTAAAGCATGCTAGATAAAAAAAAAAAAAAAAAAAAAACAAAAAACAAAAAAAAACTACCGACTAACCCCAGCAGAGTGGTAGTGAGAGACTTAAATTGTCTATAGACAGGTTATCTAGAGAAACACTAAGCACAGAAAGATTGAAGTTAAATGATATCATAAATCAAAAGGACCGAACAGACACCTACAGAGCATTCTGCCAAAACACGAAAAATTACTCATTCTTCTCCAAAGCCCATGGAATGTTCTATAGAATTAATCCCATATTAGGACAAAAAACAAGTCTCAACAAATGTAGGGAAAATATGATAACATCCTGTATTCTATCTGACTACAGTGGAACAACCCTAGATGACAACAACAATAAAAACTCCATATAGCATATAAATTCATGCAAACTAACACCACAAATCAAGTAATAATTTGGCCAATGAAGAATTCCAAAATAAAATTAAAAATTCCTACAACTGAATGCAAATAAAAGCACAACATACTAAAATCTATGGGATACAAGGAAGGCAGTTCTAAGAGAAAAGGTTATAATACTAAGTGCCTGCATTGGATAATTTAACATATCTCAATTTCATAATATAAGAATGTACTCAAAGGCCTTGCAAAGACAAGAAAGAACAAAGCAAATTGCAAAAGCAATAGATGGAAAGAGAAAACCAAAATCAGCATTGAAATTAATGAAATAGAACCACACACACACATGCACACACACACACACACACACACACACACACACACAAATCAATGAAACAGTTGGTTCTTTGAGAAGTAAACAGGATTGACAAATTATTTAAAAGACACACACATATAGAGAATACCCAAAAGGATAAAATTAGAAACAAAAGAGGGATATTACATCAGATAACAACAAGCTTCAGAAAAAATATAATACTTTAAAAATAATTTACATTTAACCAAACTGGAAAATCTAAAAGAAATATTCAAATTCCTTACTCATGCTAAGATCGGAGGATAGTGGATTATAGGTAAATAAGAATAAAGAGGTGGAATTCTGGGTGTGGAGAGGCTTAAGCAAGAAGGGATGTGGGAATGTGAGGAATATTGAGATGAAGCAGAAGATTAACCCAAAGGAAGGGGTTATGAAAAACTACATTGAAGATTACTGTCTCAGAACATGATTATGTATGTGTATGCAGAACACTCATGTACATAAAATAAATTTAAACTACAAATAATCAAAAATATAATTGTCCAATTATAGACAGTAGAACATATGCTATAAGAAAGAAGGCATGGGGTAAAATACTAGGGTTAAAATATTAAGCAGGCACATGTCAGCAAGATTCTGCTGAAGGGACCCTGATATTGTGGCCTCTTGTGAGGCTATGCCAGAGCCTGGCAAACACAGAAGTGGATGCTCACAGTCAGCTCTTGGATGGAACACAGGGTCCCCAATGGAGGAGCTAGAGAAAGTACCCAAGGAGTTGTAGGGGGCTGCAACCCTGTAGGTGCAACAACAATATGAACTAACCAGTACCCCCTGAGCTCAAGTCTCTAGCTGCATAGGTAGCAGAAGATGGCCTAATCGGCCATCATTGGGAAGAGAGGCCCCTTGGTCTTGTAACCTTTATATGACCCAGCACAGGGGAAGGCCAGGGCCAAGTAGTGGGAGTGGGTGGGTAGGGGAGCAGGGTGGGGGTGGGGTATAGGGAACTTTCGGGATAGCATTTGAAATGTAAATAAAGAAAATAATAATAAATAAATTAAAAAAAGAAAAAAAATTAAGCTGGAAACTTTAAACTGTATAAGGAGAAATGAGAAGGGTTGTTATTCAGAACTGTTTTATTCTTTGAAATAACAAAGCTTTGTTATATTTTAAAAAGATTAAGCTGTCATGAGGACAAGGGTATGCTAGAGAGTAGGAGGTAGTGAGTGTGTCAACATAAACTAAGAATGTATGAAAAAGCCTTATGGAAAACTACTATCTAGTAAACTAATTTCAGAATACAACATTTATAAAGAAAGAAAAAGTGTTTGAATGAAATTCTCCTACATAGGTTGACAATATTACTACAAGAAGAAAAAAAAATCTATTAAATGAAAATCTTACTATATGACATGAGATACGACCATATGAGTTATTGTTAGAATTAAAGAGAACCTAAAGGTCTCCAAAGAGCACAGGCTATTAACATGGCCTTTGTTGACCCACCATAAATGCATGATAAGACCTTATTACCAAAGAGATGGCACAATTTGGTGATGGGATTTGAAGAAATCAGTCTTATACTAAACAGGAAAAATCCTTCCTGCTTGACATCTTTCATAGTGGTAGAAGGTGGTATGAAAACTACTAGGGGAGAAAACATATCAGTGGTCTTCTCCAGTATTGGATCTTGCATGTGTCAATTACAACCTTCCAGGAGATACGCCTACTGATGCTACAGTGACACAAGTTTTATGAATTTTCTACCTACTTTCCCAGTGGATCTGAGGCCTGTTTAACAAAAGGGATCATCATGCTTTGAATTATAATGGTCAAAAGCCATTGGCTAGGGTCATAAACCTAGGTTATATGCCACAGGGTAAATCTAATAGTGCTATTTTACTAAATTGTCAGTTGTCAAATTGCCTTTTAAACATTTACATTTATACCCATAGAACTGGAATGCACCCTGACATGAACTTGCAGAAATAAGGGTCTCAAACAGGTGTGAAGTGGGAGAATTGAGGATGGGAAATAAAAAAGACAAGAAATAAAGTTTATAAAAAAAAGCGTTGTGTGGGACCAGGAGGTCTTGGATAAGCTGATGACTGATGTCGAGCAAGTTTAAGAAGTGCAACATCATATATACTATTTGCAAGGGGGAAAGTGGCCAAGATTAGCAGAAAAATAAGCCAGACCATGTTAGTGAAGAGAACATGAGACACATAGACACAGCTGCTTAGGACTGATAACCACATCCTAGGAAAAAGAGTCAGGTTCCCAAAACTCCAACCTTGATTCACTCAAGCCTCTGGCTCCAACCCTAGACTGGCCTTGCTAAAGGACACAGACATAAAGCTCTGCTTTTCCTCTTATCGGAACCTCTGAAGAAAGTCTTGGATTGGTGTGTCTCCCTTCATCTCTCATCCTTGGCCAGAAAAGCTTATTTTTGCAGTGTAGAGATGGATAACTAGCAAATGTACAGAGAATAAGAGATGGGATAGGTATTTTAATTATCGGTGTTAATATCTATATTAACCCTACTACCAACAAGGCTCAGACCACACTGTGGAAAAGGAGGCATAAAGAATATAAAGAGCCAGATGATGGGAAGGGATACTGCAAATGCTGTCTCCTGGACATGCCTTGACTATAGCACTGATGAACTCAGTAGTTGGGATAGCTGCATAGTACCCCACAAGATCATATAAATATAACAGGGTGGATGTTATTCAGGTAACACCACTTACTGCAGAGTTAATGGCAATACATTGTTACTCAAGGAGAGAGAATCATTCTTTTTTTGAACATGTGGCTATTGGTAGGTTTCTCATGCTTCAGTGAATGGCCTCATACCCATGCACATATTAGCCACACTAACTGGACTAGGTTTTCAAAGAAAGTTAAACAACTGAAGTTGAGAGAAAGGGCATGTTTGGAATGTCTGGTTGGAGTTAGAGGAGATAAAGGGCATAGATGTGATTAAATTTCATTATTTAGATGTATGGAATGTTCAAAATAAAAATCCTTAAATGTATATACACATACATACATGACTCATTATAGATGTTGGTGATCTAAATTATATGTAATTTTAATTTGAAGACAATGATAAAATACACACTATTCTTTATTACAGTACCAGGAAATTAACTGACTCTCAGGGAAGACCTTCAGTAGCAATTTTTCAGAAGTCTTGTACCTTGAGGTGGCCTATTGTTCTCACCAGTGAGTGAATATAGTTCTGTGGTGGATACTGGCTGATGCTTTCCTCTCTGTTACTAAGACAAAGCGAGACAGTGACGAGCTTCTTTATCAATGACCTCAGTTACGATTTAACAGTACATTTTAAAGTCTGTTAAGAGTATTTCTTTGAAGATTTTAGGGTATTCACAATGTACTAGGTATAGATATGCCCAAGCTTTAACTTTTATTTTCATTAGCAAATTTCGTTCTTGAGGTTTAGGGATGCTGTTTTGTGGAGAAACCCCACCCAAGCTTAGAGAAGGCCATAACAAAGAAGTAAAATTTTCATAACTTTATAAAATTTAGACAATAGCAAACATAATCAATCATGTACCAAATTGAGCATCTATTAATTTCTGTTTGCACATGATGTTGGCAAGTGAGAAGTTGAATGGAAATGTATGGGAGCACGCCATTATATCATATGTCCATTAGAAGTCTACTCATTCTATATGTAATTTCAGCAGGAAAACAACAATGAAATGTACTTTAAGTGTACTGTATTTAGGTGCAAATTTATTTTTGGTTGTGAGCCTAGCCTTTAACAGCTGGGCTATCTCTCCAGTCTTAGGTACAAATTTATATAAGTCGAATTTTAGTCATGACTCTTTACCAATTGTCTTTGTGATGTATTGCTATACAGAAACACAATGACCACAGCAACTTTTATAAAAGAAAGCATTTAATTGGGGCTGGCTTACAGTTTCTGAAGTTCAGTCCAGTTTCATCATGATGAGGAACATATGGCATAGAGGCAGACATGGTGCTGAAGAAGGACATGAGAGTTCTACATCCAGATCCACAGACAGAAGGAAGAGAGAGCCACTAGGCCTGTCTTGGGCTTCTGACACCTCAAAGTCCACCCTCTGTGACACACCTACTCCAACAAGCCCACACTTCTTCGCTCTTCTAATTAGTGACAGACACTTCCTGATGAATAAGCACTCTTATATATGAGTCTGTGGGGGCCATTCTTATTCAAGCCATCAACTGACACCAACATTTCTAAAAAGGTGTATCAGCTAAGTAGCCTTCGTGGTTGCTCGAGCTCGATACTGCTTAATGCTGAGTGTGGTAAAAGATTATTTGCTTTTTATTTTATTTTATTTCATTTAGTTAAATGTCTTATCACACAAACACTGTATGATTTCATGTCATGTCTTCTCCTGACCTGGATCTTCTCTCAAGAGCCAACCTCAAATCCTCTAGCTCACCATTTTGCCAGGATCACACAGTTGTAAAATCTGTAGTCTATCTCTTGATTTGTTGGTACTGGAGATACTGCATTGATTTTCTGTGTTGCTCTCCTACAACTAAATTACCATAATAATTTATGGCTAAATCAATATCTATATTTATAATTCTATGAAAATATACTTTGGAGCCACATAGTTAAAGTTTCCCATTTCTTATAAAGTCTTAATTTATTCTTAGTATTAATACTCATAGCTCTTATTGATCAATTAGCTGATATTCATATTTCAACATAATTGTCTCTCATTTATTGTAGCATCTTTTTTCCTGAAATATCAATAGCATTTTATAGTTGTTTAATAATATTAGTTGTGAGTTTAAGCAAAGTCCTAAAGCATTCTGTCTGTGTTTTCTCTTGCTGTGTAACAAATCATCATCCCACACTTACTTTAGTGCCTGCTGGTCAGGTTTTTGTTTAACTTCTTGGTTTTCTTCTTATTTCTACTGTCCCATCTTTATTTGAAAAGAAATTATAGATTCACAATTCACATTTCTAATTTATCCTTTTATATAGTGAAAACCCATATAATATATTCCAAATATGATTTTCCTTCCTCCATCTTCTTCCAGATCTTCCTCACCCTCCAACGTCTCCAACTTTATGTTTTCTTTCTTTCTCTCTTCAGAAAACAAACAGGCAAATAAATAAATAAGTAAATAAATAAAAAACACACAAAAAAACAAGTGACACACATGCAAACATACAGCAGTGAAACCAATAAATCAGAAAAATTGAAACCATAATAAACAAGCAAAATAATGTTCATTTTACAAACCACATTGCTTTTCTGTTGGCTGTCTACTGTTAGTTCTGGGGCCCATTCTTAAGTGTAGGTTATAAACCTCGTCAGACTGCATTGGAAAAAAACCAATATTTTGTTTGCAAGCTGATCCATATTTCTTACCTGTGCAGCAATTAATGATTTTACTTTTCTTTCCAATTTTCCTGTACTCTATTTCATGTGAGTATATTACCATGCTGTCTTCCACTGACAGGATATTGTTTGTTTCCCAGACACTGCTCCTGCTCCATGGTCTAGGTCTTTGTGGCTGTCACATGATTTCTCTCCTTCTCCTGTTGCTGCCTGGTGCTGTGAACTTCCAATTCCAGTACAGCATTCTGAACGTGGGAATTGCTGTTGAATTCGTCTGTCTGTCTTGATGGTTCTTGCCTTCACACTCATCGTTATGTTTGTGGTAGAAGCTCTGCTAAGGCTTGGTTTTTGTGTTCTTGCTTTTTGCTTGTTTTTTTCTTCCCTTTCCTCTTCTTTTCACTCTTTTTTCTTTTTTCTTTTTTCTTTTTTTTGAAACAGGGTTTCTTTGTTTAGCCTTGGCTGTCCTGGAATTAGGCCTATGTACCAGGCTGTCCCCAACTCAGGCTGTCCCCAACTCAGAGGTTTTCCCGCCTTTGCCTCCCTAGTTCTGTGATTAAAGGCACGTACCAACAATGCCTGATTTGGCATTTGGTTTAAATTTGTTAGTCTTGATTTTGCAGTGATCTGGGCAATATTACTCAGCTATGACTTTATGACTCCTGAGTATAAAGGTTACAGATTAGCAGCCACCATGTTCTTTCAACTTGAAAGTTCAGTTCAGTACAATTTGGTGAACACTGTCCTTTACTAATTTTTTTTTTTAAGGAAGAAAGGTTTGATTCAGCTTGGAGTTCTAGGTGATAGTCCATCATGGTAAGAAGTCACAGTGGCAGGTACCTGAGGAAGTGGTCCTCAGTAATCCTAGTCAAGCAACAGAGAGCTACAAATGCATGCTTGCTGGGGGTGTGAGTCCCTTCTTCCATTTTATACATTCCAGGGTCCCCTGCCCAGGGAATGTATACTTAGGTGAGGTCTCCTATCTTGGTTAGCATAATCAAGCTAATTCTCCATAGGCAAGCCCAGCAACATATCTCCTACACTATTCTAGACATAATAGGGGTGATTGATACTACATTGAGGATGGACTCTTCCTGAGTTCTGGCACCTTAAAAGAAAATGGATGGCAGATGTTAGGCATAAACAAGCACACAGGGGACTTTTCCCTGCACTGACTCCATGGAGTCTATACCAGAAATGTTGGTTTCTTCAAAGTAACTACACCAGAAAGTTTTTATGCATCGCGGGTGATGGCTTTCCTACAGTCACATAGATGAAACCTTCACAGCCTGTACATTCCTGCACCTCCTCAGACCCTGAGGCCATGTACAGTTAGGGGAGCCTTACTTAGAAATGGATGGGAATAGTGGGGATTCTGTGACGTTCATTGTTCCTTCCTTCTGGGAAGTGTACCTAGGTACCACCATGATTGACTTTAGTAAATATGCTTGGTTTCAAGGACAGTATCTTCCAACAGTGGATGTGAGAGTGTATGTTGTCTATGTGAGTATGTATGCTCTGAGAACATTTATGTTGTGGTGGGCATGGCATACATGTAGAAGTCAAAGAACAAACTGGAGGAGTTGGTTCTCTCATTCCAAGAAAGAAAGGATTTTTCAAGCATAAGATTCATAAATCAAAGATCAAAGCCAAAACAAAAAAAAAGGAAAGAGAAAGAAAGCTATGATTATATATTGCTGTAAGATAAACAGTGTCAAGAATCCATGGGCCACTCCATTCCATATTATGCTTTTCTGTGTACGCCCAACTTCACTCTTCAGATCAGATTATCAAAGGAATGATGAAATAAATTATGTTTGTGTGTACCAAGATGTCACCTCCTCCTCTGCCTCTTGCAGGCTCTCATGTGACTTTCATCCCTTTGAATACTATATAACAAGTACCCTACTTCTGATACGCTGTTTGTTTCAGTTCATGAAAGTGCATGCAAGAGTGACCATACTAGATTGAGATCTACACACGTTAATATAAAAACCACTCTACTGACCCACAGCCAAGCATTAGATGGAGCTCAGGAGGTCTTGTGGAAGAGGTAGGGGGATGATTTACACATCTAAAAACATTAGGAACTCTATAAGAATACCAAAAGTGTCAACTAACCTGGACACTTTGGGACCTTCCAGAGATGGAACAATCAATCAACGAGCATACATGGGCTGGACCTAGGCCCCTTGCACATGTGTTGCATATGTGCAGCTTAGTCTTCATGCAGGTTCCCCAACAATTGGAGTAGGAGCTTGCCCTGATTCTGTTGCCTGCCTCTGGATATGTTTCTCTAACTGGACTGCCTTGTCTAGCCTCAGTGGGAGAAGATGTACCGATTCCTGCTGTGACCTGAGGTGTCAGGGTGGGTTGGTTCCTCAGGAGGGACCCCCCTCCTTTCTCAAAGGTGAAATAGAGAGAGGAATGGGAGAAGGGGCCTTGTGAGGGGAGAACTGGGAAGAGGGGAGGCTGCAATCAGAATGTAAAGTGAATAAATAAATAAATAAATAGAAAAAAAAATCCCAACTCTACCACATGACTCCTCTGTTCCACTCTTGGCTACCTACTCAAAGGACAATAAATAAATATCATGGAGATACTTGCATAATAGTGCCTGTTATAATGCTATTCATAGCAACTAAGTTATGAAACCAGCCCAGGTGTCCATCAACAGAGGAATGGATAAAGGATGTATGGTGTCTACACACAACTACTTATTGTATAAAGAAAAATTTAGCTATATTATTGGCAGAAAATGATACAACTGGTGTTAATATTAAATGAGCTAACTCAGTTTTAAAAAGGCAAATACCACATTTTCTCTATTCGTGGCTCCTAGATTCTATGTGAATACACAAAGTCATGTATACCCAAATATGGTTATGTCAAGTTGAATTCGAAAATTTCAATGAAAATGTTGGATATTTTAGTTTTCTGAGCATAACTGATGGCATCTTGTTTTGGTAGCCATGGCAACTAGAGCAGGTTTACAAAGGGATACACCTTAATTTTTTTTTAAAAAAAATTAAAATTAAATCCCTTCCAACTTAATGGTTTTTTATTTTTTTTAACCTGATGAATCTACTTAGCAATACCAATACGTACATGGTTAGTGGACAATGTATTTGAGCTTGAGTAGCCTCTCAATGGCTACATACCCAAAGAAAAATTACTGTCCATTCCTATAAGTCAACATTGCTAAGAGATCTTCAGCTAGAAGTTAGATTTTTATAATCTGCTGACTTGATCTTTTACACACAATAACACTTTCTCTGAGTTCTTGTCCACAGTGATCCTGTCATGTCTAGAATATATTGCTCTCTTTCTGCTCTCTCTTCAATGATGATGCTTGAGCTTTGAAGGTAGGGAACATGATATAGATGTCTTGGTAAAACTGGGCACTCAATGCTCTCTTGTTCTTTTGATGTTGACTATATTATACTTGAGTCATAGGTAAAAGAAATCAAAGTGGCTGTGACTCAGAAGCTGGAGTTCTGCTGGTCAGTTTTCCTCATGCTGGAAAGTTCTATGAATACTTTCAGGGAGGAAATGTGAAAACAGACTTTCCCCAATGTGGACACTTCCAGTAACAGTAATGACCTGTTGAGATGCACACAGTGGCACAAACATCATAGGAATAATCAGCTGCTTTCTGATTTAAAGCCTGCCCACATGACTGAACTCATGCCTGCTACTGTTAAGTATGCCAAAAGACTGTAGTTGGCTTGGTTATGAGTCCCATGGGGAGAAATTAATTCTATTATTCTACTGAATGAACATACTAATAAACTGCTCCCTAAGTTCTGATTTTCTTTTTTCTTCTTTCTTTTTTTTTATTATTTTCTTTATTTACATTTCAAATGCTATCCCGAAAGTTCCCTATACCCCATCCCCGCCCCTGCTCCCCTACCCACCCACTCCCACTACTTGGCCCTGGCCTTCCCCTGTGCTGGGTCATATAAAGGTTACAAGACCAAGGGGCCTCTCTTCCCAATGATGGCCGATTAGGCCATCTTCTGCTACATATGCAGCTAGAGACTCGAGCTCAGGGGGTACT
The DNA here is from genome assembly GCF_900095145.1 of Mus pahari. Classification (NCBI taxonomy): domain Eukaryota; kingdom Metazoa; phylum Chordata; class Mammalia; order Rodentia; family Muridae; genus Mus; species Mus pahari. Next base: position 13,910,290 of record NC_034602.1, read on the forward strand.
GGTTAGTTCATATTGTTGTTGCACCTACAGGGTTGCAGCCCCTTACAACTGTACTTCAATAGATCTCTCAGCTCTCATCAGGGAAGCTCCCATTTGCAGTAAATTAAGATAGAAATCTACAGATAGTCAATGTGCAAAGAGTAAGAAGTTTAATTTTAAAACAAAAAATTAAGAAGTCTCTCATTTGAGAGTTTTATCAAGTGGAGTTAATTCAAACATCCTAGATTTATTTTATCTCTTGAGTCTTCAGCAATAAATTCAGTATCACCTGAAAAGAGATCATTGCTACTCATTGAATATACTTTGATTTTATGATTTCAATTATTTGGTGTAGCTAGCTAAAATTGTGCATGTGTACATTTTCAAGAGCTCCCAATGATCTCCAAAGAAAATATAAAGAAAAAAATCATACAGATCTGAAGGCAGAAAGAAGGAAATAGAATACTATCCTTTTTGTTTCAACTTTACTGTGTTAGGAAGTGCCTGTGTAACTAACTACCCAGATGCCTAAGGAGGAAAAATCATGGAACCCTTAAAGTAATTTCATCCATACTTATTGAGTTCTTCCTGTACCTGGGGTAAAGTACTGAATGATTTTTGTCTTTGAGTTTTAATCTCATCTTTTCTTATAAGAAATGTGTTTGTTCTCTCTTTTTCTAATCTGTTCTGTACTCAAGTACATCTTATCATTACTTGCTAATTTCCAGGTTCAAAAATAAAAAGAAAAAAAGAAAATGCCTTTAAAGTGTTCTTGAATCTTGCTATTGAACACTGTTGTATGTTTATAAACACAAACAAGACAAGCATCATAATGTAGAGATGAGAAAGAGTCAGTAATAGTGTTACAGGGACTTTGCTGTTTTTGTACTTTTAAAAAGCACTGTTTTGCATTATAACAATGCTAGCTCTATATAGGAAATATATAAAATGCAATAAAATAAACTTCTGGGTGTATGAGAATTTTCTTTCCAGCTTTTATAAAAATAAGTCATCCTATCACTTTTGTAATCTGACTTATTTTAACCAGGTAGTCATTGCTGTGCAAGTAGATTGATGCTAAAGAAAGCAACTGCGTAGGTGTTGGAGGTAATGTTTTTGCAGGTCAAGGTTGCAAGATAGGCTGACAGGCAACATTCCATGCAATTTTTAGTTTGGAGTAGACATTTAATAAAAGCTAAACCAGGAGTATCTCGAAATGTAGTGGTTCAATCTTTGTCTGCCCTAAAGCCTGTCTTCTCAAACTACTGCACAAATAGAAAAATGAAAAAACTCTAATGTCTGGTGGAAATTCTTACAAAGAATCATTATATTCTGGCTTGTAGGAATCATACCTTACAAGATGGAACTGAAGAGGTTGAGAGCATAACATACAAACTATGCAGCTGTGTTATAACTAAAAGCAGAAGATAAGGTTTCCACATGAAAGGCATCCACTTTATAAAGTAGCATTCATATGAATAACATTTAAAGGTAAGCCAAAGAAATCACTATAAACAAACCGTTCAAAGTGAATCCAAGCCTTCCCAGACTCACTTCTTCACTGAACTGACGACCCTCCCTTCTGCTCTTGCTGTAGGAAGTTTCATAGCACACTGATTTGTGTAAGTTATTGACACTACTCCTTCTTTGTGCTTTAATTCACTGAGAAGACTCCAGAGCCATGAGAAACTTGTGTATGCTTGTTTTTACTTCACCTAAAACCAGTTTAATTTTTGATCTCTGTGGGACTCTGGGAAGAAAGAATGGAAGTGGAATTTTGTCACTTTATGCAATTCTCTCTCTCTCTCTCTCTCTCTCTCTCTCTCTCTGTGTGTGTGTGTGTCTCTCTCTCTCTGTCTGTCTCTCCGTCTGTCTCTCTGTCTTTCTCTCTGTCTCTGACTCACTGTCTCTGTCTCTGTCTCTCTGTCTCTCTATCTCTCTGTGTGTCTCTCTCTCTGTCTGTCTCTCTGTCTTTCTGTCTCTGTTTCTCTGTCTCTCTGTCTCTCTCTCTCTCTCTCTCTCTTTCTCTCTCTTTTGGTTTTTCAAGACAGGGTTTCTCTGTACAGACCTGGCTGCCCTGGAACTCACTTTGTAGACCAGGCTGGCCTCGAACACAGAAATCCGCCTGCCTCTGCCTCTCAAGTGCTGCGATTAAAGGCGTGCGCCACCACTGCCCGGTATCAATTCTCTTTGAACGACTACTTCATAAGTGTGAAACTTCTGCAGTGGCAGAAAGCCTGACCTCCAGAAAGGCCCCATCTTCAAAAGGGCTCCACACTTCATACTGTGACACTGTGAGATGGTATTTAGAATCATCGTGCAGAATTTTTAGAGGACATGCACATTTTGCATTTCCTCATAAGACTGGAATTCTAGTGAATTCCAGACTCCAGAGAGATTCAGGTGAGTCACCTGATGACAGATGTGTGAGTGGGCAGAGGCATGACAACCAGCAGACATTTCAACTTACAACTTAGCCAGAATTTACTCTACTTCAAAAGTATAGGGGTGGCTATTTGCATCCTATTAAATGTGAACAACCAGAGATACTTACAATGTGCTTTCTGTCTTTTATTACTGCTCAGTGCAAGCTAACTATTTTGCTAGCGAGGATAAAAAGGAAATGGGAAAGGAGGTACCAATGTCTCTCTTTTTCTTTTAGCCATTTCATGCAGCAGAAGAATGTGTCAATGGAGGAATCACTTATTGGAGTATGTGGCAGAAACAGTGGAGTTTGTGAACATCTGCTGTTCTCGTAAGAGCATAGTGTACATTTACAAAAAAGCTCAGAGATCTCAACTGCTTTTGGCTTGCTGTTTAGGTTGCTATGATGTTCAATCTTGATTGCCAATTTGACACGATTCAGAAGTATCTAGAAAACACACATTTGGGTTTTTAGCTAGTTTCTAGGGAGGATCAGCTGAGGTAGAAGGAAACCCACTGTGTATATGTTTATCACCATACCATAGGCAGGGGTCCCAGACTGAATGAAATGGGAAAGGTGAGTAGTGCACCATACTTCATCTCTCCTCTTTCTAACTATGGACACAGTGTGGCACGCTCTCTCGTGTGCCTTGAATAACCGTTCCATCCTCTCTCACTGCCAGGCCATTCCCATGACAATGGACCATACTCTCAAGCTATGAACCCCAAACACCCTTCCTTCTTTACACATTTTGCTGTGACAAAATGTCAAATAGTCACTGGTACAGAGATTTGATGTCTAGGAGTGGGGGTGTTGCTGTGATAAGATTGACCATACTGTCCATGGGCCTGTAGAACTTATTTTCAGGAAGCGTATGAAAGTATTTGGAGTTGCAGGCTAGCAATGCCCTAGAACATTGTAAAGAAAGCTTATGGGACATTATTTAAAAAGTAAGTGAAATCAGAATTCCAAGAGAAAATCTAGACAATAGAGCTTTCAGAGGTCAACAAAGACTGAGTTAGGTGGATCAGAGGCCATCAGGATTATATTCTGGAAAAAAATCTGTCTAAATTCTACTTGCAACCTGAAAATATGGGTAAGGGGATCTTCAAAAGCATGCCTGAATAACTTCTTAGAGGAAACGCAAGACATCATAACATCCAGGATGTGACATGGAGTATTCACTGCACCTAGTTCTATTCTGAGAAAGAATAGAGTAATATGAAAATGTGTCATAGGTTAAGAAAAAGTTGTGAAAGTCTAAAGATTCAAAGTAGGTGCATACAAAACAACTAATGGATTTTTAAGAGATTACTGTCATTGAAAAAGGAACCTCTTTTAGTGGGATAAGACGCTACCAGCGGACAGCTCTGACTATTGAAACTCTAGAACAGAAAGACTCTAAATTGAGGGTGCCACTGAAAGGATTCTGTGCAAAGAATCACCTTCCAGGGAAGTGTTTTATGCAGGTTTTCCTGCTAAGGCACACACAGGCCATTAAAGCTGTGTTAGAAAAAGACATCTTGAAGTCACTACTGAACTTGATTGAATAATCCACATAGTTCTTTTTTCTTTTCTTTTTTCTTTTTTTAGAAACATAAAAGTATAAGAGATTTCGGACTATAGAGGTTTGCACCAAGGTTCTGGAGAACCGCTAAGGTGTGAAAATAAGTAGCAGGGTCAAGTCTCTTTCAGGAGACCCTGCGAGGCTGTTGTCCATGGTGTGACGGTGGGGTGTCAAGTTGCAGTGGAGACCCCAGCAAGATGAAGATACCAGGATCATGACTTCCCATGGAACTGAGGAACTCTACATTAGAACCAGCCCAAGCTAGAAGCCACCTAAATGTACTTTATGAGGTGGGAGAACAGAAAGATGGGCTCTCTAAGCTCACTGGTGCATATGATGCCGTTGCAGTTTCCTAGACACTGAACATCGAGATTCAAGGTATGGTACTGGCCTCACTGGGTTAGCAGTTTCTTTAGTTCAATACCTTCCAACTATTCCTTATTTTGTAGTGGGAAAGTTTGATCTATGCCACTGTATATTGGATTCACATAATGTATTTTTTTAAATTTAAAATTGACCCAAAGTTAGGAATTTCTCTTGAGTGTCAGAAGAGATGTTGGGATTTCAAATAGAATTACTCTTGTTTGTTTGGAGGACTTTTATGGATGAATTAAATTCACTTTGAAGGCCACAGGTTGAATGCTCTGTTTTAAAAGTTGGTTGTCAAGTTTATAAGGGGTAGATGTGTGATAGTTAATCTTGACTGTTAACATGATAGCATACAACCTCCTGGGAATGACAACTGGCTTGTTTGTGAGTGCTTACAGGGAGGTTTAACTAGGAGCATCACACCATGATCTATAACCCATACGACCACCTAAGAGAAACCAGGTGGAGCTCAGGTATTCATCTGTCACTGCTCTGTGACTGTGTGAGCTATGTGACCAATAGCTCTAGTGACTTTCACCAGCACACTTTCCTTGTCATGACAGGGAAATATAATCTTATGCCAAAATATATTCTTCTATTCTGATGCAGCACATGTCGGGTATTTTGTGACAATAAACAGAAAATAGTTAAAACAAGGGCTGTGGATATTTTAAACATTAACATATCTTCAAGTACTCTAAGCTTCAAGAGAAAAGTATCAAATAAAATACAGTTTTCATTTTAGTGATGGGCAACTAGTGCTCATGATAGTGACCAACTTTTTATTTTGGGGCCAATTTTGCTTTTAGGCACTTTGAAGTCCAGGGTTGAAGTGCTATGATTAAAATGCTGGATGCCACGTTTATGCGATGATTAATCTTGATTTTTAATGTGACAGAAGAACACAGTAAGACTCCTTTCTCATATAGGAACTGTACGTCCTGGTCCCTGCTCATTCCCCTGTGGTTATCCTCCTCCTGTGCCAGCTTGCTGAGAACCAACACCAACAGCAGTTTTCCTTACGACAATATTTAGTCTGAGATATTAGCCAAAATCAGATATTTTCTTCTTAGGGCTTCATTATATAATCTTTGCAACTTGTACTTTGCATAAGATCATCTTCTACATTTGTAAATCAACATTCACATGCTTTCTGGAGATGTGTGTGTGTTCTTCTAATGCATTTTCAGTTAAGAAAATGATAACCCTGAATTCCTATTTCTTTGAAATGTTTCATATGTTACATTATGTAGGTACCAGAGAAAAGTGATTTGATTTCTTATAATTGATATAAAAGGCCACATAGCAACATAAGTGGACTTAAAATACAAGGTAAAGAGGTACACTTACTCCAAGCCAGGGTTTTATATGCATATAGCAGATGCTTGCTTTGTCTTAGTTCAAGGAGTAAGATTTAGATGCTGGTCTTTACTGATTATTGTGCCTTTAAAATAACAACTTTAAAAGCATAACAACTGTAATCTAAACAGCATGAGGATTTTCTCTCTCTCTCTCTCTCTCTCTCTCTCTCTCTCTCTCTCTCTCTCTCTCTCTCTNCTCTCTCTCTCTCTCTCTCTCTCTCTCTCTCTCTCTCTCTCTCTCTCTCTCTGTGTGTGTGTGTGTGTGTGTGTGTGCATTTTTCTAAGAACAGAGTTCCCTTTTGGTTAATTTACTTCTTATTTGTAAAACTCACTTTTAAGGAAAATTGTTCTGTCATTATAAGTGATTAATCCACCTCCACATTTTCTATCATCACTGCATTTAATTAACATGGTGTGTTCCTTCCTTTGAGAGATTAGCAATTAAACAGTTCCAACTCACCTCATCAACACACACCTGAAAAATTAAAATAGATGCCTGTTCTTAATTGTTGCTGCACAGTCATCTCTTTGCACGGTGACCTTCAACTGGTTTTCTTTTCTTTTCTTTTTCTTTCTTTCTTTTTTTTTTTTTTTTTGTAGATTTTCATTCATATGAAGAGTCATTTCAAATAATGTTCTGAGGTTTTCAGACACAGATTTCTACGCTTTAGTAATCAACTGAATTAAAATAAATGCACTACTACTAATGTATTCATATTAAAGACCTACAACAAACATTAATTTCTTAAGCAAAACTACATATTTAAAGTAAAATGAAGCTGAATTTGAGACCAGTACTTTGCTTCATACGAGGTTGAGTAAACTATGCAGAATAACACAGAAGAATTAGTGGCCTTGTCTTCTACAACATGGGAAGACAATACATGACAATACTAAATGGTGAATGCTTTTCATGTTGCTTTTATTCATGCGATTATGGGCATATTAGATGTGTAAAGTGACAGTCAAAATTGGCAAGGCTTTCTTGCTGATATTTCAATGATTCAGTATTTGTCACAAATCTATTGACTGGCAAAACAAGAATGCTCTCATTTAAAATTAATTCTGAGCAATGATCTGTAAGCCTTAGGTGCAGGAGTCATGTTGCAGATTATCTTGGGATTGAGCTTCATCACTCTGCATTATCAGTTGTGGTTTTCTGTACTGCTCTGTTTGTTGCAAGGAGTTGTTTCCTCAATGAGTAAACTTTTTCTAGAACAAACTATTGCCTTGTTTCTGTCATCCTTGATTAGGCCTCGGGGACTATGAAGGATGATGCCCACAGAATCAAGAGAAAGAACACTCAGTATGCAAATTCATTAGACAGCAAGAGAAGGAAAAGCTCTTACGGAATGGGGTGGGGCTTGAAGAATGAGAAACAAAAACATTCATGTGTGGTGGAGTATGAGGTTATAAAAGAATGGCTGGTGAGGTAAAGAATGATTGATGAGTCCCTGGGCATGTGTGATGACTGATTTCTCCCTGGAACAAGAGCTGCATGGACTGGTAAGTTTATTGAAAGGCTGTTGAGTTCAGCATCTGGTTGCTGCTGACATTAGAAGTGTTTGCATCCTTGTCCATGCCTGGTCTCTTACTGCCGAGGTATCATCTGACACTCATTCTAAAACTATTGAAGGCAATTGGCTCTATAAAGAGCAAGAGTTTATTTTGACTCAGATTTGAGAATTTAGACTATGATAATTGTTCTCATCCCTGGACAAGAGAGCATGTCATAGTGGCAATAAGATAAAACAAAATGCCAGGACGAGAGAGAGAGAGAGAGAGAGAGAGAGAGAGAGAGAGAGAGAGAGAGAAGGAGCTAATATCATATGATAGCTTTTGAATATTCACCTTAAATGATCTAAAGATCTCTTCTAGAGCTAACTCTCAAAAGTTCTATGAGCTCCCAATAGTGCCACTTTGGGGACTAAATGAATATATATATAATATCTTTATATGGTCATGGGAGGTAGAACATTCAGGATCCAAACTACAGCAGTTGATAAAGTATATCTTGTGGAAGGAGTACAGTATTGATAAGATATCTTCTAAAGTAACAGTGCAAGCCAAAAGAAATATGTATGTTTATACACATATATCTCATTATGGCATATGGCACTGCTCTACAATAAGCTCTGCCTTAGTTCCCACTGTCTACTTGACTCTCCACACAAAGATCTCACGTGAACTGTGGTTTCAGTGTATCCTAAAACAAATACATGATCTTCTCAACCAAGACATCTGTTGGCAGCCACAACATTCATTATGGGTGGCACTCTCCCCTACCCATATGTAAAGCCAGGGACCTGAATGCTTCTTCTTGTTCTTCTCTTTGTCTCCTTGGTCCAAATGTCAATCTGTACAGCCTCCATTCACCCCCAAGCTAGGTCTGTGCTTGTATTACACTGTCCTGTTCTTACTATACTTCTTATTCACCACTGTAATCAATTGTAAAAATGTGTTACCACTCACACATTTATCTCATGTAATACAGTGAAAAAGGACAAGAGGTGGGAATGAAATAATTTGTGGTCCTGCCATGTCTTGACTCCTTGCTTGGTTTCTACCTAACAGTTAGCAGGTACTCAGAAAAGGCTGCTGTGTTAACAAGAAACATGATTGCACCAAAAGGACTTCGCTGATATCTCTGATATTCTTTGGTGGCAATTCTTTGGAGGCTGTGTGCTGAGTATGAAGATTTTACAAAGAAATGAGACTGGCTGGCCAGCGTCATGACTTGATGGCAAGCCAGACTGCTCCAACTTTTGTCTACATGAGGAAGACAGAAAAATTTCTGTGTCAAAATTTGAGAACCAGAACAAAATAGACCGTCAGGACTGGTACAAGAATTAGTCTCTCAAAAAGGAATAATTTTATCTCTAGAATCTTACATTTGATATTGATTTGAGGTTCAGTAGTGATTGGCAAGGCAGATGATGAGCTATGCTATATCTTGGAAATACTTCAGTACAATTATTGTCTGTAATATCCTTGGAGAAAGAGAGAGTGTGTGAAACTCATGGATCAGCAACTGTAGTAAAAGTAATTGAAGATGTTGAGATGTGAATATATTATCTGCTACACTGAGCTGTATTGGCATGATTCTCAAAGACAGAGAAGAACTCAGAATATATGGGTAATTTTCAAGAGGCTTCAATGCTCAAATGGTTGCAAATTCCAAAGCATTGGGAGCACAGAAAGCAAGAAATAAGGTAATGAAATAGAAGTCTTTGAGCTGTAGTCTCATTATCACAAAACTTCATGGCAATGGTTAAAATAATGTTCTTCTTTTACTTTTGTTTTCTCTCTGAAGCTGATGTAGTTAAGTACTGAGAAAGCAAATGGAAAAAAAATGAAGGGTTGACAAGGTCGATTTTATGTTCTGGGAAAATACTTTGGTTTGGTGACAGATAAGTAGATCAGTTTTGAAGTAAATGAGTCAGAAACTCTGAGATTTATCTGGAATTATAGCATGAAAGAAATTATTAGCCAAAGAAACAGTGTCAGATAACAGTTAAGGAAACGAAGCTGGTTAAACAAGGGAGAATTCTTCAGAAGGCAGGTCTAAGGGACATTTAAAACAAAGAGGATCTTTCTCTTAGATGGCAGTGTTAGACTCTCAGGTGGGCTTTTCCAGACAGTGCAAGAGGGCTTGGCATATTCTACCCTGCAGGGGTCTCTGCTGGCCTATGCTTGCCTCTCTTCTAAATGGCATGCCTATGGTCCTGTCCTTGTCTATGGAGTGAGAGGAAAACTCTCACTTCATTCATTAGCTGGTCCTTAGACAAACTGCTTCCCCACCTGGCTGTCCCTCCAAGGGAAGGGCCCTGATGGTGGGTGGGGATGGGATGAGGTATCTGACTGCCTCTGAGGTTGTATATATGACTATACATTCATATATATGAATGTGTATACACACACACACACACATTCACACCTCTCTCTCTCTCTCTCTCTCTCTCTCTCTCTCTCTCTCTCTTTCTCTCTCCTCTCTCTCTCCCAGGCCATATTTTGTGTCCGTAGGGACTGAAGGAACTTGGTCACTTTTTTGGTGTGTTCTGTGTATGAGATATGATGTCTGTTCCAACCGCTGCGATTTTTTTTTTTTTTTAGACTTTCCTCTTTCAGGTTTTAGCCCGACTTTAAAGGAATCTCTAGTTAACAGTTCAGACAGATCACTCTTTATGTTCAACTTGATGCAATCTCTTCCTAGCTCAGGAAAATTACTTCCTTTCCCTCCTAGCCAGTTGTTCCGTAGCAGCGGGAGTGACTGCCTGTGTTCAGCTTTAAACAGGACAGTAGGTGGCAGCATTGTAGAAAGGTTTAGAAGTCCCGAGCTCTAACTGGAGTAACTGCCCCCACTAGTTCCAAACTGAATTCTTGAACACCAGCTCTGTTCACTGTGCTTGAACTCTGTTCCATAAAGCAGGTGAACATTGAAGCCTCCCAAACCAGTGAGCGACTCTGCGACGAAGAAACCCAAATCTTAGGGTGCGGTTTTTAGAATCAGACGCCAAGCGCGTGCCACTTGAGGGCAGTGACCCAAGACCAAATTCTGATCTCTGACTTCATGATAGATCTCTGGAAACTTAGCTGAATAATGCAATATTAATGCCTGACTCTCAAATGCAAGGGGCGCAGAACACTTGTTTTTGGTTGTCTAGTAGATCTCAGACCTTTGAAAAATTCTGTTTCCTCCCTCCCCCACAGTCAAAGGCAGTTTGCATTGAATCTCTGCAGGGCTCTGATGTGTCTCTGTACCTCCTTTTGCTTCCTATAATCTTCCACTTTGGATCTTCAGTGACTCCCTAAAATAAGGCCAGATGATGTCACTTTAGGCTCTCCCTACCATTCTCCATGTCTTCACCGTCGTCAATGAAATGAAATCTATGACGTTTTCACCAAAAGTAGCTTAATTTTCAATGTCACCTGATTGAGATCCTTATTACCTGTCTGTGACTTCTTGGGGAAGGCTTCTTTTCCACTATCTGGAGATCTCAGTAGTTCTGCTTCTAGGCTAACAGTAATTTCTGGGATGCCTTGTTCCCCATTTACTTTGTTGGCATGCCAGATGGACTCTTTGGTCTCCCCTCATTCTGGTCTGAGTGGAGCATTCCTAAATCTACTCCAAGGTAGGTGAGACCCTGGGGACTTTGTACACAGAGGATCTGTCTAGTGCAGCAAGCACTGGTTGGTAATGATTTATGCAAGGTGTTTTTCCTCTGCAGGATAATGAACTCAGAGTTCAAGGGTATGACTCTCACTGCTTGCCTGAAGTGTTCCTGCCTCCAGCACTTTACCACTGTTTACATAATGAATTTATGTAAGGTCAGGATCCTGGTAATTCTCATTGCTGAAAACATTCCCCAGCTCCAGGCTTTGAGCTGTTTTTCCACAGGGACACTCGACTACCATTCCCTTGTGTAAGATGTATTTTATATGATTCTCTGAAGTTAGCCAAGTTAGTCACGGTACACATTCCATGGCTGCTCTTCTTTCAAAAGCAAGCTGTATTTCTTAGGGCGTGGACTCGCTGATTTAGGAAGTGGTCAGGGTAGTTCCCTGACCATGACCACCTAATGAAGGCACATAAATGAAGTAGTTTAGTACCCTGCGGGTATATCTGATTTAGGTTTATGCACACACACCCTGGTAATAATGCACCTGGAAGCCTTGTCCTTCACCTGCAGATATGTGCACACACAAACCATGCACTTCAAGACATCAGAACCACCGTGACCTCTCACCTGAGTCTGGCTACACGTACATAATCTCTAAGCTATAGTGTAAGTGTCCTCAGCCCCAGAGACAATTAAATTTAGACAGTTTCTATTCATGTGCACTGGTAATGTATATGGGCATGAAGAATCGAAGGGCAGTCCAGTCTGGGTGCATGTGGAATAATGCATAATTGTGTCTCCTAGTACTCTTTTAGGAGACTATACTATTTACCATCTCATGCCTATGCATATCTGGACATGCATATGACTAAAGTTAGATGTGTTATGGGGAGGGGAAAGTGAATATATGAGCTCATCTTTCAGTAAAGACAGAAAACCACATTCACTATACCTCCTAGTTACCAGACTACTTCTCTTGAACCTTATTAAATGAAGGTCCTTGAGGTCCTTGAGATGAGCTGTCAGTCTTCACACTGTCTCCCTTCATAATCACACTGTGGTTTTGCCTATGGTAAAGCTACCTTGATTACTTGATTTTGCACCTTGAAATCGGTGTGAACCCTTATTTTCAATTGTTTGCCTAAGAAGGCTGAGAACCTGGCCAGCCTTGGTCCTGACCTGGCCTACAATGCTCTCAGGTGAGGAGAGGGCCAGCCTGACTGAGGACCGTGCCAGCACCGGCCCTCCTTCCTCTTCATTCAGATCTACATTGACTCCATACTCTCTGGATTCCCATCTAAAATATGTACGGACTTTAACCATCGTTGAAAACAGTGGAGTTCCAGTATTCACCTAAAGTTACTTGACTTGGTGCCTAGTGCTCTCAAGATTGCCTCACCTTTCCTTTGCTTCCATGCTGGCAATCTGGCCTGAGAGTGCTCCCGAACAATATGTTAATATTAGCTGAAAATAATCTTTGGTATTACTTAAATAGGTAAAGAGGAAAATGTAAAGAAAAGTAATGATTTGGAAATAAAGCAAGTAAAATAGTAGTGGAGGGAGGATGAAAGAGCTTTGAATTATATTACGTATGTTACTAGACAGCAACAGATGAATGAAGAATGAATAACACATTTTGACACTATGTTTTTATCCCAAAGAACTTCATACATCAAGGTAGCAACATGACTTAGTTTTCTCCCATATCCCTCTTATGTTTTAGAAAATAAAATAAATTTTATTTATTTAAGGACAGTGTATAAGAATATACTGAGTTATAATTGGCATGTTTATTAACTGCATGCTTTTATTGAATCAAAGACTTGGTACCCTTTTGTTTACTACTGCTGAAATTTGAGCTCACTCCTTATATTAGAGATGAAGAATATGAGATTGTAGATCAATCTTTTATCATTACCAGTACCTTCCATAGTACAAATCAGTCATGAAATAAGCAGGGTCTTGTAGGGCCTGAAAAGGACAGTGGGCTTAGAAGCTGTTGATGATGGAATCCTTCTTCATGATCAGCTTTGGACTCCATCCGCCTCTTACCATATGCAAAGTGGAGGTATTAGGGCTACAGTTAAAGCTCATTAAGGCAAAGCTATATCTCCTAGTCAGAAGAATGGAATATGAACTCTGCCTCTTGCCCTGGGTGGAGACATTCTGATATGTCCCCAAAGATTGCAGCTTTGCATACTGTACTTACCATTAGTCATTAATCCAACTGAGCCTGTCAATCACCAGGTCAGGAGATCACTGCTCAGGAAATCCAATTCATCTGATGACAGGTTAAAGAGATAGGAATAGTTACCTCCTTAATATGCACATATACCTCTGGGAGCCATTCCCTCCAGGCAGTTGCTTACATATCTTCACTGCTAATCCTGTCGGCCTTTAACATTTTATTAATTTATTGTTGAATATTTTTTATGAGCAGTGTATCTTTATTATTTTTATATCTCCTGTCCACATCGAACTCCTTCCATGTTCCCTATTTCCAAATTCATGGTCTCTTTTTAAAAGTGTTACTGTTACGTGTACACACACACACACACACACACACACACACACACACACACAGAGTCCATTTACCCTTGCTCCTATATAAATGTATACAAAGCTGACACCTTGGGAATGGACATCCTGGACAGGAGCTTGTCAATGAAGAAAATGGAATTCTCCCTCTCTTGGTACCCATTGACCACTTGTAGCTCTTTACTTAGTGATGGTACCAGATAGAATTTCCCCTGTCCATTTTGGCATGTCAGTTGGTATTTCATCCTGCTGGTCTTGTTTAAGGTTACCCTATTGTTGAGATTATATGGGTACATTTTTCTCTATCCTGCATAGGATGTGTGCTACCTATCCGTGGGCGATCTGGAATTCTTCCTCTTATAATCTTTCTAACTCCTCTTCCATTATTTTCTCTGAGCCTTAGGTGTAGGGATTGTGTTGCAGATATTCTAGTTGGGGTCGAGCACCCCACTGTTTCTTATTCTCTTCCTTCTCACCAGTATAATTTCTGACTATATTATAAATACTAATCTTTACAAGCAAAGGCAAGTGTAGCCTTCATCGAATAAGCATCTTTGTGGAACCGGTGGAGACCATTTCAGAGATGCACAACCCTTTGAAATGCAGAAATATATTGAGCTGTCTGCTGCCTTGAGGTCTAACTCGATTTACTATTCTTCCCCTTTTCCGTCTCTGCTTTGGGTAGTGCCCAAAATTTTAAACATAGTTTTCCCAGACATTGAGTTTTCCCACTATTTCTCTGAAACCTGACTTCCTTTCTACAACTGATTGCTGATCTACACTGCTGATCTTAACTCAAAAGATTCTAATGTCATCTGCTCCTCTTCTCCATCTCCTTCCTCCTGGTACCTGCTGGAATTTACAGTTTCTCAAAACTATGGGTTTTGTTTGTTTGTTTGTTTGTTTCATTTTTGTTTCAAACTCTGTTGAAATGGCTCTCCAACTTCTTTCTGAATCGCTTTCTAAACTCTTTTGTCAATAGGACTAAGAAATTAAAAAAATAAAGGCAACCCTAATTTTCCAATAATCTGTACTTTGACCAAATTCGTTGCTTAATGCACAAAGAACCTAGATATCCTATCACAGGACACTTTGAGGTCCCTTCCAGTATCAGGCCTATGGTAGAATGAGATGGCTAGGCAGAAATACAGTTAATGTGGGGAAAATGTTTCTGCTGCACATGGGCTCAGTCCATTCTATTGGACTTACTAAGAGTAAGATAATAATTGAATCTTACTGAACCAATTGGTTGACTTGAAGAGGATGATTTCTGAAGTCCTGTCATTGACCACAATTCTTTTAACTGAGTTCAGAAAACCATGCAGGCAATGCTTCCGGTGTGTCATGGATGGGTGTGGTTGGTGGTATAGCTGGCATAGACCATGATTTTTCATTTATTAGTTTATTGGCTCTTCTCTGAACTTATTCTTGTAGCATGTCTGAAACAATGAAGATGGCCCCTTTCATAGCTTTCCTTTGTCAGCTGGTGCCCTAGTACAGCTGGGAGAAACCAGTGCTTTCTGTTTTGGCTCATTGGACTCACTTAAGGCTCCTAGACAGTGGTTTCCTCCCCCCCTTCTTTTTTTCTTCCATTTCTCAATAATGTAGTTTTTTAGTATTAGCTGTGTTTAGCATGTATCTTTCTACCTTAATGTTCTGCTAATGTACTTTTATAACTCTTAACATAAACAGTACCATTGTAACTCATATATCAGACAGCATAGGCTCCTTACCTGTCTCAAATCCCCAAAATTTGTATCCTGTCCCCAGCTCTACAGAAGATACTCGGGGATTTTGAGTGGAAGATCATAACAAACACCATTCGCCAGTCTTTCATTACATGCAAACGCTAGAAGTAGTCTTGGCCTAAATCCTGTGCTGAATTCCTGCTAAGATTAGCCATGATTTTCTTTATATGTGGCTTCTTAGCCTCAGATTACCTCTGCCATAGAAGCTTGCTTCCTGAGGTCTTCCTGCCATAGACACTGTGGGCTTTGACCCTTGGATATAATAGGTTCTAACTCTTGCTATACATTGACCTCAGGTTGTTTTTGTTTTTGTGTTTTGTTTTGTTTTGTCATAGAGAAAGTCATTCAAGTAATTGTGGACCAGTATGGCAAATGCAGCAAAGTTTATCTTGATTCAATTGGACATATTAATTGCACCTACAGTGTCCTTTCTTAGATTCACAAAGTGGTCAGGACTCCTAATCATCAATGAACATCTACTGTCTCCATGGGGCTGTTTAGACCAAATATCCTCTCCTTAGACCAGAGAGGTACAAGATCTCTCCACCCCTAGTGTCATCCAAGATGGCCAATGCATCCCATTTCTTCCATAAATTAACTTATCACCTATCTCCACCTTTCTATGACCCCTGAAACTCTATGATGACACTTACCTCATCCTTAAATAATAGTTGCTAAGTGCCAGCTGTGGAGCCAGATGTGAAACACCTAGCATGGGAATTTTGTTAAGGTCCAAATGTAATTTATATGACTGAATCTATTTTAATTGTCATTTTGTGATAAGCTAATAGAAACTTTACCTCACAAATCTAGAAAACAGTAAAACAGCTTCTCAGTCAATGTATCTATTGTAACATATGCATATACATTAATTCTACTGCTCTGTAGGTATAAATCTATTAATGCTGGTTTCTTTATGAAATGGCTTTATATTTGCATAGAAACCATGTACATTGTCCTACATATATTTACTCATTTCCAGATTACCTATAATACCTAATATAATGAAAACAACGATTATATTGTATTTATTAGGTCATGACAAGAAGAATATCTGTACATTTTTCAGCAAAGAAACAGTTTTCCCCTTTTATTTTTAATTTACAATTGGCTGCAACCATGGATGTGGTGACTATAGATGAGAAAGGTTAACACTACTCCTTGCCTGTGCTGTCAATTTCAAATGAAATAAAATAAAACACACAGAGTTTCAGTTGTAGTAGCCACAACATCTACAGTTTAAGCTCAGTGATTGGGTACGGCTGTTGGGTATCAATTGATGGCAGAGAGTACAGGGCATTTCCATCACTCCTGAAAGTTCTCACAGGTGCTCCTAAATAGTAGTTCTCCACAATCTTAGTAAGCATCTATTAGCTTTTACTTTCGACTTTGTTTTCAGTGCAGCAAGCTTTAAAAGATATAACTAAAACATCCCGAGGCAGAGCTATATGCTGTGTTAGTCAAGGCATTGGAAGAAAGCATTTTGGTACATCTGCTGCTAAGTTGCCTATGGCTTTCAGGACTACTGATCTGGAGGGTCTAGATGCTGGCAAATCTAGTCTAGGTCCGTCTATATGTGTGTTTGCGTAACTGTTTCCTGTCTGTCTGCCCGCATGCTAAATCTGTTCATATGGTCTGTGCTGCGCAGCACTTTGGTTCCACACGGTGTCCTGGTCTGTGCTGGAGGTTTGTGTACCGAGTGTCTGTATGGCACTGCAGTCTATGCGCTCTATGCGCTCTTTGTTCGTTAACTCTGAGTGGTACCACACCTGTAATTATGTTCTGAAAAGAGGCCTTGAATCTGTATCTGCAGCCAGGATTCGGTTAAGGTAGACATAGTAGGAGGGTGGCCAAGAGGGACCAGGAGACAGTGTCTGTCCTCCTTTTTTTTAGGTGTGTAAGTGAACTGGTCGATGACCAAGGGAACCATCCTTATCACCATTGGCCCTTTGCAACCAGTGACCTTTATAACTCGAGAACTCAGAATTCTCCTTCTCAGACAACCTCAGAGATCCGCTCAATCTCTTAGAAACAGTCCTCTTCACCTACCAGAGCACTTGGGATGATTGTCAACAATTTTTTGCAGTTTCTCTCCACCACAAAGGAAGGAGGACAGACACTGGCTCTGGAGGCAGCCCACACTGGCTTCGGCTTTGTCTCGCTGCAGCAGGTCTCCTGCCCCCGACCTGTGATGGAGCTGCCTGTGGCAACTGCTGTTCTGCCTGAGGGGTTAAATAAAGTAGGGGTGGAAAGAGAGGGAGAGAATCCAGAAAGAGACCAGGAAACTGGTTCCTGGCACCACAGGGGAGCCCACCAATAACCAAGCGGTTAGTTATTGATGTTTGCTTCTCCCTAACTCACCCAGACTGGGACTTTAACACTGTTGAAGGTAAGAGGAAGCTCTTGGTTTACTGTCAGGCTCTGCTGGAAGGCCTCAAGGCAGATGGCCCACAAATTTGGCCAAAGTATATGATATTAGGTAGGGAGATAAGAGTTCTGCAGGTTTCTTAGAGTGGATCATGGAAGCATTCTGACAATATACCCACATGGACCCTGATTCACCAGAAGCAAAAGCAGCAGTAGCTCTAGCTTTTATTAATCAGGGAGCACCAGATATCAATCAAAAGCACAGAGGGTTGAAAGGTTAGGATAAGAGAGTGTGAGGGACTTAGTGATAGTGGCAGAGAGAGTATTTAAAGGAAGAGAGACTTCAGAGGAAAATCAGATGAGAGGACAGAGGATACAGACTCAAGACCTGGCCAAGATTCTGTTGGCAGCCACAGCCAAGCCAGAAGACCACAGGAGATGCTTAAAACAGATAGCTTCCAAAGAAGGAGGTAAGGGTGTGCCCTAAGGATCTAGAATGCCCCCACTTAAGAAAGAACCAATGTGCTTATTGTAAGGTGGAGGAGTACTGAGCCAGGAAATGCCAGAAGAAGAAGAAGAAGAAGAAGAAGAAGAAGAAGAAGAAGAAGAAGAAGAAGAAGAAGAAGAAGAAGAAGAAGAAGAAGGAGGAG
>NC_034602.1:13929245-13939245 GCF_900095145.1 Mus pahari
CAAACAAACAAACAAACAAACAAACAAACCAACAGTGAACTTGGGAATGGGCAGAGTAACCCATTCATTTCTGTTGTACCTGAATGTCCATACCTCCTCTTGGGGAGAGATTTGTTGACAGAAATGTGCACAACTGCATTTCTCCCCAGAGAGAGCCAAACTATTAGGTTCAAATGGGAAGCCTATTCATGTCCTGACCACCAGTCTAGCTTAAGAGTACTGGTTGTTTGAGTTCCTCCAATCCCAGCGGATTAAATCACTACTTGGCTTTAGATAGCTTCCCCAACACTTGGGCAGAGACAGGAGGAGTTAATTTGGATTGAGCTCAAGCCAGGACCTGAGACTGTACGGGTCCAACAGTATCCAGAGTCTCTGTTTGCTAAGGAATATCCCCATATCAGGAGGCTATTAAATGTGGGGATTCTGAGACCCCCCCTTCCATCAGTCGAGAAGTCTGGAACTAACAACTATAGACCTGTACAAGACTTATGAGAGGTATACAAACTGGTTATGGATATCCACCTAACAGTCCCTAAACCCTATACCCTCTTGAGTGCTGTTCCTCCTTAGTGCCAATGGTACAGGGTGCTGGATTTAAAGGATTCTTTTTTGAGTTTACACTTGGAATCCAAGAGCTAAGATCTCTTTGCCTTCAGTTGGCATGATCTTGAGCTTGGGATTAGTGGACAGCTGACTTGGACTCGTCTGCTCCAGGGATTTAAGACCTTGCCTACCATCTTTGATAAGGCCCTCCATGAAGATCTGAGTGAGCATAGAATCTAGAACCCTAACCTGACTCTTTTGTAGTATGTAGATGACCTCCTGGTGGCAGCAGAGACCAAGTAAATATGCCTGAAGGGAACCCAGAACCTTTTGGAGGACCTGGGAAATTTGGGATATGGTGCCTCCACTATGAAAGCTCAACTCTGCCAACACAGGTGACCTGTCTAGGGTATATATTTAAAAAGGTTGGAGATGGCTCTCTGAGGCAAGGAAAGAAATTTTTCTGTGCCTCCCAATACCCATGACACACTGCCAGGTAAGGGAATTCTTGGGGTCTGCTGGATTCAGAAGAATTTGGATACTAGATTTTGCAAAAGCAGCTAAAGCACTAAATGAGGCCACTAAAGAGCCTCCTAAGAACTTTGTATGGACAGAGGGATGACATCAGAAAGCTTTGATGCCTTAAAGAAGGCCTTAATTTCTGCACCCACCTTTGAGTTGCCAGATGTAACTAAGCTCTTTCACCTCTTCATGGACAAGAGATCTGGGGTAGCAAAAGGAGTGTTGATGCAGACTCTTAGGCCCTGACCCTGACTTTCCTATCAAAGAAACTAGACCTCATGGCCAGAGAGTGGCCCCCTGCTGCACATCATTGCTATAATGGCCATCCTGGTCAAGGATGCTAACAAACTGTCATTGGGCTAGAGTCTGACCATCACCACACCTTATGCTATCAAAGGGATACTTAAACAACCCCCCAATGACTGACCAATGTCAGAATGACTCATTGCCAGACTCTCCTCTCAAGCCCCTAGGATAATCTCTCAGGCCCCAACTGCCCTGAACCTAGCTACCCTTCTGCCTGATCCAGATCTCAAAGGGTTGCTGCATGACTGTTCAAACATCCTAGCCCACATTCAGGAACCAGACCAGATCTTCAAGATACCTCTTGGTGAGTGCAGAGACAACACAGGTCCCTGATGGTAGTAGCTTCATTCATGTTGGACAGACATAGGCTGGGGAAGTGGTAGTCTTAAATACTGAGATCATATGATTAGAGCCACTTTCAGCTGGAACATAAGCACAGAAAGCGGAATTAATAGGTCTAACAAGGCATTAGTGTTGAGAAAAGATAAGAGACGTAACGTCTACACTGATAGCTGGTATGCCTTTGGTACCACTCATATCCACAGGGCTATTTATAGGAAGAGAAGCCTTCTGTTGGCAGAAGGAAAGACTATTGGGAATAAAAAGGAAATCCTCTCCCTACTGAGGTCTCATTCTCACAGTTAGGAGTCCCATCCAAACACCAAGATGAAAGCTAAAAAAATACATTCAGAGGACCCAGTGCAGATCCATGTAAGACCCATGCTTGTTGGATCAGTCTCCATGAGCTGGTATGTGCCCTGCTTAGTTGATTCAAAGAGCCTTGCTCTCCCAGTGTCCTCTCTCAAGGATCCTTGTTCTCCCGGTGTTCCCTTTCCTCTCTGGCACTTACATCCCTTCTGCTTCCTCTTCTGAAGAATTCCCTGAGCTCTGTCTGGAAGGATTTGATGGAGACCTCCCATTTAGACTTGCTCTCTACATAATGTCTGGCTATGGGTCTCTGCATCCATTCCTATCTTCTGCTGGAAGAAAATGTTCTGATGTCTGATAACTCATGAGTTTTTCAGAATATCATTAGGAATCACTTCTCTGGCACTATTTATTTATTTATTTATTTATTTATTTATTTATTTATTTATTTATTTAGAATAATAGTGTTTGGCTTTATCCTAGGTCTCTGACTCCTGGCTATTCAAGCAATGTCAAGTGTGGGGTCCTTTTTGTGGAGTGGGCCTTCATACAAATTGTACATGTGTTGTCTACCCCAACAAGTTTAGTGCCATTATTTCTCTAGCATATTTTGCAGACAGGACAGATAGTAGGTCAAAGTTTTTGTGGCTGGGTTGGTGTCCATGATTTTTATTTCTGTAGCCACTAGTGGACCTAACCAAAGAGACTAGAATGTAGGGGTAATGACTCCATGTAGATACCAGCTCCACTTTTCCATTTTCCATGGGATATATTGTCCTTAGCAATGGGGCCCCAATGTCAGTTTGTGGAGACCAACCATTTCTCTAAGCAACTGCTTGGATTGTTTAGGGCATTTAAATAAGACTCCCTTGGCCACCTAATCAATTGAATGCAACCCATTCTTGGTACTTAAAACTTTGCCTAGTGACAAGAGATGCTCAGGTGAGACACTGTATCCCTCATTACTAGGACTCCTTATTAGGATCCCCTTCATACATTCTAGAAAGTTTAATGCATTCAAAGCTATCTGTGTTTGCATTTTCTTTAAAATTATTGCAATAAGAAAGCCATATTTAAAAAAATTGACTTTTGCTGAATTTTCATAATGGACATTAAAATAACAGAAATGACCACATAATTCCACAAACCACCTTAATATGTAAATAGACTCTATTCCTCAAACAGAAGACAGAGAATAAATAATAAATCAGATGGTCTTTTCTTTGTTGAGTGAGTGTTTTGTTCTTTGTTTTCTGTTGCCCATTCTTTTGTTTGGAGAATACAGTCACTGTGTTTTGCCGAAAAGTCAATGCTTCAGAAATCCTTCTAGCTGTGACCACTTGATCTAATCTTGTATCTTACTGGAAAAGACAAAAAGGGCCTATGGTAAAAAGATAGAGACACTTTTCAGAATAGAAGCAAGGAACAACTGCAGATCTTTACCTTTTCCTCTTCTCCAAACTCAACCTTAGTTTCAACCCTACCTACAGTGAGCTACCCTCCCTCTCCAGAAAATCTTCTCCTCTAAACCTCCACCCACCCCCCTCAATACTCATTCCTTATCCAGAAGGTTGTTCCTGGGAGATCATGGACCAAGATGATCCAGAGAAATAAGTAGACTAGCTAAGCAAGCTCTAGGCAATTTTCAGTTTCCCTCCACTCCACAAAATCCAATCCTCCAGTCTCAACCCCAGGTTGGTAGCAGCTGTGAACTCTCCTCACTCTTAGACCATCTTTCAAGGGAATCCAGCAGACCCTAGCTGTACCCTCAGTTTTCTTTCCTTCTACATAGGCCTTCAGCACTCCCTTACCCCATTCTAGCCAATCCCCATCCATAAGTGTCAGTACCAATGCCCAGAAACACTTTGTACCTAGAACCCCAAGTGGTACGTCTGGAAGGATTCCTGAAGCGTCTAATTTTAGACAAAACACAAAATCACAGCCACTGCATCCTCCAAAGAAAATAAAGGGCAACAGAATACAGGGAACAAAACTCCCACTCAACAAAAACCTGGCCGGATATCAGCTTTAAGAATTACAATCACCACAAATTCATATGGCTAGATGTCGGTGTCCAAACATAATCAATAATAGCCAAGACAACATATTGTCACTAGAGCACAGCAACCATACTAATGCAGGGCCCTAAAACATACAACATACATGAAGCACAAGACAAGGACCTTAAAATAGCCTTTATGAATAGTGGTTCTTACAGAGGAAATAAATCCATTAATAAAACTTATAAAAATACAAACAGTGAAAATAAATAAATAAAATAGTTCAAGACCTGAAAGTAGAAATGGAGTCAATAAAGAAAATCCAAATAGATGGAAATCTGAAAATGATAAATTTAGAAATTTAAGTAAGAAGCTCAGAGACAAGCCTTACCAACAGAATATAAGAACCAGAAGACAGATCTCAGACATTGAAGACAAGATAGAAGAAATGGATACCTCAGTCAAAGGAAATGTTAAATCTAAAAGTATCTAGGCACAAAACATGTAGGAAAACTGGGACAGTATGAGAAGACCAAATTTACAAATGATACAAATACAGGAAAGAGAAAAAACTCAGGTCAACGGCATAGAAAGTAGTTTCAACAATATCCACAGGTAAAAAATTTCCTAACTAAAAGAAGTTGTCTATCAAGGTACAAGGACCATATAGAACAGCAAATTAACTGGATCAGAAAATAAATACTCAAATATTAATAATAAAATCACTAAATGTATAGAACAAAGAAAGTATATTAAAACTTCAAGGGAAAAGACAAAGTACCATATAAAGGCAGACCTATTAGAATAATACCTGACTTCTCAGTGGAGACTCTAAAAGCCAGAAGGGCCTGATATTTGTTCTATACACTTTAGGTACACTCTGAGAGATAACAGATGCCAACCCAGACTACTACACTCAGCAAAACTTTTTTTTTTTAAGTTTCTTTTTTTTTTCTTTTTATTTTCTTTATTTTCTTTATTTACATTTCAAATGCTATCCCGAAAGTTCCCTATACCCCCCTGCCCCTGCTCCCCTACCCATCCACTCCCACTACTAGGCCCAGGCCTTCCCTTGTGCTGGGTCATATAAAGTTTGCAAGACCAAGGGGCCTCTCTTCCCAGTGATGGCCGATTAGGCCATCTTCTCTCAGCAAAACTTTTAATCATAGTAGATGGAGAAAGAAAGACATTCCATGATAAAACCAAGTTTAAGAAGTATTTATCGACAAACCCAGTCCTATAGAAAATTCTAAAAGAAAAAAATTGCAATCCAAAGAGGTTAGTGATAGCCAAGAAAACACAAATCAAAGACCAGCAAATCAGAAGAGTGGGGAAAACAACACAAAAACAAAATAACAGGAATAAATAGACTCAGATCATTCATAAGGCTAAACATCAATGGTCTCAATTGCTCCCGTTAAACACAGTTCACTCATAAATAAATATCAGTTGTCTCAATCCCTGCCACCAGCCCAAAATCCTAACAGAATGAATGTATAAACAGGATCTTTCTTCTTATAGCATCCAAGAAAACACCTCAACAAGGATAGACATAATCTCAGGATAAAAAGATGGAAGAAGATATACTAAGCAAAGGGACCTAAGAAGCCAGACAGTATAGACATTGTAAAATCTGAGAAAATAGATTTAAATAAAAACTAATTAGAAGTAATACTTACCTTAGAAAAAATCACCATGAGGACTTTGCAATTCTTAATATCTATTCACCAAATACAAGGGCATGAAAAACAGACAAACAAACAAAATCGAAACACTATTCTAGTGTAAATCTCATTTTAACCCTCATACAGATAGTGGGAGACTTTAATACCCTATTCTTGCCAATAGACAAATCATTCATATAAAAATTAAAAAGAAATACTCGAATTAACTGGCAGCATAAACCAAATGAAGTGTAATAGATAGCTACAGAATATTTCAATGTAAAACAAAAGAATTTATTTTTTTTCTTAGCATCTCATGTCCAAAATTGACCACATACTTGGTCACAAAGCAAGTCTCAACAGATACTGGAAAACTGAAATAACATCCCTCATCCTATCTGACTACCATGGGTTAAAGCTGAATAGTAACGACAACAGAATGTTTACAAACTCATGGACACTGAGCAACTCCCTGGAATGAAAATGAGTCAGGAAAGAAATTAGGAAAGAAAGCAGAAACTTTCTAGAGTGGAATGAAAACAAAAACGTAGCATACCTAAATGTATGAGACATAATGAGAGCAGTGCTAAGAGGCAAGTGCGAAGCACTCAGTGCTTACAGAAAGAACTGGAGTGATCTCATACTAGCACGTGAACAACACACCTGATCTACACATCTGTTTTTGTGTCACACGCACAGTTTTCATTGCTGTAATGCTGTAGTGTAACTTAAAATCAGTTATGATGATATCCCCAGCATTATTCCTTCTTTTCTTTTTCTTTTTCTTTTTTGCTGAGGGTGACCTGGACTGGGGAGCCTTTTGTACAATCATGTGAATTTTAAAATATCCTTATAAGTCTGTGAAGAAAGTCACTGGTGTTTTCCTTAGAATTACATTGAAATTGTAGATTCCTTTGGGACATGGCTGTTTTCACAATTTTCTTTTTTCCTATGTATGAGCATGGGAGATCTTTCCACCTCGTGTCTTCCTCAATTTGTTTCCCTTCAGTTTTTTAAAGTTCTCACTGTGGAGAGTTTTCATTTCCATGTTTGGGTTCAAAGTTATTTTATTTTTCAGACACTATAAATGGGGTTGTTTCCCTAATTTGTTTCTCAGTAGGCTTTGTAATTAATTTACAGATAGGAATGTTACTAATTTTTGTGTGTTAATTGTGGATTCTGCCTTGTTGCTGAAAGTGTTTATGAGTTTCATGAGTATTCTGATGAGTTTAGAGTTCTACATAAATTGTATTGCTTTCATAGAAGAACATTTAGTTCTTTTTTTCTATTTTTATCTCTTTTATCTCCTTCATTTTTTTCTGATTGCTTTTGCTAAGATTCCAAGCACTATATTGAATAGGAATGGAGAGAATAGACACCCTCTCCCTACCCTCCATGGCCTTCTGGATGTGTTTATCCACATTTTTAATGTGAAATATTCCTTCAAGTATTCTCCTTAGAGCTACCTTAATGATAAGTTAGTCTATTTTTATCATAGAAATATGACTTTATCCTTCAGTTATGACGAATAATTTTGATGAATACACTAGTCTGTGTAGCTAGCTGTCACCGTTCAGTTTCAATCATGTTTCTTCAGTCTTTCCTTTTGAGTTTTCATCAAAACAAACAAAAACAACAAACAAGCAAAACCCAAAACAACAACAACAAAAAACCCTAAACAAACAAACACTCTCTCAAAACAGCTGTTTTTGGATGGACTTGCCCTTGTGGTAATGAGCCCCTTTCTTTCAGCTATTGGGTTGTTCGTTTCTGTTTGTTTGTTTGTTTTGTTTGCTTTGCTTTTTTTTGTTGTTGTTGTTATGGCTATTTAGTGTTTTGAGTATAAGTGGATGTGGAGGGAGTTTATTTCCTGCTTATATCTATTTTGTGTTCTATGTGCCTCATACATGTATGGACATCTCTTTTTTTTAAAGTATGTGATTTTTAAATTTGATTTTATTGAAAATATTTCCATGCCTTTGTCTTGTAATTGTCTTTCATCCATGCCATAATTCATACATTTGGTCTTTTAACACAGAACATGTTCTAGTCCTGTGACTGCCCCTCCTAACCCCCAATTCATCACTTTCTTTGACTGGATGATTGAATTCCTCATTTGTTTCCTATAAGCCCCACTATTCTACCCTGTGTGTAATCCATTTTCTTGATGAGGATTTCCATTGACATTTCTATTTGATTTGTTTTATTTTTGATTTCCAGCTTTATTTCAGTTTGGCTTTTCTTCAGCCCTTCTATTTCTTTATAAATTCCCATTTTTTTTTATCCCAAGCTGAATTTTATATTTCATTCAGCTGTTTATTTATGTTCTCTTGGAATTCATTCATGAATTTATTCCTTTCCTCTTTAAATTCATTTAGTAGTTTATTTGCATCTATTTTGAATTCTTTGAACACACATATAATTGCTCCTTTGAATTCTTTGTCTGAGTTTTGTGTAAGTGGCTCTCATTAGGAATCATTGCTATTATTGCTATTGGTAATTTTTTTTCCAGAAAAGCTGTATTGCTTTTCCTGTTGATTGTGGTTCAGAATTTTGGGTATGCACATTTGGAATTAGTTTATTGGCTGAGCCTTCTTCACAAATCAGGGTTGAGTGAGCAATTACATTGTTTTTCGGTATTCCTTTAGCTTAGCAGATCTTGGCTCCACTAGGTGCTGCCTAAAGTTCAGTTTTGGGGATTTTTGATGTTCATTTATGATTAGGAAGGCTGAGGCATGTACTCTCTTCTTTGCTATGTAGTTATGACCTCTGGTCTCAAGAAAGGAGTTTACAGAATATATCATTCATGTTAACATGTTTTTATGTGGACTCTGATCTCAGAAGCTGGGGTCTCTGGTATACAGGCTTGAGGATTAGGCAAAGGATTCACATGTTGAGGGGCTCTAACTTTACACATGGATGATTAGTGTGTGTATGGCTACTGGTGAGAGTCCGATCCTGGCAAAGGTTTGGGGTCAAGGCGTCACAGGTCTCTGCCCTCAAACAGGTGGGTAGAATCTATGTAGATCTTAGAAAAGACCTAGAGTTAGACAAGGAAATAGAGTTTTAGTTTGTGGGTTCCAGATTTACCCTGGGCTAGTCGGAGTTCCCATGATTCCTGTTAAGTGTTTTGAATCTGGCAAGAGAAATTAGGATTAAAAGTTGAGAGTCTTTGACCTTGCACTAAGTCAATGGACATATTCATGGTATTGTCAAGAGTCAGGAATCTTGAGAGAGGTAAGTGAATCTATCTTATTTCATTTAAGAGATTCAATCTTTATTGGAGTTATTACTTTTGGAGCATCGTAGAACTAATTACAACTACAAAGGAATGACATACATCAGGAAACAGCATGTTTGCTGATTTTCTTTTTATTTCTATTACTATTTCTCTCTCTCTCATTCTTTCTATGTCTCTGTCTCTATCTGTCACTGTGTGTATGTGTGTGTGTGTGTGTGTATGTATATGTATATATATATATATATATATATGTGTGTGTGTGTGTGTGTGTGTGTGTGTGTGTGTGTATTTGTGTGTATGTGTGTAGGTGCACATGCACATGTATGCAGAGACCTGAGGTTGGCATGGATTATTCTCCTCAACCATTCTTTATCTATTTTTGATGAAGGGTGGCACTCACTGAACCTCAAACTTGCTGATGGGTAGCTTTGCTGGCCAGCAAGCCCCAGGGAAGCTCTTGTTTCTATTTCCCAGTGCTTGAATTACAGGCACTCTTTTTTTTTAAACTTAAGAGCTAGGAACTCAATTTGAGTTCTTATGCTAATGAGGCAAATACTTTGCTAGCTGAGTCATTTTCCCAGTCCCCTGTTTTTTCCTTCATAGAGTTACATTCTAGCTGGAACAGCATGGGGAGAGAGGCTATAGAGATGGCCATAAATCCACAAATACTACAAAATATCAGCAAAGATATTACAAAGCATCCAGGGTACTATTTGTACAGGAGCACTACAGAAGGTCACAGGCAGGTGGTACCTGAATGAAGGAAGCAGACATCAAGAATGAGAAAAGTTGGGAAAGTTCAAGTTGTGGAAACAGCTTGAACAAGTACACTGAAGAATAAGGCTGATGAGTTCCTTAATGGCTGGAGCCTGAAGCCAGGAATGATGTATAGCTCAGTGCTATAAGGCACTGGAAGCAGGGTTCTATTTGGCTTCTATTTTGTATGTAAAAGAAAGTCATTGAAAAGTTGGAAGCAGGAAAGAAATAACTAGATGTTCATCTGTAAAAAGATGATTCTGGGTTCATATAATACTCACTGTATAGGAGATTTAAGGTTTAGTCATTGGATGCACTCT
>NC_034602.1:13944245-13954950 GCF_900095145.1 Mus pahari
CATTGTTGTTTTGTTTTGTTTGTATTTCCACGAATTTAAGGTGTATTTTTTTTAAAGACAGATTTTTTTGTTGTTGTTTTTTTGTTTGTTTTTTTTAAAGCTATGTATTTTTTTTTTTTTTTTATGAGCACTGGTGTTTTGCCTGCATGTGTGTCTGTGTGAAGGTGTCAGAAGTCCTAGAGCTGGAGTTACAGACAGTGGTAAGCTGCCATGTGGGTGCTGAGAATGAAACCTTTATCCTCTGGAAAAGCAGCCAGTGCTCTTAACCGCTGAGCCACCTCTCCAATCCTCTTAAAGCCTTAGTGTACTTGTTCAAAAAAAATTATTCAGAGGTTTTTGAAACTGGTATTCTGGAGGCTGACATATACTAATGTTACATGTTCATGTGGTACTGAAAGAGGATCATAAAAGACTCAACATTACACATATGTGGTAAGGAGCAATATTGTGACCCACTTCGTTATCCTTCTGTGGGAAATTATTAATTTTGTGGATTCATTTTAATAATGATGTATATTATCTGATCTAGAATAATGGCTTTCAAAATGTTCCAGGTGAAGTGTTTACCTTTGATCTCACACATTAGGCTGTAATGTCCAACATGTGGGGCTTGGGACAAGTCTGTCCCTATTGGGTTCCTTGGGCATCTCCTACACAGGGAGCACAACTCACTACCCTGACAACTGCCAGGGATGGATACATAAAAGAAAGGGTGAGGCAAGCTGAGACTTAATGCATTTTAATCAGCATCTTCTTCTGTAACATGACATAGGAATAAAAATAAGCCAGAGAACAGTTTGTTTCCAAAAAGTTAATATATGCATTCATATATTTAAGGATGTCAAAAATGAGCTAAGAGAAATTTGAATGTTAATTCTGTTGTCTTTTCTTTCAGAATGAATTTCAGATTAATTTTTATATTTTCATTTTAGTGATCCTGGTATCTCTGTGCTGTTTGCCCTCAGACAGTTTGGCACAAGGTTAAAGGTAGATGCCGACAGAGAAGCCCCAGGAGTAAATGATTCCTGCTGGCACCACCTAAGAAAAGAATAATTTCTAAAAAGCATTAATGTCTATAAAAGCCTTGAACAATCTTCTTGTCTTAAAATGCATTTTAAAAAAATTACAGCACGCAATTGAAAACTGACATTTTATTATTTAATCATGTCCTATTTTAGATGATGTGCTAAGAGGACACATTATCATGAACATTTTCCTCAATATGAAATGCATTAAAGTCATAGAATCAAGGAATTGAGAGGTGCTTTAGGAATCGTCTTGTCAAATGTCCTTCTCTTGTAGAACTGCATTTACAGGCCTGTGTCACCACAGGGACCCTGGGTAAGTATTCAGGACAACTCTGGACTATCTTTTTCTTGTCACCCTTCTATAGAAAAACTGGATGTCTATCATACCTGGGTAAGAAACAATGACACAGCAGAGGACAGAATTCTCTTGCAGTTCCTGGATATGTCCTCGAGTATCTCTCTCTGCTTAGTTTAACCTCTACTTCCTACCATTTGTTGGCTACACACCTTAAGGTGCACACACCTTTGCCCCAATGGCAACAAAAGAAATATAGGCAAGAACACTTAGAAAAGAGAGAAAAGACCTGCCTCCAGGATCTAATAATAACCAGACTGCAATCTGACACACACTTATGCTAATGCATATTTTAATCACGCTAATAACAAAACATAATTTGATGGGAGATGGAACATGGACATGTAGAAATGTTCTTCTTTGGTAGTTTTACAATACATTACAGGAATTACTAAGATTTTAGGAAAATGTAAGCCACTTTAAGACAGAACTTCACAAGGTGGAGTAGGGGTTTCATGATTACACTCAACACTTGTTTCAGATCTTATCACATGTATTTGCTTATATATTGAGTGCAAATATTATTAAGTATATGAAGTTTTGGCAAAGGTTGTCTTCAAGTATTTAATCTTGATTTTTATCTTATGTACTTGGGTCTTTCGCTGGCATGTGTATCCATTCAGCACTGGTCTTCCTAGTGCCCACAGAGGTCAGAAGAATGCATCAGATCACCTAGAACTGGATTTTCAGAAGGTTGTGAGCTTTAAAATGCGTACTAGGAACTGCACATTGGCCCTCTGAAAGAGCATCTAGTGCACACAACCTCTCTAGCCCCACACTTTGTAATTTTGTAGCTACTTATCTTGAAACACGGTCAAATTTTGTGGAAACACCTGTGTCCACATCATTCATGGGCATACAACTTAGTAAATTATGTTGTGCCTAATAAGGTCTGAAGGACGTTAGAAGGTAGCTCTTAATATTTTCTTTCAGTTTAGTGCCCAGAGTGTCTTTTAAAAAGTATTTTATAATTTTATTTATTCTGCTGTGTGTTTGTGTTGGGATGCACACATGCTATGTCAGCTCATTCCTTCTACCATGTGGGTTCTGGTAATTGAACTCAGGTCATCGGGTTTGGTGGCAGGTGCTTGTCAACTGAACCATCTTTTTGGCCCCTTGTAGTGTCTTTTGTTAGTCCTTTACACATTTTATACTGTGACTTGAGCCAAATGGTGGCCGTTTGTCTGTACTCCTTATTTAATCTGGAATCCGGGGAATAGGAGAACACCTTTCCCCAGAATTTGTCTTTGTTGGCAAATTTCAGTACATTTCTTTTACTGAGGAAAAAAAAAAAAAAAATATATATATATATATATATATATATATATATATATATACAGACTTAATTATCTATCTATCTCTATCTATCTATCTATCTATCTATCTATCTATCTATCTATCTATCTATCTATCTATCGTATTAATTCTGAATCATGAACCTGGATATCAGTGTTCCTTTCCACCAACCTATCATGGCACTCACGTAGAGGGACAGTGGTGCTTAGGAGAAAGAGTTGAGGACCTTGCTCATGGAGTTGCTTCTAGAGCTGCATTACTGAAGTACTTGGGAACACAGACAGAACATAAATCTGTTCCTCAGAATTCCAGAATCAGATGCCCATGACTGAGAGAGAAGGTACTGTGTGGCGTTTCTACATGGTTACTGCATAACCATATTCAGTCCCATGACTGAGCCTGTGAGCTCTGGATTGTGAAGACTAAGTATGCTTGTATTAGAATTTATTAAATTAGTAAAGAGTTAATCTGAAATATGAATAAAAATGTAAAAAATAATTACTTTTTAATAAAATGATGAGACACAAATGATAAAATTGAAATAAATGGTAATTGTGTAGTCATATTAATTCTCTCTGACTTCTTGGTTTATATTTTTAGAACTTTAATCAGCTTCAAAATGAGTCTCATATCTTATTTAATCATCCTCAGAAAACTCTCACATAAGGGGAAAAATAAAAAGTGTTGGATGAGTTTCTTTTTCCTTTTTTCATGACTGAATTGCATTATGTTACATATTCAAAAACATTTTTTTATTTTATTGACCAAAGTCTTCTTTATCCCTTTCTAATAATTAGGCCTTTTATTAACATTCTCTTTTGTTTTAATTAAGATTAACATCATGCCGGGCAGTGGTGGTGGCATAGACCTTTAATCCCAGCACTTGGGAGGCAGAGACAGGCGGGTTTCTGAGTTTGAGACCAGCCTCGTCTAAAAAGTGAGTTCTAGGACAGCCAGGGCTATACAGAGAAACCCTGTCTCGAAAAACCAACCAACTAACCAAACAAACAAACAAACAGATTAACATTCATAATAACCGTACCAAAGTTCTATTGTTCCTTATTTTATATGTTCAGAGGGTAGCTATTTGATTTTCTCTAGTCTTCATTAGACTTGGGAGTGTCATCACAAATGCTTACACACATTTTAGAGAAGCAAAGTGAGAAAGCTGAGAAGATTCACACTGTGACAAAGGTGATGAATAGCACAGCAGGCTGGATCGCTTTGCTCCCAGTGGCAATGTCTGAAGACATGCTTGTTTGCTATAGTTGTGTGGTGGTGCTACTGGCAAGTGATGGGGAGAGACCTAGGTTCCTGGCCAATGGGTTAAAAAGTATAGTGTGGCTCCCATGAAAGAACAGGGGATTTAAAACCTTACAGCCCAGGTACTGAGAGATTTTGCAACAGAAAAAGAGAAAAATCCCAATTATGGTGGAATAAAAGAAATAAAGGTAGGCAAGCAAAATGGTTTCTTGGAATGCAACATCATGTCCCCAGGAGCACACAGAACAGAAAGAGGGGAATAACAATGACCTGTCAAGAGACCAAGCCAGGATTCTTATTCTTATTTTTCATCTCACATGAGTCCAGGCTGTCAAAACACCCAAAGGAGGGCTAGATTCAGGCATGATAGATCTGTATTGGTCAGCATTTGAGACTTGAAAAAATTACCAGAGATAATTAGGTAAAGACGTGAGGAAGGCTGTTCATAGTTTTACAGGTCACCTGTCCATTGGCCTGGTTGCTTTTGGGCCTGTGGAGAGCAGTAAGTCAAGGTGGTGCAAGGTGCTCGCTTCACAGTGACTAAGTAACTAAAGAAAAAGGGACAAGAAAATGCTATGGATCTCATCTGGTCCCTGAGAGCACATCTCTAATAACAGCTTCCTCCTAACAGGCCCTGCATCTAAAAGTCTCTATTATCTTACAGTGCATCAGCTGGAGGACTAATTCTGTATTTAACATGTGGGTTTATATTGGGGTATCCCAGACTTAAGCTTCAGCAATATCAGAGACAACGGAAACCTACTTCAACCTCACTAAGCCTTTTTTTTTTTTAAAAGAAGTTTCCCAAGTTTGTGAAATTGCTTAAATTCTTTTAATTTTCTGACATTCACGTTGCTTCATAATCCAAACACCCAAAGATGTTAATAGATTTAAATCTGAAGATTAAGGAGGATTCCATAAATTTCCTCAACCTGCTTCAGGTGCTACAGAAGTAGGAGCGAGAACCACAAGAGACTCAAAAGCAGGTGGGGAATTTCCACAAACTCTGGCTCCTTGGTAATTTGCATTATTTACTATTTATTTTTATGTGTTCATAGATAAAAAGGAGTTATGCATAAATAAAGCAAACAAAGAGAGACCCTCTATGTTTCTACAGTTCTGTAACACTTCAACCACATAATCTGAAAGCAATTAAAAGATTTTTAAAAAGTGATTTAAAAATACAGTATAATAATCCTCATTAAAATGTTAATTTATTTTCATCTATTAATTAATAAGATTGTGCCACAGAAAGAATGGCGGACATCTCATTTGCTCATTTCTTGTCTGACAGAATTTTAATTCTTAGAATGGAGGGTGGGAGGAAACTGAATAGACTTAATTGTCAATATAAACAGATTTCTCAGGCTTGTGAAGGAGAGTTTAAGTTTGGTCATAAAGAGGTTGGTTTCTGCCAGAATATTCATGCCACTATTGCACAAATAGGTATGTCATGTCAGGTCAGTTGTTGTTTCAGCTTGGAAGGTTCATGGCTAGGTAAGATTACTGACAACTTTTCTCCTCCAGTATTCTGCAGAACATCTATCTGGCGACTAAGAAAGCCAGCCAGAAGGAACGAAGCTTCCTCTTCACTACCCAATTCAGTTCTGAATGTCCTATGACTTGGCTGGTAGAATCTTCAGCTACAGGATGCTGCCACTGAGTTCTGTAGGGTAACAACAAATATGGTCTGTATTGTTTTGGGCATATATAACACTCTCTTGACCAATAATTTGAAGGGGGTGAGCCATACCTGGCCTTGGACTTTTGTTTATTAGTCTTTGGCATCTGGGAGAAGTGCTATCTCCCTACTATGTGACATAATTTAATTTAAAGTTTTTATATATGCATATATATGGATAGTATGTTCCTATATGGCTTTTCAAAGGCCTTCAGTGTTAGTCACCCTCCCCTTACTCTCTTGTATACTTTCCCATTCCCTGTCCTTAACCCTTCTTTTTCAGTTATTCCTTCACTTTTCATACCACCTATGTTCTGCCCCTCTTTTGATGCCCCAACTACCATAGCCTTTCTTTAGTTTCCTGGGTGTGACAGGTGTTGCAGTTAAAGCACACACATATAAACATTCAAAACTAGGGTTTATCTAGGCTTGAGTTGTCTCGCTCAGGATGATTATTTCAAGCTCCATCCATTTACTGGCAAATTTCAAAAATTTATTACTGACTTAGCCAAGAACCCATGCGAGGTAGGTCATAGGCCCCAGGAAAGAGAATACTACTATTACTCTGCAAAACATACATGCCTTTATACCAATAGATTAGTTCAGTTCTCATGCCTCTTCTAATAAGCTTTGCCCTTCATCAGATGCTGATTAATATAGAGTCTCACAACTTGTCAAAATGTAGCAAAAAGAAACTATGGAGTGTTTATTCATAGATGAGATATCCACAGCATACGCCTCTTTTTAACCAAAACTCAACTATTCAGTGATCATCAACGATGAGGGGTGGAAAGAGTGTAGGGCCAGAGGTAGTTGAAGATTGTTGTAAGGGGAAGAATACGTTTGATTCAGAGATGCATCCCTTGATAGGCTTTCTGTGCTGCAACAGATGGCCATTCATCCATGCACATAACTGACAGCACTATGTGGGCCCCGTGGGCTGAAAAGCAAAGCACATAAAGTTGCGAGGGGAAAGTGGTGCCGAGGAGTAGAGGAGGAGTCAGAGATAGTTTGATCGATACACATTGTATGCATTTATGAGATGATCAAACAAATTAAAAACAACAAACAATAGAATTTTATCAATCAGAACAAGTCCAGACCCTCAATAATGAGGAGGTGTAATGGTTGTCAGATCACAGACTTTATTAGTGTCACTACATCATGACTTCAGTAATACACAGGCAGATGGATCCAGTCAGAAACCAAGAAAAAGTAGATTTGGAGCTAGAGAGATGGCTTAGGAGTTAAGAATGCTTGTAGCTCTTGCTGAAGACCAGAGTTTGGTTTCCAGTACTTATATGGAGCAGCTCACAATCATCTATAACTCTAGCAGTAGGGGATTTGATGCCTCTTCTGGCTGTCACGGGCATTGTGTGCACATATATCATATAATCATACAGACAAAGACATCCACACAAATGAATACATACATATAAACATACACACACGAGAGAGAGAGAGAGAGAGAGAGAGAGAGAGAGAGAGAGAGAGAGAGAGAGAGAGAGAGAGAGAGAGAGAGAGAGAAAGAGAGAGAGAGAAACAAATCCTTAAGTGACAAAATAAGCTTTATTAAACTGTAGAATTCATTGCATTTGTGGCAAAATTAAATGAAGTCTGACACACATTAAGTTGATAGTTTTTTAAATATGTTTTTAATTGAGAACCCAGTATGAGGCACAAGAAATCTTCATTCAAATGGTTGATCATGGGTGGTAGTCCAAGTGATTCCCAAAACAACATAGATTACTTATATAGGCCTTGGTTTTCTCTCAGTAGGTGAAAGTGGGCTTCTATTGCTGAAGACACCACATACTTAGGATATAGGTCTCAGATGACTTAAGCTGGATCTGACCTGAAAGCCTCTTTCATGTACTCTAGCTCCCATGGTTCCAGAAAAGCTTATTATGCAAGTTGCCAAGGGAAGAAAGCAATTCAACAGTCCTCTCTAGTTGCAACACATATGAACCATAGCGATTTACCAGCATGGCCAGATATGCATAAAGGCCCTCGAAAGCGGGCAAGGTCTTGGACCTTCAAAGAAAATCTACTATGCCTACTTTGATACACTGCCAACATTTCTTACTACATTCTAAATCTTATCCTTAAGGCCATGGGTACGTTAAAGATTTAAAAGAGACTGGGTAATATAGGATGAGGGAAGGGGAGTTTTCTGCTGCTGGTGGGTTTTACGTGTATTACTGCTTTTGTTTCTGTTTCTGAGACAGGGTCTTCCTATGCAGCAAAGATGGGCCTCCATCCTACGAATCTTCTGTCTCAGCCTCCTTGGACTGTGACTATCAGTGCATCCATTCTTCCTTCCTGCCTTCAAGAGAGACCTTATACAATACCTTTTACTTTATATATTTAAGGAATAAAATATAATGTTAGAAGTGGGCATGGTGGCAAATCCTGTGATTTCAGCAGTCAGGAGGCAGAGACCAACCCTGTCTCAAGTCACCAAAGCTAAAGTAAACTACATCAAAACAAAACCATGAAGTTAGAGAATCTGCTTGTAGTAAAATGGTTACTATAGTTCACTAAACAGATGTACATTACCAAAGTTTCATAGTTTCCCATTATCCCTGTGCAATGAGTAATTACAGTGTCTCCATTTTGCAAAGGGCTCGAGCACAACACTCTTCTATCAAGGAGAGTTGCACAGCATCTGTTCACCCTCTGTGTTTGTGGTCTTGCAGCCTGTGACCCACAGGGTCCATTTCCTCCCAACCATACCTTAAGAATCCCTGTTCTCCAGAGAGATGGCTGTCAAAGGAAGTGAACTTTACATCTTTCAGAAGACCACATGGGACTTAGAAACACTATTGAGGAAAGTGGTCATCTCTGTGTTATTTTCAATAACCCATTCCCATTTTATTATCAGATCTTAGTTCACCCAAAAAAAATCAACACATTTAAATATTAATCATTCTAAGCAACCGACTCCTGATTCAAAAAACCCCTGCATCTATTAATAGAACAGATAATGAAGCCCTTTTTGTGAAACCCATGAGCAGGCTGATTAATACGTTTCACATGTTATTGAGAGAGATGAAAGCGAAGGATAATAACTGCATGATGAAGTGATTGCTTCAGCTTCGTGGGATTATTGTTTTGCTCCTCGCTGCTAATATCCAGATACACAAAATGCTAACATCGCATGCACAGTTATGAAATGTCTGGATTGTTTAAAAAATTCATCTTTAGTTTTCTACATTTTCTAGAATTCTTTCTATTTTGCAGAAACCAGTTCTTAGGTGAGTTAACTCGTTTGGGATTTGGGATTGCTGCTTCACTCTTAGATATCTGGTTAGTTAACAGACTTACCCTTTTCCTCGGGAAGCTTGGTTCTTGTTTTTTTGTTTTTTTTTTTCCATTTGTTAATTGATAATTTTATTACTTTAAATGATATTTAAAATGTGTATATTCATTTTGAATATACACATTTTAAATATCACTTTGAAAGACCCAATGAAATTTTCATTTCTGACAGCCCAATTTCTTCTTTTTGGTTCTTAGCACATACTCTAAATTTTTCATTTGGATTAGACATTTCATGATCCAGAAAGAATCATGAATCAAAGCCCTATGGCCTTTTCTTCCAGTCATAGGCCGCACCAGTGTTTTACATCTTCTGTGTATCCCAATTATTTTCTTTTTATGACATATTTTTAATATTAAGGGTAATTTAAAATTTTTATATCAGCTCTTCCCACTCATATCCAGGCAATCTTTAGTTTCATAATTTGTTTATTTTTTTATACAATCATGCACATTTTGTCTGATTTATTCACTCCTCTTGATAATCCACAGAAATGGAATTTGTTTTTCTCCTTGTGTAAAAGTTTATATGCTTTAAGTTATTTCATATTTGTGAAGTTTTGAAAAATTTAATAAGAGCCAAATTTTTCTAGTTTTAAACACAGATTAATTAATATTCTCTCTCTGTCTCTCTCTCTGTCTCTCTGTCTCTGTCTCTGTCTCTCTCTCTCCCTCTCTCTCTATTTCTCGTCCCCCCCCCCTCTCTCTCTCTCTCACACACACACACACACACACACACTTTCAGGCCATTTTTGCAATCTATTTGTAATCACACTTTGCAAATATAATAGTGTTCCTCATTTTCAACCCTTACGTCATAATCCTACAATCTCAGTGGAAATGGCTCACTGAGATCACTGGTGGCTGGGGCGTTTTCAGGACTTCCTTCCACACCTTGTGCTGCATGCCCCCTATCAGTCACCTCTATCTGACTCTGCCTGTTTGCTTGCACCCTCACTTCAACCCCCTGGATTGCTCCAGCATCACACTTCTTTCCAGTGATTCTCAACCTTCTTAAGGCTAAGATTTAGTGAATCCTTTTAATGAATTCCTCATGTTGTGGTGACCCCCCCAACCATAAAAGTCTTGCTCTTTCATAACTGTAATTTTGTTACTGTTCTGAATCACAAAGTAAATACCTGTGTTTTCCAATGGTCTTAGGTGATCCCCGTGAAGGGGTCATTCACCCTGATAGGAGTTGGGATGCATAGATTGAGAACTACTGGCATTTTTATTGCCCTATACCTCCCTCCCTGATTTTTAAAATGACATTGCCATTTTTTCTGTCCTGTTGTTCCAAGTTTACACAAATTTTAATGTCTCACCTGTGCATAGCAGAGCTTTGGGATTTGGGGGGATTTATGAATCTCAGGTAAGAATCCCAGGCATAGTTGAAGATGGTCCCATCTGTATCTTCATTTTAGAACAAATCTTAGCCATTTTCTCCTATGAATCTTTCTTACAACCTGTATTCTACAACTTAATGGTAATCCCATTTATCATTCACCCATATCTCTACACAAGCAATATAAAGACAACTTATAACCTTTGCTATATATTTTTTTTCAATATAAGATTTCTTTATTTATTATTTAAGAATTTCATTCACAAGTACAACCTATTTTAATCATAATTCTCATCTCCCTCCAAATTTTCCTGGGTCCCTCCTCAATGTTTGTAATTTGTAAGACATTATTTTTTTATTTATTATTATTTTCTTTATTTACATTTCAATTGCTATCCTGAAAGATCCCTATACTC
>NC_034602.1:13954961-13961083 GCF_900095145.1 Mus pahari
CAGGGTCTGTCCCAGAAGTTAGGTTGCTTCTGTCTGTCCCGAAGCTGTGTAGCTTCTGTGGTCCACACTCTTGGTAGCGCAGACTGGAGCCTAAGTGAACCGGAGCAAAAATGGCTCTCCTTCTGGCTCAGGCCTTGAGACTCCTCCAGGCAGACACCCCTCCTGGGGCGGGAAAGGTGCTGGGTGACTGGAGCCAGAAAGGGGATCTTTCCCAGAAGCTGTATCACTTCTGCATGCTGCCCACTCCCTGGCAGTGCACTGGACCAAAGATGGCCCTCCTACCAGTTCTGGCCTTGAGACTGCTCCCGGGCAGACATCCCTCCTCGGGCGGGAAAGGTGCTGGATGACTGGAACCAGAAACAGGATCTTTCCCAGAAGCTGTGTAGCTTCTCCAGGCTGCCCTCTCCCTGGCAGTGCACCGGAGCAAAGATCCCCTTGCTATATTTTGCCATAAGTTTATATTTAGTTCTAATTCATTTGACAGAATATTATATTAATATGTGAATTATATTAATATGATTTTAAAATGAGCATGTGCTTTTCTTTTTAAGTTTCAGCCTTAAAACATTTAATGATAATGTAGCCATGTGTGTGGGTCTGCATTTTGCCTTACTGCTGGATGTTGGAAAGGATAAAAAACAGCCTAAGATAGGGGACCCAGTCCATGTTTCTCAGGGTGAGAAACAACAGGGGTCTGGGACTAGGCTGTGGTTCTCAAACCCTTTTGCACTTAGACACTGCCACTGGGAAACATGAAGAGTTAGGAACCAGGTCTTATCTTCCTGTGTACCCAGACACCACTGAGAACCATGAAGAGTTGGGAAAGGGGGTTCCTGAAGATGAGCTGAGGTGGTGGTGGTGGTATCCTGTTTAGCTCAGGGTGAGTGCCAGGAGTGCACACAGGCTAGAAGAGAGACCCTCTGCTGGAGACTTAGGCATTGCTCTGTATGATAAAGGCCTCTCCTCTGCACTGTGGTCCTTGATGAAGGAAACAGTCCTTGCTTGTCCAAACTGTTTATTCATATTGCATAAGGATGCATATGATTTAATCAGGGCAAACTAGAGATTAAATATGTTTTGCAGGAAGGGATGACCAGGAAGGGAAGCTCATTGGCTAGGCAATTTTTATCAATTATGAAATTCACATTGTTTTCAATCTTTTCTACATTACCAGTCCTGTCTGGTGGCATGGTTCCACTTGCCCCACACATGTGCACCTGGATTTTAGGACTTCTGCAATGGCTTTCATACTTAGGATGTTTTTCCTGAGGAGGTGTTCTTTAAAATCAAAGCTATGGAGGCAGTTCAGTAGTGATGTAAAAAGTGGCTTACTAAATTGTGACTAAAATACCTGTGAAGGCACAGGGACCAGATGAGACTCATGACTGCTCCAGGCGAAAGGAGAGTTCCATGTCAGAAACTGAGCAAATAACTCTCAGAGGAACATGCATTCTAAACAAATCTACTCGTGTTTCATGCCTCATGACAGGCTGTTATGCTCTTTAAAAATGCAGAGAATAGAAATGGGATCAAATGGTTTGGTCTTTCACCATGCCTGCTTCCTCAGTCTGGAATGCGTAGAGAGTTACACTTTCATCACTGCATGGCCCATGGGAATGCTCTTCTACTGTCACTTTCTCTTGTGTTGTTTCCCCCTGGGTCTCTTAGAATCTTTTAGTTGCTGGCACACTTTTTTTTCTCCCTCATTCTCTCTCTCACCCTCCTAGTTGATGATACATTATTTGGTATTGTTGGTTTACCACTTCTGTATCTCCACTACCCTAGTGATTCTGTGCACTGATAGAAGTTCATAACAAATGCTTGATGAATTGAAATAATGCAATGAACATTTGATCAGTGATTTGATAGTGTAAGAAGTTTTGTCATATACTTCCAAAGAAAATACCGAAAGAAAGCATTTGTTAAGCTTCATCCATAATGCTTTCAATACTTTGTTATCCCTCATTTTCAAAATGTAAGTTTTTCAAAGCTAAATACATTTATTCTGATGAAGGAATAAAAACAAATCATATCTCTCTACCTGGCTGTGCCACACATTGCATAATGTATTTATCAATTAAGCTATTAGCCTCCAGGATAAGCTAGCACAATGCTGATTAATGAATGGTAAGACCTCACACACAGCTCTCAAGCCAAATTCCCAGGAACCTTCCCAGATTCTGTGCTGCTCCTCTTTCCATATAACTCTATAAAGCCAGTTCAAGGAAAATCCTACAGGTAGACCCTTTATCTTCACAGGAAGTGTGCTATGTGTGTGTCTTTCATGTCCACATGGAACCTTTACATACAACCTGATTCTTTTGCTTTTTGCTTCTTCATGTAGCTCTTTGTTTAATATTTTTTTAAAAAAATGATTATTTTTAAAATTTTTAAATTAATTTTAAATCATAATATAATTATATAATTTTCTTTTTTTCTATCCTCCCTTTAAATCCTCCCATGTATGCCTTCTGAAATTATACAGACATATAAGTATTATATTATGGACCAAGCAGGTTGTATTTATATGTTTAGAAGTATGCATGTGTGCCTGTGTGTGTGTGTGTGTGTGTGTGTGTGTGCTTGTGTTTGTGTGTGTGTAACAACAATAAAAAAAAGAGGACATGATTTTTCTTCAATCTTATACTGCAACACGACTCATCCATGATCACAGCAGCTACTGCTCAACCTCAGTTATGGCTGGTATCACTTTAGCTTGACCTTCTGATTCCTACAACCTGTTCTGCCCACTTCCCTTTATATATTTTTCAACATCCCTGTTTCTTTCCTTCATTGTTATCTCACTTCCTGTGTGTCGTGAAGTCAAGAATGCCATGTCTCCTAGTCATAGCAAGTGATGCACTGATCCCTTTGTCTTATTATCATTCATGTCTATTTTCCCCAGCAATGGTATAGGAAATCTATATTTCAGCACAACATGGATTTAGAATTCAGATGTCTTATTTCACATACCATATTCTGGCACAATTGTCTACCCGCATCATGCCACTGCTGCTCTCCTTTAGTTTTCATACAACTAAGCTGAAGATCTTACTAGTATTTAATTTCTCCAGAATTGAGAGGAGAAATTGATAGACAAGAAGTTTAGAGTAAAGTTTTACTTCATCCAATGATCTACAATTTAAAGATGGCATGGCATTTCTGAAACAAAGATCAGATTATTATCTTTTTAACTTGCCTCTTGTCTTGGATAGTAAGTATGAGTGAGTTTATTCTGCACCTGTTGTCTAATATGCACTTTGATCACACTTTGCATAGGGTAATAATAAAATTACATTAATAAAAATCTATGCAAAGTTGTTGTATAGATGAAAAAAATTATTTCTTTCTGTTTTCTGATTTGACCTTCTTTAATATTTTAGTTGTGTGACATTCCACAGGAACTCAGAGTCTGTTTCTACTGTGAAAATAAAAAAAATTCCATTGCTTTTGTATGAGACACTTTGCTTTTATATATTTTATTAAGAGAATAAACTTGGAGTGTTATTTCTTCACTAGGCGAGAAGAGGCAAGGAACATCTTTTTCAGGTTTATAACAACTATAAAATTTGAAAACCTTGACAGTACATACTTTATATACTGTTAGAGAGTGATTTCATGAATCATTAGGATGGGCAGGTTTATCAAATACTATTAAGAACGATAATCACAACTGAAAAGAACTTTTTGTGCAATTGTTTTTAAATGATTTACCTGTCACTATATGTTAGCCAGAACTATTTTGTTGTTCGAATCATGACACTGATAAAGATAAAGCCTTCAGCCTGTGTGCCACAGATAATGTAAAAGACAGTCAGGATTCCATTACCAGAACAAATCCTAACTCAGACTGCTGCTGCTTTTGAGCAAAGATGAGGAAAACTGGCTTTATGAGTCTTCTTGCCTTCAGGTCAAGTTCTAAGGAAGATATATAAAATTAAAAAGGAGCTGTCTAGTAGTCTTTCACAACAACAGAAAAATGTGTACTTTTATGTAAGGGGAGCCTTGCTCAGTGGATGACATTGAATTATAAGGCTTCTCAGTTTGATAACAATAGCAGGGAGTGCAGTTTGAGAATGCAATGTGTGGTTCCGGGCATCCAGTCTCCTCTCACAGATCTCTGAGATGACTCACCAGACTTGAAAATGTGAACAAAAGTCTTTCGTTGCTTTGGAAATTGGAAAGAGGTACCTACTTGTAAGAATGTAAAATAATTTGTTCTATTTTTGTCAAAGGACATAAATGAAAGTCCAGAGAAGTGACAAGTCAGCTTTTCCAAGCATAGCAATGAGTCCCAGGAGGACGTGGGAAAATTCTGCATACACACCTCTGGGGGCCCCTGAGCAGCATCTCCTGCTCCCTCTTCCACTCCAGGGAAGAGGGCAGAGCTCTGACTCACATGGCACAAATATCATACAGGGGAGATAGCTCTGTCTGTGCCTAACCCACAGGGCCTGAGAGAAAGCTTTCCTAGGCATGCCTCATTGAATCTTCAGATGTTATGATCAAGTGAGAGCCAATGTTTCTCGATATCAGTACACAGCTATCAGTGGGGCCTTCTCAAAACACTTTAAAATAACTATGGCACATAAGTGAAAACGGTAGACATGTACAGCTCTATTTTTGAAAACAGGCAAAAGTGAAGTGACAGTGATGCCTGCTGAGTCTAATGCTGCATAGCTCTCTCTGAAGAGTCACAGTGCTCAAGACTTACAGTTTCTACAGGAAAGTAGACAAATGTTGGAAAAACAAGGTTCTTGCATACACTAATATCTACAAGGCATCAGGCTTCATTGCATTATCTATTAACATTTATTCAATGAAAGATCTCTAAGATGAAAATCACAGGTGTTCACCCCAAAGAACAGGTATGCCAGTCTGCATATGAAAAGATATTTTCCTTGTAACATCCCTAAAACTTACTTACTTGTTTCATGCTGTCTTTGTATTTATTTAGGTTTATCAGAGAAATAGAACCATTAAGATCAATAGGATATTTGCAATTCTGTATGTTATACCTATGCTACATTTACAGATAGAAGGTTGTGAATATATTCACAGAGAGTATATATATATATATATATATATATATATATATATATATATATACTATGATTGTTGAGGTAGAGAATACAAGTATCTTTAGTTGGCAAGTTGGAGAGTCAGGAGACACAACAGTTTATTTTTGAGTCTGAATCCAAAAATCAAGGACTTAAACCAAAGACTGACAGGTAG
This sequence comes from Mus pahari, assembly GCF_900095145.1. Lineage (NCBI taxonomy): Eukaryota > Metazoa > Chordata > Mammalia > Rodentia > Muridae > Mus > Mus pahari. The sequence goes on from NC_034602.1 coordinate 13,960,197, forward strand.
AGATAAAAAACATTTCATTTTGAGTATTATCTTTGAATAATGAGTTCATCCACACTTGGAAGAGCAATTGCCTTTAGTCAGTCTAGTGACTGAAGCATTAATGTCACGTAGAACATCTTAATCCATATAATTAGAAATAATATTTAACCAAGTATCTAGATACTTGTGGCTTGGCTAAGTTGACATCTAAAATTATATATCATCATCTTGGGTCTAGAGGAAAGCATATGACTACAGCATGCTTAGAAGAGCAGTTAGGGGCAGGAGCTGTCACAGTTGCAGGGTGAAACAGTCACAAGACAGGCTTTGGAATGCATGAAGAGGCTTGGGATCCTGGGTCGGCTACCCTCACTAGCTGTGTGTTCTTGGCTACTATTTCCTAGGTCAACACCTGGGTTTAGTGAAGAATACTCTAAGAATGGGTATGACTGTCATATTCACACAGTTAAGAAGGTGGTTATTTAGCTTAATACCCTGGAAGCAGTGAAGAAAACATTGTATAATTTACTGAAATAAAACTAACTCTTTTCAAGTAGGGAAAAATAAGACTATATATTAAAGAACAGAAACCAGATTTTTGTTTGTTTGTTTTTGTTTTTTGTTTTTCTAGACAGGGTTTCTCTGTGCAGTCCTGGATGCCCTGGAACTCACTCTGTAGACCAGGCTGGCCTCAGACTCAGAAATCCACCTGCCTCTGCCTCCCATGTGCTGGGATTAAAGGCGTGTGCCAGCACTGCCTGGCCACAGATTGTTCTTATGACATTTAAAACATCAGTCAAGGTAGCATTGGAGGGATAGTTTATGCATATGTGTAAGCACACAATGATACTTTCTTATCCAGAAGGCTTAAATATATATATATATATATATATATATATATATATATA
>NC_034602.1:13961095-13977622 GCF_900095145.1 Mus pahari
ATATATATATATATATATATATATATATATATATATATGTATAATATATATAATATTAGAAAACATGAACCAGGAGCATGAAATTCAGGTTAACGGTCTACATGGCATGGCTAAGATACACAGCTGAAGGATTAGTTCAAAATTTTTGTTTTAGATGTATTTTTATAATTTTTAAATAGTGTGTACAATCCCAGATTAAATGTTGAAACTTGGTGGAAGATGTTTAATAACAAACATATGGTCAGCAAACATGAAGATTAATTTCTAGATATCTTCTCTCAGTTATTAAGGTGACATCAAATTGAAAAATCTTATATGGAGCTACAGACAGAATAAGAGCAGCTGGCTGAGAGTCTCTTTTAATTATATTTTGTATAATCATCATTTTTAAGTGGTTGAACTGTTTATTTGCTTATTTTTTCCAAGAAAGATCTAAGCACTTTATATTTTTTATATTTTTTGCTATTCCTTTATGTATATTTTGGTTATATTATAAAACATCTCAAGGGACAAAATAATTCAGGTTTATGGATCTTTTCCTTACAATTCTAAATATTGTCTTATCTGATACATCAAATGGAACCTTCTATGCATGGCTTTTATACAGTTTTTATTAGTTTGTCTTACTTCCTCAATTCCATTGGTAAATTGTGAGCTACAAGTTTACATTCCTTGAGCACACAGGGATATCTTCTAGGATTCCTGGAGGTCCACCTGCTTTGACTCCTGCTTCATGCCCAAGTTGGGCAAAGCTCTGCACCCTGGGGTGTGGGGGTGTGGGAACAGGTTTCCCAGGCAACCGATCTGTCTTCTGTCCTCTTTTGCTGCCCTGAACTGCTCTAAGGTCCATTTCCTATTTGCAGCAGAGGCTGCTGTATTTAAAGCAAGCAAGTCCACTTAGCACTCTGCTGCGCTCCACTGTGACTCCTTACAACAAGGTTATCAGAACAGCAGTGTGTCTCTGCTGTGTCTGAGCCCACCTCCTTCCTGTTACTCCCCTCACCTGCCCCAAGGGTGCATCTTGCAAATAAGCTGCTGATGCCTTCATCATTGCCTCTTGCAAAGCTAGTTAATGAGTAACTACAGGAATGTTTGCCCTTATTGAAATTTATGAGGACAACCTCCTATTCTTAATCCAGTAGAGTAAGAGAAAACATTTCCTTGAATGATAGAAGCAAAACAAGGAATGATAAAGGGACATTCATGTACATGTCAAACAGTAGTAAAATTAAAAAATCTTATTAAAATAGTTTATATTTTCATATCTAAGAATTTATTCTAAGGACATATGTGAAAATAAGAAGGAAATATTGTCCATTTTAGTATGACTAGTAGACATATATTACAGTGGGGATAACATCATATGCTCATCAACTTGGAATTCAGTAAGCTCAGGTCAATAAGATGATTGCATTTTAAGTTTTTCTAATGGAAGAGGGTGGGAGATACTGAGAGGAGAGTAAGGACCAGGTAATGGGACAAGTTGATGGGAGAGGGGACAAAGGGAGGAGGAGCAACACAAAAAAAAGTGTGTACGAAAATTTCAAACAAAACTCATTATTTTATGTTAATTAAATACTAACATAAAAGAAATAGCACAGATAAAAGAAAGCTGAAGAAAATTGTTATATATTTTCATAGTTCTTCTTAAGATGAAGCAGTCTTTGAAATTTTTCAATCTTTATAATAAATTCAAAATAAGTAGCCCAAAGCAAAGTGTTTCTAAAGAATTTACAGTAAACATGCAATGCTCTGCTTTATGATAACTGAAAATAATAAACCAATGAAACATTCTGTATCACTAAATGGAGATTCTAGCAGTGTAAAATATATGAAAGAATTACCAAAAATAAGAAAATGGTTGTTTGGAGCTAATTGCAACAGAGTGCTTTTTTCTTTTCCTTTTTTATTCTAGAGTGCAAATTTAAAATGAAAGAAAATAAATCCCTTTTATGAGAAAAATTAAACAGAACGTATATAATGTGAATATGCATAATTTGGCAAGACAGGTTTAGTATTTTAAAAGAAAATCTCCTTTTACATTCTGGCTTCCCCGACTTTCCGAATTTTCATTTGATCAAGTATTTTTCTTCATGTGAAATTTTCTTCAGAAGTGTAGTAGTTGGCAATGTGGAGTGGAAATGTCTCATACATCACCACATTCTGTTTCTTCCCCTTTATTCTTTTAACCCAAAGAACTAATACAGGGAAAAAAAAAACCTGTCATGACATGTCTCTGTGAAGTCAAGAATAAAACTATTAATATGCAAGACTAAAAGGTTCTTGAAACTCCTAATGCCAGCGGGTGCAATACGTAGAGACTAATATTGTAGTGAAAGTGGTATAGTACAATTTAATCTGGCAATTTCGTTTTTAGCCCATGGGGGATATAAGAAATAGTTTAATAAGGAAAAAGTGTATAAAGAATTAAGAGGAAAAAGCAGCAGAAATGACACAGAGATAAAACCACGCTCTTAGGAAAGAACTGGCACCAGTGTATGCATGCTGCTGTCTGTCGTTCAGTGTCTCTCCATTACGAGGAGGGCTGCAGTAGACATTTAAGCTCACTTTTAGTTTTGGCGATGGGAAATGGCTAATTGAGGCTAATGTGCTTAAAGCTAACTGTTGATCACACTCATTTTTTTTTTTAAAGGCATCTCATCTCTATGATGAAGTGGCATGAGCATCTTCTTCCAAAATAGCATATGCTAGAATCTGAATCATCATGGATCATGGACATGGCGTCCTTGTGAAGGGGATGATGTCATCTCTCCCAGTTAGTGAGTGCTTTCTGTCACAGGCCAAGATCAGTTAGTTAGAACAGCTTGTCTATAGCAAAGTTGCCTCACGGTTCTCTCTCTGTCCATCCATGTGACCTACTATTTTCTGCCGTGAGTGTAAGCAGTATGAGGACATCAGTGGGATGTGTGCATCTGGAATTTCTCAGCTACCAGAGCCTCAAGTTGAATTATATCTCTGTTTATTAATTACTGAGTCTTAGACATTCTGACAATGAAAATAGACCAAGGTACACAATTACCAAAATTAACTATAAGTGTAGAAACACATGTAAGCAAAGACCTCCATTCAGCTGGTGCTAAGGAGGAAAAAAAAAAGTCATTTTGAGAGATTGAACTAATTTCTTTAGCTGTGTCCATCTGAATCAAAGTGATATCTATTCTGTCTACTCAGCCTTCTCCTTTTTCTATAGATTTCTGCAGAAATGTGAACAGCAGCCCATTAAAAGTTGTAGGCTGTTGCTTAATTGCACCATCAAGCAGAAGTACACTTTAGTACTGTCCTTCCTGGTCACACTTGCCTCTAGTATAAGAAACTGCATGAGAACTCAGGAGTCTGTGCTGGAGTCCCAGTGCAGCAAAGCTTCTGACTCTAGCACAGGCATGGTTACCCACCCCTAGTAATGCTTCTGTACTTCCATTGTTGCTGGTTAGCTCCACCTAGCTTCTCTACTGTCCATTGTTGCTGGTTAGCTCCACCTAGCTTCTCTACTGTCCATTGATGCTGGTTAGCTCCACCTAGCTTCTCTACTGTCCATTGATGCTGGTTAGCTCCACCCAGCTTCTCTACTGTCATGCAGCCCTGTTGCTGCTGGCTGATACTGCCTACAGTCTCCATTGCTGCTTCATAATCCAGCTGGGCCTGGTGGTGAACACTTTTAATCACAGCACTCAGGACGCAGAGGCAGGCGGATTTCTGAGTTCGAGGCCAGCCTGGTCTACAAAGTGAGTTCCAGGACAGCCAGGGCTACACAGAGAAACCCTGTGTCGAAAAACAAACAAACAAACAAACAAACAAACAGACAAAAAGACTGCCATCTGCCAAATGTCACTGTATTTCTTAAACTCTCAATGTATTTGAAGCTATGCTGTGCTCTGTGCAGAACTAAGGACTTTTTTTCTCTTGCCTTTCTCTGTGCTAAACTTGAAGGTTAGCAAGTAGTATTGGTCTGGACCTACTCCCCCCCCCGTCCACTCCCCCACTTAGATAATACACAGGGAAAAATCACTTTTCACATTTTAAATTACAGTTCCCTTCTCCTGGGAGTTCAGGGAGGGGAGTCTCAGATAGGTGGGCCAGGTCACATCAACTATTGTAATGTATTCTTTATAAACTCAAATTGCCTTCCTTCACCACCTGCTATGGCTGTATTTATAGACATTCCTAACCAACTCTTTCTAACTCTCTTTTGTTTTTCTTTATAATTAATTTTGTCCTTGAGGTCTCCACTTTTAAATGGTGTTAACGTAGAGTGATTGCATAGTTTGAAGTATGTCCGGGCTCAGATTTGACTCTTGCCAACAACCCTTAGAATGACATTAAATTCAACTTTTCATGTTATACGGATAATGATTTAAATTGGTACTTGAAAAAAATAGGAGATGAAAGATCAAATGCAAGATAGAGGTGATTTTGTTTATAGACTCGTACATAAATTAAAGCATCAGATTGTATCCACAGGTATAACTAATTGTCATTTATCAGTTAAACATAAACAAGTTAATTATAACTTTTATTTCAGTAGGTTTTTACTGGTATTTTTCTTTTCTTTTCTTTTTTTATTTTTAGTGAAAAACAGATGTCAAACATATACAGTTGTATCAAAGAAGAAATAGAAGGGTTTATATCAAAAAAAGTTTTGGGTGACTATTTTAGCTCCATGGAACAAAAATAGCACTCAGAGCTGATATGGGAGACTGTTTTAATTTTCCCTTTAACATGCTCCATCCTCAAATGTTAAATTTATAATCATCACACTTCAAGAATATTTCATTGTATACTTCATCAGTCCAGGAGGGAGAGCAGCAAGAAAGGGCACCTGTATAGCAAATGTTTTTGGATGTACAAAGTCGTTACTAACCATACCTGGCCAGCAAATACTTTATACATATTTTAAAAACTAAAACAAAAAATTAAATTATATCAACATATAAAGTGGTCTCTACATCGGTGTCTCAATAGTCCTAACTTACACTGTTGCAAACTTAGCTACTTAATTTGAATTTATTTAATTTTAATTTATTCTGCTTTTGGTAGTCCTCCAGGAAAGGGCAGCTGTTAAGACAGAGAATTTGAGGCCAATAACTCTAGGTGGTGATAGATATCTAATCTATGCAAAGTCTTTAGAAATTGGAATGTACATCCCACAGTCCAGCTTTTTTTTCACAGCAGCATGGGAACATTGGCTCATGGAACTTAGTCACTCACCAACTATAGTCCAGCCTGCCCTCTGTGTTGGTGTCAGAGGGGCTGGAAGCCTCTTGGATTCTCTTCATACACCCTATCTTTTCACATATAACCAAGAAAGTTTGGATGAATAAGAAGACTCATACAATAATGAATCCGTTACTCTCTAAATTAATGTGCAGGTCTAATCTGTTTCCTATTAAATTATGAAGCTTTTTAGTAGACACATAGGAGACCAATTCACAATTCTTATAGAAACACAGGATAACATAACATTCTGAAGTAGGACAAGGAATCAGTTTTGTTTACCTAACTCAGTGCATTCTAAATATAATAACCAGAACCAGACTATACGGTAGGGAGCTAGATAAGTGTGTATAGAACAGAGAAACTAGGAAACACCCCCCCCCCCACACACACACATAAAGGCTCAGTGGGTTTGGTAAGATCTCAAAAGTAATTAAATGGAAAAGGGACAACAGTTCCAGCAAATGGTAAGGGGGCATCTGTGGGGTTAGATTTTTTTCAAAACTTTCTTTAATAAGGGTTCTTAAATGCCTTAACCTTCCTTCTAGCCCACCACCCACCAGAGGTAGTTAAAAGAAATGTTAATAAGGCAAAGGAGAATGTGGGCCTGTTTAGAAACTGTTCTTTGGAGTGAATCCAATCTGTGTTATCAGAATATCAGTAGTTCAGTTCACAAGAAACAGCAGTGGCAGCTCAATCTACTTGCAAACACCATTCATGAATCAGTATTGGCAGTTAAATCCAGAAGAAACCCCAAGGCTCTACCAATCAGCCTGAGTCTGCCAAAGTGGCAAGAAGTATCAAGAAACACCACCAGAAATTCTTTGGTGCATTTCTCTTTGTAAAGTCACAGCAATCAATGGCCAGCAAAGAATGGTAAGGCGAACCAATAATATACAGTGTTACCAGCAAAAAAAAAAAATCAATGATCAGCAAAAGACCAATGATGAACAGCAAAGAATGATAAGGCAGATCAATACCACACAGCATTGTTCGTTGTCTGTTGGGTGATATTCACGCCCTTTCCAAACATCATGAGTTCTCTCAAGTGCCTCTGTAGCAAAATATCAGATGCCCTTTTCCAAGGCTGCTTCCAGAAAAACACCAGGTGTCTGTTCTCATCAAAACATCTTCCCACATGTCTGCTTCAGCAAAAACATCCTCTTATGAGACAGTTTCCAGAAAAACACCACAGGACACAACTGAGTCTCCAAAGAAAGCAGAAATTTTCACTTCAGGCATCAGAAGCAAAAATAATGAAATATAAGCCTATAAAACTAACCCAAAGTAGATGATAGTGTTAAATGTAAAATGTACAACTTAAAGATATTTAAAGTAAATAAATATTTGAAATATTCCAGATAATATGGGTTTAGACTTAGCATAAAAATTGCCGATTTTCAAGCCGGGCGTGGTGGTGCATGCCTTTAATCCCAGCACTTGGGAGGCAGAGGCCAAGAGGAGGATTTCTGAGTTTGAGGCCAGTCTGGTCTACAAAGTGAGTTCCAGGACAGCCAAGGCAACACAGAGAAACCCTGTCTCAAAAACACCAAAAAATAAAAATTGTTGATTTTCATCAAAATTGAAAACATGTTTCTGTCGAAGACTCTGCAAAGAATGTTTTGATATTTTTCTTTTATCTTAAGAGAAATAGAGAGGGAACATATACATGAAGTTGGGTAGGTAGGGAGGTGGGAATGATCTGAGGGGGAACTGGGAGATAATATAATGAAAATATACTGTATGAAAAAATTAATAAAAATAAGTTAATTTAATAATAAAATAAAATTCTACGTTGTGGTTGAATTAAGGAAAGGCTGGAAGAAGTTGAGGAGGAGGGTGACCCCATAGAAAGACCAGCAGTATTGATAAAACTGGACCTCTGAGATCTCTCAGACGCTGAGCCACCAACTAGGCAGCATACACTTACTGGTCTGAGGCCCCTAGCACATATACAGCAAAGGAATGCCTGGTTTGGCCTCAGTGAGAGCTATGCTCCTAATCCTTGAGACTTGAGGCCCCAGGGTTGTGGGAGGGTGTGGAATAGAGGATAACAGCTGGACTGTAAAAAAGATTAAAGATAAAAAACAGGTAATTGGAGAGATAAACAACCAGTTTTGCTCTAAAGGTGATGAGTAGAATCATGATTTTGTTTCTTAGTTATTCTACTCAATATATTCCTTCATATTTTTTTAAAAACACTATAAAAAGGAAAAGAGCAGAATGAAAAATATTTGTCACCCACATCAAAAATGCTTATCGTCTAGAATGTTAAGCACTCTTATAACTCCATAGCAATAAAGAAAGCGTTTATTCATGTGGAAAATAGGCAAAAGGCAAGAGATGCTTTAATGAAAGTGTTATGAAGTCAGGGGAAAAAAGCATGTGGAAAGCTCTCTATGCTATTAGGCGATGCAAATCAAAGCCACCATCCTATCTGCATTATTGTCTCCCACCTGAATTTGAACATAAAGCTCTCAAGTGATACCAGTGTTGATCATGACTGAATTTTCAGCTAATCTTTGGGACCACTGTTTCTTCTACCCAGATCTTCAACCTCAGATAAGCAACCCATTCTCCATCCATTTTTTTTTTTTTACCCTCAATTATTTAGTTGTATTTTTATTTTTATTATTTCTATTGGGACATTTTTACATCTTTATTAGGAACACCAAGAGAATTATGTGCCTATATCCTATACATAATGATTAAATTAGTATAATCAACCCTTCTATATCTCCCTAAACCATAATAATTTCTACATATAGTAGTGAGTTGGGATTTCGGATCCTTCTGATTATTTTGAAACTTAGCACACATTGTAATAACCTACAATTTTCCTACTATGCTATAGAGAACCAGAAGCAGTTCAGTCCCTGTTCCAGAGTCACTTATCTGGCCTGTCCTATCTTTTTTATTCCTCAATGGCCGCAAAAAAATGAGAGCTATTATGGTTATAATTTTTGTGCTTGGCTTATTTTACTTCCCATAATGACCTAAAATTCCACCCACACTGCAGTAAGTGAGAGAATTTCACTCTGTCTTATTGATGCAGAGTGTCAAAGTCTATTCTACATGAAGTGAGCCTTCACAAGCTGTGGCACAACAGTGATTTGCCCAAAATGCCTTTCTGGCAGTTATTTCACTGTGCTGCTGCTGGGAAGTAAACTGGAACCTCGGTAGACAGCATTCCAAAGATTCTAAATCTCCTAACTTGAGGTTAAAAAGTGCTATGAATTGAAGCATCTTAGACTTCTGCTTTGCCACTGGTCAGGTATGAGTCTCAAGGTGACATTGTTAGCAGTTGTTTCCTCGTTTACTGTGTCATTTGGAGTGAGAAAGGATTTATTGAACTCTTCCTCCCATCAAAGCCCAAACTGAAATTGTGAAGCAGGATTTTTATAATAAGCTATATTTAAAATTTTTGGAAGTAAGCAAAAGACACATCATGAAAATGAGAGGAAATGAAAAGCATCTCATAGTTAATGTGTAACTCAAGGAAATATCTCTGCCAATAGAGATAGGGCATTTAGAAAGCAAGCCAACTAGGTCTACAAAGTGAGTTCCAGGACCGCCAGGGCTATACAGAGAAATCCTGTGTCGAAAAACCAAAAGAAAAAAAAAAAAACCAACAAAAAACAAAGCAAAACAACAACAAACAAACAACAAAAAACCCCAAATAATTCCTAAAAACAGAATTGTATTTCTTTCTTGCTGGGTTGAACTTCATTTGGAGAGATCAAATGATACCCATTACGGTCTCCAGTCTTCAGGGTTATTTTTTGTCTTAGTCAATGACCATGACCACAGCAACTCTTATAAAGGAAAGTATTTAATTGGGGCTTGCATTTAACTGGGGCAAGCAGGCAGACAAAGCGCTAGAGAAGTAGATGGGAGTGCTACATCCAGATCTGCAGGCTTTTGTTGAGGTAATTCTCCATCCCAAATAAGCCCAGACAATGAAAACACGGCTCAATTCGTATGAATACATGCTGTGCGCCTAGGTTGGGCATATCTACCGCTATACTACCATCTTCTCTGTCTATGAGACCCCGTAGAACTTGCGGTTTCTCCAGGCCATGTGCTTCTGCTCTTCTTCCTCCTCCTTCTCTGCGTTCTCTCCCTCTTCCATTTTCTCCTTCTTCCTCCTCCTCACCTTCTACTCCGCATCCCTTTTATCTGCCCAATCATCAGCTCTCCTTTATTTTACAAATTAAGGTGGGAAGCAGGTTTACAGGAAATCACCTGTGTGCTGACTCATTCCTTGTTTGATGCCACTCAAAGGAGAATGGAATTACAGTTAGGCCCCAGGGCTATCCACAATAGGCTTGCAATGGGTTTTTGAAACCTCAAAGCCCATGCCCAACAACACACTTCCTCCAACAGGACCACACCTACTCCAACAAGGCCACACCTCCTAATCATTTCAAATAGTGCCACTCCCTAGTGACTAAGCATTCAAATGAACCTAAAATGGGGGCCATTCTTATTCAAACAACCACATGTTGGTGGGAGTTTTAATTTCTGATGGGCACACTTGGCCCTCTAGGGTTGTCCACAGGAAGTTTTTATTTAGCAGTTTACATTCCCCTTTCTGATGCCACGATTCATCATTTCCCAGTTCTGAAGCCATCTCCTTCCACTCAATCTAGCACAAGATGTTCTTTTTCAGCAGCATCTAAAAATGACAAAATTATTTGCATAGTTGGCAGCTTTAGAAAGGGACTTAATTTTATAAAGATACTTAATTTCACTCTACAAAACCGGCATTCCATGAAGCAAGATAAAAGCCATTTTTACTCTCTAATTGATTCAAATACTTTTTTTTTTGTCTTTTAGGAGCTCATATTAAATTACCAGAGTTACTTTTTAACAGTGCTGCAGTCTAGAACTTACATCATGATTTCTGCTAAAGTCACTGAATGGAAAAAGAGTACTTGCTAGGAAATACATGAAACATTCATCATTTAAAACTTTCCATCTGGCTCATATCCCCACTTCAATTCTCCCTTTCCTCAGTTAGAAACTTGCCAGCAAAAACTGGAAGATGAAAATTCATGACACTGAAAAAGAAAAGTAGCAGACTACTTCTAGGATTTGGGATGGATTTACACTGTTTCAGAAGCATATGGAGTTGAGTTAGAGCATACAGGTAACAGATGATCTTATTAAAGCCTTCTTGCCTGAATGCCTTTAAGTATTTTGTTTTCTCATTTGGTTCAGAGACTTTAAGAACGCAGTGTTTATTAGAATCTTAGGCAGTTGCACGGGTACAATGTATATATGCATTTCTAGGAATAGTTTTATTTCAGCTCATCTTTAAAGTCAATCCTGGATTTTCACAAGAGGACAGAATGAAAATACTGATGCAAACAAGGCAGGAATAGGGAGAAACCTTGGCTGAAATTGCTTTGCAGTGACTGGATTCAGAGGCTGAAAATTCTGGCTTGCATACAACCTACCTGATCAGAAAGCACAAGAAAGAAACCCAAAGGGGGCAGAAAATCTAGTAAAATGGTACGCACATGAATTCTAAGATTAAAGTGGATATTAAAATGTGTCAGTAGCTCTCGTGCCCATTTTTCAGTTTGCAGTTTTTTTATGGATGAATATAGGACACAGCATAGAGTTGTACCTATGGATGAGATTTATCACAAAGGAAGAACATAACCTAAATCTGCTAAAGAACAAGATTCAGGGTGGAGACAGAGGAAGCCAAAGAAAGAAAGTTTTTTTTTTTCTGCTGAATGTGGTTAATTGCAACTCTCATTGAATCCTCATTCCTGAGAAGCTCATTGTAAACTGCCCCCCCTCCAAAAGCAAGTTTTTCTTAACATTAATTTTTATTTTTAATTATGTCTCTGTGTGAGTATGTTTACATGCATTCCCACAGCCAAAATAGTTTCTCACAACCATCTGTAATTCTAGTCCTAGGGCATCCTATACCCGTTCATGGCTTTTGTAGGTACCGGATACACACATTATGCATAGACATATATGTGGACATATATGGGTGCATACCCACATATATAAAATAAGCAAACTAATTGCCTACAATTTAAATAATATTGAAGTGAAAGTAGAGATTTTGTGGGTATAGACTGTTCAATATATATACATATACTATATATATATATATATATATATATATATATATATATATATATATGTATATGAACTTAATTTAGCTTACAGAATGTTTAACCTCAAAGAGACATTTTAACCATCAGGCAGCATAATGACCAAGACACACTGCAGTTTTACTTGGTTACCTCATGTGTAATTCTTTGGCTACTGGGTCTTAGATACAAAGTAGTGCTTCTAAGCTAAACTAAGCTATCCCACTGAGATGAATAATTTAGGTTTCTTATTACTATACAACTATTCCCAGTCACAGCAAAAACACTTCCAAATGCAATTTTGCAATGGTGTTTAGTCAAGAGAATTAACAGAAAAAGGAATTAAATTAGAGAAGAGCCCAGTGATTAAAAAATATTATCTAAAAATACATGCTTAAGTAGGTTGCAGTGTAAACATGACTCACTTTCACTCAACACTTATCACAGAGGGAGACAAGTGACTTGTAGGCATGATAAATGTATCTGTGATTGGACCAATTGGAATTACATGGTCTGAAGTATTATAGATTTATCAGTCTTGCTCAATTGTTTCCAGAAAAGTGATTCAATAATGTTGCCCATGTATCTAGTGGAGGATAGCATAAAATTAGATTGTGTGTAACTCCAGGCAATTGGTCTTTGTCCAGATGCATTTTTCTATCTTATGATAGTTTTTTTTTTTCCATAAAACTTAGAACTCATTGGGACAAGTCATAGCCCATTAGACATCTGTTTCTCTACCACATACCTTTGTTTTATGGTGTGAGGATTTAATTTTCATGACTTTTATCCAAAAGATATTTTAAAGATGCTAAGAAATAATAGTAACTATAAGTATCACATGCTAACCAGTTGTACCATTGGATTTCTCCTAGCAAAACTTATCAGCCTTTCACATTAAAGCAATATTTTGGCATATATTTAAAGATATAAAGGTTGAAAGAATGGATGTTGATATGATATAAAGAAGCAAACAGAAACCTAAAAAATGGTTTCCAAATACTTAATGCATTCTCCTTGCTTTGTAGCATGCATGACAACTAGTAGAGATTCATGGTGATTCCATAGAAATATTCTGACAGTGAATGACACAGGCCATGTCTACTCTCAGATTACCGTAGTGATCACAAGATTTGTTGCCTCATCCATCATAAACTCAGGGCAACAAAATATAGAGACAAGATGAAATTCTTTCAAGACTTTGGTTAGGGGTTCATGCAGTTAAGGCTCATCTTAAATGTCTGTCTTCCTTCTGGATTCTATCTTATTGCTGGCTGTTTGTCGCCCCTTCCTCTTAGTATTCTCCTACCCCACTGAATACAATGATTGTATTCATTTTACATATTTAAAAAATTTAAACACATCTTCAGCAGCATAGAAAGTTTTAAAATGAAAACATTATAAGGGAGAAAATAGATTTCCTGATATACTATGGCTCTATAACAGAAATATTTGTCCTTTATAATTTATTTGATAGATCTTTTAAAAGCAATGTTCTAAACATGTTTTTCCTTATAGATGTTGCCATAGCAAAGACATATTTAGATGGGGTATAGTGTGAGCTTTCGACACAGAGGTTCCACGTAAAACTGTCTGATTAGGATAGTGGCCTATCTTTAACAGTAGAGTGATTTTATTTCTAATAATACTACTCAAAATCTGTTTTCATAGGTGGCAGACCAGAAACATCATGGGTAAGACCATGAGTGGTGTGGAGGAAATAAAAGACAAAAAGCAACTGTTTTAGTTTGCTTTTCATTGCTGTGATAAACACCCAGACTCAAAGTAACCCAGATGAGGAAAGGGCTTTTTGGTTTGAAGGGTATGGTTGGCCCATCATCAAGGGAAGCAGTACAGGAACACAAGTCAAAATGCAGAGGCAGGAATTGAAGCAGGGGGTGTATAGGAATGCTGCTTCCTTGCTTTTTTATGCAATCCAGGGGCCGTTTGCCCAGGAATGGCATGAATGTAGTGATCTAGGCCTTCCCACATTAATCACTAATTAAGAAAATATCCCAGAGTTTTGCCCATAGGATAGTCTAAGGGAAAAACCTCACATGAGGTTTCCTCTTTCCAAATGATTCTAGGTACTGTCAAACTGACAAAAAAGTAGCTAGTATAGCCTTTAGCAGAGAACTTGAAGATAAAACAAACAAACAAAAAAGACAAAGATAAGACGAGGTAAGATCTCTTCCACAAAGAAAGGAACAAGTATCTGGCTATGCTAAGTAGCATGTTCTGAGCTCAACCTGTCAGAAGAAGGACCAGAAATACCAGGTACAGTTAATGGTGCACACAGATGGGTGATGCTGCCTGAAACTCAAATTAGAGGCAGGACTCAGCAGTCATGGAACAGCAGACATCATCTCAAAATAGTAAAAAAATTCTGTAACTGAAATAATTCTAACACCTGTAGTTCCCCTTCCTTGCCATTGGGTAGATGATCAAGTGGTCAGATTGCTGAACTGTGGGAATGTGGGAAGAGATTGGAAAAGGCTGAATTCAGCCTGTTGGAACATTACATGAGAGGACGCTATCATCACTCATAGATACTTCTCTGGATTATGGGCAGATACCCTTGAGATCCTAGAATATGGTAAAGTATCTTGATGGGCACAATAGACACACAGGCTACATGGAACACTCTGGCAGCAGAAGTGTGGTAAAGGAGACTGAAACCAGGATATTCTCAACATTGGTCATCTTGGCCTTGGCAGAGAGTAGTTCTTTGGATTTAAAGGTTTGTGACAGACATTAGTTCAGTATCATATCATGACAGATAGAACTAACATACCAGGAGAAAGCCCTTTCCCACCAGGAAAAAATGGTGACTGGATATGATATATATCTTTTACCTCACTATATTATTCATTTATTACACACACACACCCACACACACACACACTACTTTCTATCCTGTAAGTCTTATATTTTACTTCTCTTTCTTACCCTATCCCTTCTTTCTCTCTTTCCTATCCCCCATTCACTTTACTATTCAAGTATCTATAGACTTTTTCACATTTTCCACATTCTAGCATCCCTGTCTTTAAACCTTAATAGAGATATAAATTAAGAGTAGTGTCTTCTGTAGCCGACACTGGGAATGCTGTCAGCTATTGTAAAGGGCTTCTACTGCATTGGGCTTCTCCACTGAATATGAATCCACATGAAGCCAATTGGCCTGGAAAATTACAGAAAATAAAACAGAGAAATAAAAACAGTGGATAAGTGAGGTGTCACGTTTGACCTGGCCACTGGGATGTGAGAACGCAGCTTCTGCAGGTGAAATAGGAGATGTTAGATGCATTTACCCTAGGCATCAGGTGCTGGGTTTGTGGGAAGCGCCAATGTACTACTCAGTGGGTGGGAGGATATAGCTTGGACTGGGGACCTCAGCCTGAGTGAGACTGAGGGAGAAGCTGGAGTTCCCAGACTCTAGGACAAACAGTTGGCTCTTGAAACTGCATAGAGTATGGACAAAGTGGGCCCATGAGTCTTTGGGAAGGAGCCCCAGGCCCAGGGTTCCCAAATTTCTGGACTCCACTGGATGTTGCAGGGAATTGGGAATGGAGGGGACCCAAGGGCCAAGGACTGCAAGGCTGGGGTGGGGGCAGGGAGGGGAACTCTGGTTCAACTCAGTGGCAGTGAGTCCAGGAACGCAGAGGAACCTTCTGCAGGAGACTTAGGCAGCTCTGCTCTGTAATCGAAAGCTTTCTCCACGTTCCCCATGGCAATTCTTGGTGAAAGACAGTCCGTGCTTATCCTTACAGTTTACTGACTGTTCATAGTGGAAAATGGGTAAGTACCACCTCTTCAGGGTGGGCAAGAGATTAAATACCTTTTTTAGGAAGGAATGTCCAATCCTCAGGGCCTCTAAATACCTCATTAGCATGGAGGACTCAGTTTTGGGCTATGTGACCACTGGTCATGTCCCTTTGTGGGGAGTGTGGTCACATGTTCTGGGCCAGGAATCTTGGTAGGGAACAGGGAGACGCATACCATCCTCACATGGTTTTGTGTGGGGGCCAGGGTCTCAGCCGATTCAACCTTACCAAGTTTCCGGTCATGATCCACTGCCCCACAAGGAAGGAGTGCATCCTATAATCGTGAGAATGTATCCACCTCAACAAACCCACAAAGCACAACAGAGACAAGAGGAAGCTCTGGACAATACGCTACTGTTACACCCACATATGATGACACTAACCTAGTACTGGAAAGTACAGATGATGGAATAGCTGCAATGCCTTAAAACATCTCAGAAACACTTTTGGAAAGAACCATGACTACAAAGAAGACTCATTAACAAGCCCAGGGAAGAGGGTTCCTAAACCGTTTTCAGATTTATTCAGAAAGTTACACAAGTAGATGAAAGATTTGTAACTTGGAAGAAAGACTTTAAAACACAAGAGGAACAGTTCACAAAAGTAATTGAGATACTATAAAAGTACCAAATAAAGATTCTGGAAACAGAATAATTGATAAAATAAAACAGAAAGCATCATCAAAAGAGCAAGGCAAGGCAAAAGAATAAATTTCAGAGTTAGACGACAATGAATGACAATGTATGCAAAGTACATTGTACGCAAAGAAAAATAATGGCCATACCAAAATTTCCAAGAAAATCTGGAGACAGCCAGTGGATCTGAACTTTGAACTTCAGTTCTATTTTTCTTACTCATAGTATAATATTCCATTGTATAAACATACCATTTTCTCATTATTCATTATCAGTTAATGGACATCCGGGCTGTTCCCATTCCCTGGTGATTGTAAACAGACGAGCAGTGAACAGGAGTGAACAGCTATGTCTGTAGTAGGATATGGAGTCCTTTGGGCATATACCCAAGTGGTATAGCTGGATCATTGGTTGATCTATTCCCAGCTTTTGGAGGGACATCTGTTGGGGTCTCCCACCTTGTGCCTCCAAGAGCAGTGAATATGTGTTCTTCTTTCCTCATATCCAAGCCAACATTTGTTGCCTTATTTTAATTTCATTTACTCTGACTTACTAGTCATGAAATCTCAAAGCGGTTTTCTTCTGTACTCTCTCCCTTCATGGCTAAGGATGTTAATCATTTTTTAAAGAAAATTCTCTGACACTGGTATTTTCCTTTCCTTTCCTTTCCTTTCCTTTCCTTTCCTTTCCTTTCCTTTCCTTTCCTTTCCTTTCCTT
>NC_034602.1:13978752-14005160 GCF_900095145.1 Mus pahari
TTCTTTCTCAGTGATTCTCTCTTATATACAACAAGAGTACTGGTGTGTGTGTGTGTGTGTGTGTGTGTGTGTGTGTGTGTGTGTGTGAATTTTGCGTCTCACTACTCTGCTGAACATATTTATCAGTACTTTATGAGTTTCTTGCTGAGTATTTGGAGTCTTTTATTCATAGAATCATATCATCTGCAGATAAAGATGCCTAGGCTTCTTCCTTTTCTACCTATATCCCCTTTATCTCCTTCACTTGTGCAATGCTGCTCAAAATGCTTAAAGGACTACATCTCCATCTAATTGACCATCACCTTTGTGTTCAGAAGCTTTTGGTTTGTTTGTTTTGATTCATGTGGTTATATTTTTTTGTTTGTTGGTCTTATTTTCTGAGCCTCAGGACACTACATATAAAATTGGTGCCTGTTCCTATATGTTGAAAAGAATTTCCTGCTTTTATTTTCAAGCAATTTTGGGCTACTAAGTCTTATTTTGAAGTTGTAGAACTATTTTCAGTTGAGTTTTCTGTGAGGTGAGCTGTAAGGATCTGCTTTTGTTTTCCTGTGTGTTGAAATCCAATTTTCCCATTGCCATTTGTTGAAGGTACAGTTTTTATCTCAGGGGACATTTTTGGTATTTTTGTCAAAATGCAGGTAAGTGTATGAAAATACTTTAAGGAAACATTTTAATTTGTATACTACTTAGAAAATATCCGGTTGGTGAAATGTTCTAGGAAGTGAAAGAGTCTTCTACTAGGCATCTGAGATTGATCACTGGAACTCATAGAAAGTCGTCAGGAGAGGACAGTGTTGCCCTTTGAACTCTACACATGTGTACTGGCACACAAGTTCCCTCTCATATACATCATATAGACACACATATGCACATGCACAAACATACACCTAGAGGTAGTAATAATAAGTCATCTTTTCTAGATACTTATACTGTATAAATTGTCATAAACCATAGATATATACTGTACTGCAGGGCATTTGAAGATATTTTGCTATGAAACTGGATTCCCTTTATATGTGAACAGTGATAACCCTTCCCACGATACCCTTCTTGAGTATTCTAAGTTTCTGGGCTAATATCTACTTATCAGTGAGTGAGTATCATGTGTGTTCTTTTGTGATTGGGTTACCTCACTCAGGATGATATCCTCCAGATCCGTCCATTTGCCTAAGAATTTCATTAATTTATTGTTTTTAATAGCTGAGTAGTACTCCATTGTGTAAAGGTACCACATTTTGTGTATCCATTCCTCTGTTGAAGTACATCTGGGTTCTTTCCAGCTTCTGGCTATTATAAGTAAGGCTGCTATGAATATAGTAGTACATGTGTCCTTATTACAAGTTGGAACATCTTCTGGGTATATGCCCAGGAGAGGAATTGCTGGTTGTACTATGGCTAATTTTCTGAGGAACCACCAGACTGATTTCCAAAGTGGCTGTACCAGCTTGCAATCCCACCAGCAATGGAGGAGTGTTCCTCTTTCTCCATATCCTCACCAGCATCTGCTGTCAACTGTGTTCTTGATCTTAGCCATTCTGACAGGTTTGAGGTGGAATCTCAGGGTTGTTTTGATTTTCATTTCCCTGATGATTAAGGATGTTGAACATATTTTCAGGTGCTTCTCAGCCATTTGGTATTCCCCAGTTGCGAATTCTTTGTTCAGCTCTGTACCCCATTTTTAAAGGGTTATTTGATTTTCTGGAGTCCATCTTCTTGAGTTCTTTATGTATATTGGATATTAGTCCCCTATCTTATTTAGGATTGGTAAAGATTCTTTCCCAATCTGTTGGTGGCCTTTTTGTCTTATTGACAGTGTCTTTTGCCTTACAGAAGGTTTGCAATTTTATGAGGTCCCATTTNTCAATTCTTGATCTTATAGCACAAGCCATTGCTGTTCTGTTCAGGAATTTTTCCCGTGTGCCCATATCTTTGAGGCTTTTCCCCACTTTCTCCTCTACAAGTTTCAGTGTCTCTGGTTTTATGTGGAGTTCCTAGATCCACTTAGACTTGACCTTAGTACAAGGAGATAAGAATGGATCGATTTGCATTCTTCTACATGATAACCGCCAGTTGTGCCAGCACCATTTGTTGAAAATGGTTTGCAAAAATGTTATTGAGTATTTTTGCACAAATATTCATAAGGGAAATTGGTCTGAAGTTCTCTTTTTTGTGGGGTATTTTTGTGGTTTAGGTACCAGAGTAATTTTGGCTTCATAGCTTGAATTGGGTAGAGT
The DNA here is from genome assembly GCF_900095145.1 of Mus pahari. NCBI lineage: Eukaryota > Metazoa > Chordata > Mammalia > Rodentia > Muridae > Mus > Mus pahari. Next base: position 13,980,990 of record NC_034602.1, read on the forward strand.
GCCTTCTGTTTCTATTTTGTGGAATAGTTTGAGTAGAATTGGAATTAGTTCTTCTTTGAAGGTCTGATAGAACTCTGCATCAAACCCTTCTGGTCCTGGGCTTTTTTTTTTTTTTTTTTTGGTTGGGAGACTATTGATGACTGCTTCTATTTCTTTAGGGGATATTGGACTGTTTAGATCATTAATCTGATCCTGATTTAACTTTGGTACCTTGTATCTGTCTAGAAATTTGTCCATTTCTTCCTTATTTTCCAGTTTTGTTGAGTATAGAATTTTGTAGTAGGATCTGATTATGTTTTGGGTTTCCTCATGTTCTATTGTTATGTCTCCCTGAGTTTGATTATTTCCTGCCATCTACTCCTCTTGGGTGAATTTACTTCCTTTTTTTCTAGAGATTTTAGGTGTACTGTCAAGCTCCTAGTATATGCTCTCTCCAATTTCTTTTTGGAGTCACTCAGAGCTATGAGTTTTTCTCTTAGGATTGCTTTCATTGTGTCCCATAAGTTTGGACATGTTGTGGCTTCATTTTTGTTAAAGACTCTAAAAGTCTTTGATTTCTTTCTTTATTTCTGCCTTGACCAAGGTATCATTGNGTAGAGTGTTGTTCAGCTTCCATGTGAATGTTGGCTTTCTATTATTTATGTTGTTATTGAAGATCAGCCTTAGTCCGCAGTAATCTGTTAGGATGCATGGGATAATTTCAATATTTTTGTATCTGTTGAGGCCTGTTTTATGACCAATCATATGGTCAATTTTGGGGAAGTTATCATGAAGTGCTGAGAAGAAGGTATATCTTTTTGTTTTAGGATAAAATGTTCTATAGATATCTATTAAATCCATTTGTTTCATAACTTCTGTTAGTTTCGCTGTGTCTCTGTTTAGTTTCTGTTTCCAGGACATGTCCATTGATGAGACTGGCGTGTTGAAGTCTCCCACTCTTATTGTGTGAGGTGCAATGTGTGCTTTGAGCTTTACTAAAGTTTCTTTAATGAATGTGGCTGCCCTTGCATTTGGAGCATAGATATTCAGAATTGAGAGTTCATCTTGGAAGATTTTACCTTTGATAATTATGAAGAGTTGGGATTCTGTCTTTGTGGCTGTCTTCCTTTAGGTTTGTTGAAGGATTACTTTCTTGCTTTTTCTAGGGCATAATTTCTGTCCTTGTGTTGGGGTTTTCCCTTTATTATCCTTTGAAGGACTGGATTTGTGGTAAGATATTGTGTGAATTTGGTTTTGTCATGGAATATTTTGGTTTCTACAACTATGGTATTGAGAGTTTAGTTGGGTATAGTAGCCTGGGCTGGCATTTGTGTTCTCTTAGGTCTGTATAACATCTTTCCAGGATTTTCTGGCTTTCAGAGTCTCTGCTCAGAAGTCTAGTGTAATTCTAATAGGTTTGCCTTTATATGTTACTTGACCTTTTTCCCCTTACTGCTTTTATTTTGTTTGTTTGTTTTTTGTTTTTTGAGAACAGGGTTTCTCTGTATAGCCCTGGCTGTCCTGGAACTCATTTTGTAGACCAGGCTGGCCTCGAACTCAGAAGTCCATCTGCCTCTGCCTCCTGAGTGCTGGGATTAAAGGAGTGCGCCACCATGCCCGGCTCCCTTACTGCTTTTTATATTCTATATTTAGTGTATTTGTTGTTCTGATTATTATGTGTCAGGAGGAATTTCTTTTCTGGTCCAGTCTATTTGGAGTTCTGTAAGCTTCTTATATGTTCATGTGCATCTCTTTCTTTAGGTTAGGGAAGTTTTCTTCTATAATTTTGTTGAAGATATTTACTGGCCCTTTAAGTTGAAAATCTTCTTTCTTATCTATACCTATTATCTTTAGGTTTGGTCTTCCTCTTGTGTCCTGGATTTCCTGGATGTTTTGAGTTAGGATCTTTTTTGCAATTTCTATTTTCTTTGATTGTTGTGTCCATGTTCTCTTTGGAATCTTCTGCACCTGAGATTCTCTCTTCCATCTCTTGTATTCTATTGCTGATGCTCGCATCTATGGTTCCTGATTTCTTTCCTAGGATTTCTACCTCCAGGGTTGTCTCTCTTTGGGTTTTCTTTATTGTTTCTACTTCCCTTTTTAGATCTTGGATGGTTTTGTTCAATTCCATAATCTGTTTGATTATGTTTTCCTGTAACTCTTTAAGGGATTTTTGTGTTACCTCTTCAAGGACTTCTACCTGTTTAGCAGTGTTCTCCTGTGTTTCTTTAAATGAGTTATTAATGTCCTTCTAAAAATCCTCTACTAGCATCATATGATATGATTTTAGATTTGAATTTTGCTTTTGGGGTGTTTTGGGGTATCTAGGACTTGCTGCAGTGGGAGTGCTGGGTTCTGATGATGCTGAGTGGTCTTAGTTTCTGTTAGTAAGATTCTTACATTTGCCTTTTACCATCTGATGTTAGTTGTTATAGGTGTCTGTGGCTGGAGTTTGTTCCTCCTGTGATTCTGTTGGCCTCTTTCAGCACTCCTGAGAGACCAAGTCTCTCCTGAGTCCCAGTGGTTAGATCACTCTCTGCAGACAAGCTCTCCTCTTGCAGGGAAGTTGTACAGAGGCCTGGAGCTTAGCTCTGCCTTCTGGCTGAGGGTGAAGGCCTGAAGGGACCCTGTCCAAGAAGTTATGTTGCTTATGTAGCCTGTGCACTCTTCTGCACAGACTGGTCTCTGAGAGACCTGGGATACAAGATGGTATTCTCACCTGGTCCTGGGGTCAGTGTCCTCTCTGGAGGCCAACTCTCCTATGGTGGGGAAAATGCACAGAAGTCTGGGTCTGAGCTATGGTTCCTAGCTGAGTCCTGGGGTCAGAGCCTTCCCTGGAGGCCGACTCTCCTGTGGTGGGGAAAGTGTGCAGAGGTCTGAGTCTAATCTCTGCGCCCTGGCTGAAGATGAAGGCATGAAGGGATCCTGTCCATGAAGCTATGTTGCTTCTGCAGCCTGCAAGCTCTCCTGCACAGACTGGTCTCTAAGGGACCCAGAATATCCTCAGTTTCTTTAAGATCTAATGGCAGTCTAAAGCTATCCATATTGTTTCAAATGTGTGTGTACTTGAGCTGTGTACACTGGGTACATATGACTTTTTAAATTTTAATTCCATCATTGTATACTTGTAAATGTCAAGTTCAGTTCCAAATGCTTTATCAGAAAATTTTCAGCTCCTAATGTATGATTTTCTATTTTTGATTTCTGGTCCTAAGTGGTAACTACAGTTCTCACTTGCTATTTTTTTCTGGCATTTTATTGGGCTCCCACTGACTACACATCCACTGCACTCTTAAGCTATGGAAATTACTGTTCCATTCCTGATATAGGAGATGATGGTTTAATTCCCTTACATTCCTCTTCTCTACTCCTGCCATCTCGGAGATAAAATTGTGGCTTTCACAGCCATTAATATTAATAGTATATTCATTTTTCTAGTATTAAAACATTTGTGTATTTTCAATATTTCTCATATAAATTACATAACTCATTTAATTTTTTGTGATTTCACTTCTAAATTATTTTTTTCTGATTATAATATAATTATATCACCCCTACTTCCTTTTCCTCTCTCTACATTCTTCCATATACCCTTTCTTGCTCTCTTTCAAGTTCATGGATTCTTTCTTTCATTAATTGTTACATTTGTATGTATGAATGTGTGTGTATATATGTGTATGTGTGTGTGTCTATGTGGATATGTGCATGCATGAATATTACTAAATACATAAATAACACCTACCTAATATATATAATGCAATTTTTATGTATATGTCTGTTTTGGAGGATGACCAATTGGTATTGGACAGTCAATTGGTGTGCTCTTCCCTGGGAAAAACTATTTTTCCTGTCCTTAGCATTTCTTAGTTGGCTGAAGTTTCTTGTGAAGGTCTAAGGCCCTAATGTACTTTCCTCAATTCACATTAGCATGTGGGATTGGATTCTGTTTTCATAACATGTACATTTTGTTTTGCTTCTCCCTCCAGATTTCCTCATTTGAGGCATGATTTAGCTCTTCATTATTAGTGCATTCTGTTGTTTATTAGTTCATATATAACTTTTAAACTTTGTACTAAGTGTTCTCTGGGATCATGAAATTCTGTAAATCTGAGACTATTATAAGGCTGACATAGATGTGACCCACAGTAGGAATATCACTGACCTCTATCTAAGTAAAATCAATTCTGATTCTCATATATTGACATTGAAGAGATTCAATCTGTAGAGATTTCCACATTCCTGTTTATAAATCCAGTTAATAAAAATTCTCTCAAGGAGGATTTCTGAGTTCAAGGCCAGCCTGGCCTACAAAGTGAGTTCCAGGACAGCCAGGGCTACACAGAGAAACCCTGTCTCGGAAACAAAACAAAACAAAACAAAAAACAAACAAACAAACAAAATTCTCTCATATTTTAATTCAATGTAATAGTCAAAGAAACTTGTTATAGTATCCTATTTCTATAGTACTTTTCTCTACTTGTTGAGATTTTTATTATACAAGCGATGAGCACTCAGGACTGTATGTGAATAGTGAACTGCTTGTAACACAGAAAGTCTGAAAGAGAGCTTTGTCATTTTAAATGATTGCCTTGAGAATTCTCATCCTTCTGAAGTTACTCTAGTGTTTCTTTTTGCCCAATTTAATTTTTTGTGTTATGTTTTAACAAGCAACAGAATCTTATGTTTTTAAGAACATTTCTGTTTTAAGTTAATGTATTGTAAAATTGTTTTTCTTTTGGTTGCCATAGGTTTTGAAACTGTGAATTATTCCCATCTGTGATCTTGTCCCTGTGAAGATTGTGGTTGACAGGTTGATAACAACACTGATTATGTAATGGGTATTGCAACTTTGCATCAGGAAAACAGGAGAATGTTTCATTCAAAAGCACGTGGAACACTAGGAAAGTGCTTGACATTAAGTGCTTTCCAGTCAATGATAAAAATAACAGAAATGAAGAAATGGAAACTTTGGAAGAAAAATATAACTCGCCAAAAGAAACCAGAAGGTAGAAATTATATGGAAAAATCCAACTGAGGAAATCACTATCACCAGAGAAAGAAAGAATGAATCTGCACAAAATCTTTCTATGAAAAACTGAAAATAAATGAACAATATTCATGCAGCATCGAGATACAAAAAAGGGGAGAAAACAGACCTAAAAGTGGGGGAAGGGTTGGAAGGGCAGAGTAAGAGCAGGAAGGATAAAATTCTCACAGAAGAGCAGCTGATCTGAAAACCAAGATGGATAACATCAGTTTTCTGGATAAATACAAACTTCCAAAATGGAACACTTTTAGTCCTTTTTATGTTCTATACTTAATTTTTTTTTACATTTTAAGAATTTTATATATGAGTATTTGCTTCATTTCACTCACTCTTCCTCCACTCTCTCAAACTTAATGACTTTTAAAATAATTATTATTCCCCCAGACATTTAAAGTTGCTTAAAATGCCAATATGTAGGTGAAAAAATTGAAGTAATTTAAAAAACACATTCTACTGAGAATAGCTCATAGACAGATCTCAACAGATGAATTTTAAATTCATTACATTTTTTGACAATGTTATTGGAAATATAGGGCACAAAGAAGGTATAAATCTTCCTTTTACATTTATGATTCCAGTAAAATGGTAATAATAAAAGTGATAGTAGTATTGAAGGTAAAATTGTAGAAAATTAGAGTAAGGAAATATAGATCTAAAGTAAACTTCTAGCCAAAGAATCTAGAAATTCAAGAGTTCAACAATTTAATCAAGAGGCTTCACTATCAAAACTTTTCGGGTTGGAGAGATGAATCTCTACGTATAGCCTTTCCTGGGCAAATATAAGGACCTATTTCAGATTCCCAGAAGCCACATAAAAGTATCTTGTGATCATGTGTGTCTATAATCCCAGTCTTACTATAGTGAGATGGGAGATAGAAACTAAAGAAGCCCCAGGAGCCTGATGGTCAGGTGGACATGGAGTTCAACAAAAGGCACTGTCTTTAACAAGGTTATAGGACAGAACAAACATTGTCCTCTACTTCAGCATGTAGGTTGTGGCACTGAAAATGACTGCAATTTTACACACAACACCTTCAACACACACACACACACACACACACACACACACACACACACACACACACACACACACAATACACCCAAATACACATGGACACACTCAGGCAGGAAAAGTTTAGCATATTAAGATGGAGATGAAGTAATCCACTGAATCCACAAATTACAGAATTGCAATATAACCATTTGATGTTTAAAAGTTATCTCATTAACAATAGAATCAATTCCTTTTATCTCTACAGTTAAATCAATAGCATAGACAGTGAATTTAGTCCTCTTTAAAGATGGTTTACAATGAAGACCTTTTCATTACTTTCTCACAAAAAATTGCAGAATATATATTAAAAATAGTCTTTAAAACATTAGAAATGTAATGTATATTATCTACAGAAGAATGACCCACTTTCAATAAATACCTTCAAAATACTGGCAAGTGGAATAATTCATGCCATATTTTTCCTCAGGTGATATGAGCAAATTTCTATTCATTACAACCCAAACAGGTAGCAATGTCAACAGACCCCACAGTTGGGCTATGATTGTCCTCGAGGAGTTCTCCAGTTGAAGTTTTCAGTCATGGTTAATTGCCTTCAGGGAACCTTTGCATCTCTATCAGTCTTTGCTAGTGCCTAAGTCTGAACTCTGAGCCCTCCTTCCCCCTTTTATAACGATCTGTAACCTTCAGTTATAACACACATACCTACACACACACACACACACACACACACACACACACACACACACACACACACCATTATGTAAACTATTGTACCATGTGGGAATTAATAATAATAATTCAGATTGGAATTAAATAATGTATAATTGCCAGTGGCAATTCAACCCAGTTTCAAAGAAAATCAGTCAAAAGTACTTGGCAAACTGAAGACAAGGACACCTACTTTGTAAATTTATTGTTATTCCATAAATTCTGATTTGTGAGTAGGCATAAATGTGTCTGGCTACATGAAGCATGTATAAACACATGTCAGTGTTTTTTGCATAGTGCCTTCATGTTGAGGAAAATATTAGTTGACTTTGGAATAACCATTAAAAATTAAAAATAGAAAAATAAATTACATGATAGGAAGGTAAAATAAAATCAGGAGGTTAAATCCACTATATTTGTAAATTTTTCAGTTAAGGTGAAATGGTACAAAATGATAAAATAGAAACAAAAACCCAAATAAAAGCTAACAATAAAACAATAAAAATTAAATTAAAAATGTGTAAGGAATGAGAATTTCAGCACTGTAATGATAACAAATATAATAGAAATAAAATGGATTTTGTAATAATCAAAAAGTGTTATTTTAATTGATACAGGATCTCATGTAGCCAAGGTTGGCATTAAAATTCACTGTGTGGCCAAGGTTGACTCTGACTTCCTGATTCTCCTGTTTCCAATTCCACAAACTGGGAGCACAAGAATGTACCACTATACCTATATTAATAAAATTACAGAAATTTAAAATTAATTAACCTGTCTTTAATTCACACCGTTAAAGTGCTCAGTTTCCTGCTTTGGCTTCTGAGTTCTATACTGAAAAACACTGATATAAAGCACTTCTGATATGGGATTATAGGGGTGGTCTAACTTTTATCAATTGTTAGTTGGACATAGCTTGCTGGAACAAGGATTCTGGAAACTAAGTAGGCTCTAAAGCTATCTTTAACCAGTGACTTTTGGGTTCTGTCTCACAGACTACAGTTGTTGAGTAGAGTTCAGAAGAAAAACAAAAATAAGTAAAAAAAAAAAAACCAAATGAGCATGGATCTGACATGAATTACCAATACCAAAGCAAATGGTCTTCATGGGAACAGCTTAGGAGAGTTCCCAGTTATAGACTCTAAAAGAACAATTACAACTATGTTCACACAGTTCAAAGGAGTCATAAATGTGCTCCAAGAGTACAACAACAGAAACTGAATAAAATGAAGAAGGAAATTCAGTGTATGGAACTGAATTCCATAGAGACTCACTGAAGAAAAAACAAGCTGAAAGGATGATTAGAATAAAAAGTTCAGTCAGCTAAATAAAATGAACAGTGGGAAGTCTCACCAACAGAATAGATTAGAATGATGAGTCTGAAGCTGGGTAGAGGAATTGGATCACTCAGGGTTAATGAAAAACATCACACATATGAGTAGAACATGAGAAATCTTTGGACTATTACAAAAAGACCATGAATCATGTGATTAAAGGAAGAAAAATTACATGAGAGAAGCATAGAAAGTGTTTTCTATAAAATTATAGAAGAAAAATTTCTAAGCATAGAAGATACTGGAAGGAAAACTATAGACTAAAGAAGAAGGTAAACACTCAAGGGTCCATAGAGGGAAAATAGACAATACTAAGACACTTGATCCAAAGAGGGGTGCAACATGATATAAAAGAAACAAAATGATAGAAATTATACATGTCCTTAAATAAAAACTCTAAATATACCATCCATGTCCTTTTGGGACTGCATTACCTCACTCAGGATGGTATTCACAAATTCCATCCATTTGCCTGCAAAATTCATGATGTCCTTGTTTTTAATAGCCAAATACTATTCTATTGTGTAGCTGGGCCACATTATTTTTATCTGTTCTTCAGTTGAGGGATGTCTAGGTTGTTCTTACTTTCTATTACAAATAAAACTGCTATGAACATAGCTGAAAAAGTGTCTTTGTGGGATGGTGGTGCATCTTTTGTATATATGCCCAGGAGTGGTATAGCTGGGTCTTGAGGTAGAACTATTCCCACTTTTCTGAGAAAGTGTCAAATTTATTCCCAAAGTGGTTGCACAAGTTTGCACTCCCACCAGCAATGGAGGAGTGTTTCCCTTGCTCCACATCCTTGCCAGCATGTGCTATCTCCTGAGTTTTGATCTTAGCTATTCTAATGTTTGTAACATGAAGCCTCAGAGTTGTTTTCACTTGCATTTTCCTGATGACTAAAGACTTTGAATGGTTTTTAAGTGCTTCTCTGCCATTTGAGATTTCTCTGTTGTGAATTCTCTGTTTAGCTTTGTACTCCATTTTAAATTGAGTTATTTGGGCTGCTGGTGTCTAACGTTTTGAGTTCCTTATAAATCATAGATATTAGCCCTCCATCAGATGTAGTGTTGGGAAAGATCATTTCCCAATCCACAGGCTGCCAATTTGTCCTATAGACAGGGTCCTTTACCTTACAGAAACGTTTCAGTTTCTCGGGGTTTTTCAATTTTTAACCTTAGAGCCTGAACTATTAGTGTTCTGTTCAAGAAACTGTCACCTGTACCAATGCTTGCAAGGCTATTTCCTAATTTCTCTTTTATGAAATTTAGTCTATCCAGTTTTATGTTGAGGTCTGTGAGGCATGTGGACTTGAGTGTTGTGCAGGGTGAAGTGAGGATGCTTGAATTTCACTAAGAAGGGGATATAAAATAGACATAAGAGAGAGGGAGGGAGGGAACTGGGTGGTAGAGGGGATGAGGAGGAGGAGCATGGGGAGGGGTTCAGAATCAAATATAAGAAGGGACAGGAAAGATGGCCAGATTGCCATGAGAATGTATGGAAATATGCAACTGACGAGCTTGGGTTGGGGGTGGGGCAGAGGAGGGAGGCATCTCCAGGAAATGACAGAGATCTGCCATAAGAGAGGCAACCAAGATCAGTGGAGGGTTACCTTCTCTGTGAATCACAGCTTTGGAGATATGGAATCTGAAGAGGCCACCTCCTGTAGTCAGTCAGGAACCTCAGTGGAGCAATAAGGATACCAACCCATTCGCAAAACTTTTGACCTAAAATTTATCTTGTATAAAAGATATGCAGGGTCAGGAAATGGAGCAGAGACTGAGGGAACTGCCTTCCAATAACCAGCCTAACTTGAGGCCCATCCCATGGACAAGCACCAATCCCTGACACTGTTTTATTTTTTTAATTAGATATTTTCTTTACTTACATTTCAAATGTTATCCTCTTTCCTCTTTTCCCCTCTGAAAACCCCCTATTCCATCCCCTCTCCCCCTACTCACCAACCTACCCACTCCAGCTTCCCTTTCCTGGGATTCCCCTACACTGGGGCAATAGGCCTTCACAGGACCAAGGTCCTCTCCTCCTTTTGATATCCTACAATGCCATCCTCTGCTACATATGCAGCTGAAGCCGTGGGTCCCTCCATGTGTACTCTTTGGTTGGTGGTTTAGTCCCTGGGAGGTCTGGGGGTAATAGTTGATTCTTATTGTTGTTCCACCTATGGGGATGAAAACCCGTTCCTCTCCTTGGGTCCTTTCTGTATTTCCTCTAGAGACTCTGTGCTCAGTTCAATGGTTGGCTGAGAGCATCCACCTCTGTATTGGTCATGCATTGGCAGAGCCTCTCAGGAGACAGCTATACCAGGCTCCTGTCAGCAAGCAGTTGATGGTATCCACTATAGTGTCTGGGTTTGGTAAATATATATAGGATGGATCCCAAGGTAAAGCAGTCTCTGGATGGTCTTTCCTTTAGTCTCTTCTCCACATTTTGTCTCTGTATCTCCTCTCAAGGGTATTTAGTTTCCTCTTCTAAGGTGGACCAAAGTACATACACTTTGGTCTTTTTTCTTCTTGAGCTTTATGTGGTCTGTGAATTGTTATCTTGGATATTCAGAGCTTCTGGTCTAATATCCACTTATCTGTGAGTGCATACCATGTGTGTTCTTTTGTGATAGGGTTACCTCACTCAGGATGATATTTTCTAGTTCCATCCATTTGCCTAAGAATTTCATGAATTCATTGTTTTTAATAGCTGAGTAGTACTCAACTGTGTAAAAGTACCACATTTTCTATATCCACTCCTCTGTTGAGGGACATCTGGGTTCTTTCCAGCTTCTAGCTATTATAAATAAGGCTTCTATGAACATAGTAGAACATGTGTCCTTATTACATATGGGAGCATCTTCTGGGTATATGCCTAGGAGTGGTATTAGTGGGTCCTCAGGTAGTATTATGTCCAATTTTCTGAGGAACCACCCAACTGTTTCCCAGAGTGGTTGTACCAACTTGCAATCCCACCAGCAATGGAGAAGTGTTCCTCTTTCTTCACCTTCTTGCCAACATCTGCTGTCACCTGAGTTTTTGATCTTAGTCATTCTGACTGGTGTGAGGTGGAATCTCGGGGTTTTGATTTGCATTTCCCTGATAATTAAGGGTGTTGAACATTTCTTTAGGTGCTTCTCAGCCATTTGATAGTGAGTGAATTCAATACCACACTCTCACCAGTGCACAGATTGAAGGACAGGAAATGAACAGAGAAACATCATAAATGAAATTAACACAACACACATCTGTGGAGCATTGTACCCAATCTCTTTAGAACACACATTTTTTTTTTTTTCAGCAGCCTAGGGAACTTCATTCAAAATGCAGCACAAAAGATAAACCAAATCAACAACATTTGAGAATTCTATTTAGCTCTGTATCCCATTTTTAATAGGGTTATTTGGTTCTCTGAAGTCTAACTTCTTGAGTTATTTGTACATATTAGATATTAGCCCTCTGTTGGATATAGGATTGGTAAAGATCTTTTCCCAATCTGTTTGCTGCAGTTGTTTGTCTTGTTTTGTTTTGTTTTGTTTTGTTTTGTTTGTTTCCTATTGACGGTGTCCTTTGTCTTGCAGAAGCTTTGCAATTGTATAAGGTCCCATTTGTCAATTCTTGATCGTAGAGCATGAGCCATCAGTGTTGTGTTCAGGAAATTTTCTCCTGTGCCCATGTGCTCAAGGCTTTTCTCTACTTCCTCTTCTATTAGATTCAGTGTATCTGGTTTTATGTGGTGGTCTTCGATCCGCTTGGACTTGAGTTTTGTTCAAGGAGATAAGAATGGATCAATTTGCATTCTTTTACATGCTAACCATCAGTTGAACCAACACCATTTGTTGAAAACGCTGTTTTTGTTTTTGTTTTTGTTTTTGTTTTTTACACTGTATGGTTTTATCTCCTTTGTCTAAGATCAAGTAACCACAAGTGTGAGGGTTCATTTCTGGGTCTTCGGTTATATTTCATTGATCTTCCTGCCTGTCACTGTACTAATACCATGCAGTTTTTATACTCTGTTAACTTGCAGATAGAATGCTAGTATAATTGTCTTTTGAGAGGCTCCACCCAGCAGCTGACTCAGAGAGACACAGACACCCACAGCCAAACAGTGAATGAAGCTTGAGAACTCTTATAGAAGACTAGGAGGAAGGATTGCAGGCCTTGAAGAGGATAGGAACACCACAGGAATGCCAGCAGAGTCAACTAATCTGGACCGTTGTGGCTCTCAGAACAACCAATCAAAGTGCATATGTGGGCTAGACCTCAGCCTCTCTGCACATACGCTGCAGATGTGCAGCCTGTTCTTCATGTGGGTCCTGAATATGGGAAAACTGAAATAGTGTCTGAATTCTGTCTTAGCACAATGGAACTAGATATCAGCGGTAATAGAAACTGCTGAAATCACGCAAACTCAGGGAGATGAAACAACACACTATTGAGTGATAAGTTGCTGAAAAAGAATTAAAAAGGAAATAAAATTCATTTCTTCTCATCGGGATCAGTCGTGCTGGAGCAATGGAGCAGGTCTTCCTCTAAAGAGCCAAGGCAATTTCCCACAGGAGACCTCTTGTGTTCTCAGCCAAGGTCTCTACCAAGCCAAGCTGCCCACTGAGCAAGCCATGGACTCCCATGGACCCCAAGGGACCTCTTTTCCCTTGGGCCCCAGGCTAGAGTTAGCCTGTGACCCCCCCACTCCATTCTCACCAATTCTGTAGCATCCAGCAACATCTGGTGTGTCCAAGAGCCTGAGAATCGTCGTCCTCGGCCTTCATGAGGGCCAGGACCCCAGAGCAGACTCTGTACTCCCGGAGGAGCCAAGACCGTGCTCCCCTACCCTCGGAGCAGGGTCCTGTGGCTTCTCACAGCCCTATACCTGCCTTTCACCGGTGTGGGGTACTCACAGTCAAAACACCTTGGCTGTCTATTATAAATAAATGCAATCCATCGCATATCTGGACCCAAATAGAAATCCCAAGATCATTTCCATATATGTAGAAAAGGGTTTTGGTAAAATCCAAGATTCATTTATGATGAAAGCCATGGTGAGACTAGGGTTAAAGGGAGTATACTTCAACATAGTATGGATTATATGTGTCAAAATCCATAAGCAACACCGTACTAAATACCTCAAATTATTCTCACTAAGATCACGAACAAGACACAAATGGCCACTAGTCTACCCTTATTCAACACAGTACTTGAAGTCTTACCTTTTTCAAGAATGGCAGAGCTCCCTGGGACTAAACCACCAAAGAAAGCACATAGTGGGACTCATGGCTATAGCTGCATATGTAGCAGAGGATGGTCTAGTTGGTCATCAATGGGAGGAGAGGCCCTTAGTCCTGTGTTGGTTCTATGCCCCAGTATATGGGAAGGCCAGGGCCAGGAAGCAGGAGTGGGTGGGTTGGAGAGCAGGGGGAGGGGGAAGAGGATAGAGGATTTTCAGAGGGGAAACTAGGAAAGGGGATAACATTTGAAAATGTAAATAAAGAAAATATCTAATAAAAAATGAAAATAAATTTTAAAAAAGAATAAAAAAGAACAATAAAAGAAAAGACCAAAGGAAAGTATTCCTTTTTTGAAGCTAATATTATTTTATACATAAGAGACACCAAAGATTCAATCAGGAAGCTCATAGCCGATGAACATATTGACATGGTACAAAATTAATATACAAAAGCAGTGTCTTTCCTGTATGTCGATGACAAACAATCTGAAATCAGATAAACAATAGTCTCATGCTAAAAAAAATAAAATTCCTGGGAATAAACCTAGTTGGAGAGGGAAATGTTTCTACTGATGAGGGAAGGGGTTCCCTGAGACCACACATGTAGGAGACAATGGCAGTCAACAGATGCTGGAGGAGGAGTCATTATCTACAGGGATAAAGTCCCTGGTGGGTTCTCATACTTCAGTGCGTAGCTTTACACCCAAGCCTACGTGAATAGTCTTGGATAGTTCTAGTAAGTCACAAAGCAAAAGCAGAAACACAGGGGAGCAGGATGGGGACTTGCTAGGAAGAAAGGGAGTGGGGTGAGTGGGAGGCATGAAGATCTAGGAATGAATGTGGACAGGGTATATTATACATAGGAGGCTCTGAAGGGATAAAGTTAAAGGATATGAACAAGGTAAACAAAGAAAAAAGGAGAGAATGGTTATGCAGTTCATGACTCTAGACACTGAAATAATTGTGTTAAGGAGTGGGTCTCAGGCATGACATTACTAAAGACAGCCAGTGAGCCCGTGAAGACGGACACTTCTTTCCCAGACTGTGAATGTTGATATTGAGGCTCTCTAGACAGTCTGTGGTAGTATTTGATCGTCCAGTCACCTCCTAAGAGTTGACCCATCTCCCTAACTTTGACCACGGAAAGACACCAATTAGCTTCTTTTACAATGGGCACCAAAAAAATTGTTCTAAAATTTTATTCAAAGCTGACTATTAGGTTCTAAAGATCCAAGCAGTCATAGGAATCTAGCAAAGCAGGATCTTTATTTGAATTAGGAAGCAAAAGCTATCTAGTCAGGGACAACAGCACAGAATTAGGAGCTGCCTGTGTCCTCCAAAGTTTATCTTAGTCAGTATTTAAACAGATGATAAAAATGTACTGTGCTTAGGCTGCCACTGACGGATCAGACTCCAGAAAAGACTCGGGAGCTCGACTGTGACCCTGAGCCAGAATATCATGGAGTTTTTTTTTTTTTTTTTTTTTTTAGCCTGTAACTGACAAACATCTGTGCCAAGTTACAGTTACATTTCCCTACTCCTCAGGATTTAGGATCAGAGAACTTCCTTACTAACATGTCTTTGTGGTACACTTATCCTGTTCCCATTGGTTTGGTTATTCAATTGTGTAGGCCAGCTTGCCTAGCATTCATGTCTCAATTTGCCATCCAGAATGTCAGTTACCCACTTATATCTCTCTTTCTGCTAAGGAGGATGTCAGTTAACCAGGGAGGTCTTGGGAACTTAAACTTGATTTGATCTCTATTCAAAATGAAAGTTTTATTCAAAATTGATTCAGTTTGGTTCCTTCTTACATGACTAAAATTTTAACAGATGATTAAAAATAGTCTTAAAATTATGGACCTAAAGAAATATTGTTAGTGTAATTTAGATACACAGTCACAAGAACAAATGTCAGGTATATTCCTGCCTGTGAAAATAATAGAAATAATTTTAGTCTGTCCTTATAAAATGCCATATTATTTGGAATGCTTATTTTATAACACCCATCTTGAGAAGCATTTTTGCCTATATTTGGAATCTGAATATTTTTGAAAAGGAATAAAATGTGTTAATTTCTCTAGCTAGCTTGTTATAGATGCTTCAGAAATCCTGAATCAGTATTCTAAGAACAGCATGCTGAATGAGCATCCTCAGCTGGGCAGCAGAACAGCCAGAGAACTATAGTTCTGATTGAAGGAACCACAGAACAGAGTAAATGAGCACGAGTGAATGGCTTAAATATTGTTTGTGGTTTGTAAATTAGATCTACACAGGCAAGAAAAATGTTTCTATACTTTCCTTTACAATTAAGGACAGTTTGTTAAAAACATTTCCCATAAATAAGGGAATTGAGACTCTCAAACCTGGGTTCTGATTTTGGCAAAATAAAGTTTCAAATAACCTTGATTCCGAGGCATACAATTCCAAATCAAAGCCATTTACAGTGCAACGTTGCAGACCGCAATCCAAAATCAGGGTTCTTTAGAATTTCATCATCCCAAAAATGTGAAAAACAAAATCTAAATGAGTTTTCTTTTTCTTTTTGAAAACTTTTCTTTGAATTAAATATTCATGTATGATTTTAGATGGCAAATGCATAGAAAAAAAATCTCATTAAAAGAAGAACTCTACCAGTCAGGGTCCTGGCCTAAACAGATGGCACACTCAAGTTGGTAATTTGAACCAAGTTTAATAAAGAGAACTGTTATCAATATATAGGCATACGATAATATGCTACAGCATATTGAGCCTGGCGAGAGAAATGGAAGAGACGATTAGTATGTGAAAGCGTGAGAGGGCATTATCTTTGGGAGAGGTGAGCAGCCAGTCCATACAATTCCCAATGGAGGAAGTCTGAGGAATAAACACCCAGTCACACTCCCTGTTTAATCTCCTTCCTTCCACTGATTTCGTCTTCAGGTTTCGTGCTGTCTGAACTCAGCACTTTGGGACTGAAGGTATAGGCTTCAGTTCTTGGTTGGTTCCATGTTGAACAGAGCATCTGTACATCTGGAGAGCAAGTAGAAGGAATTCGTTCATGTCATGGTTAATTTGGTCAATGTGATGGGATCTAGGATCTCTAGGTACAGCTGTGAAGGTGTTTTTGAAAAATTAACCCAGCTCAGGAAACCTACCTTGAGAGTCAGGAGTGGTGGAGAACATACCTTTAATCATCCCAGTGCTTGGGAGGCAGAGGCAGGCAGATTTCTGAGTTTGAGGCCAGCCTGGTCTATGGAGTGAGTTCCAGGACAGCCAGAACTATACAGAGAAACCCTGTCTCGGAAAAACCAAACCAAACCAAAACCAACCAACCAAACAAAAAAGTGAACTGTGCCATTCCATATCCTGGATATGAGGGAGAAAGCAAGTCCTGCATCAGCATTCATTTCTCTATGCTTCCTGAATTTAGATGCAGGGGGTTTAGCTCCCTCAAGCCCACGCCTTCATGCCTTCCTTGCAATGATAGACTGTATATTCAAACTGCGAGCCAAAACAAATCTTTTCTTTCCTTAATTACTTTAGTTGGGTATTTCGGTATGAGATCGAGAAAAGTAACCAATAAAATTGCTCAGTTTCTTTGGTCTCTCAAGCTTGAGCTTTGCACAGCATCCAGGTAAGCAATCCATGTTCTCAGGAAAGGAAACTGAAAATCCCAACAGCTATTGCTTCATCACAGGGAGATATCCACAGACATACCACTGCCTGATAAGTTATACCTTAGTTATGATTGGCAGTCTTGAAACAATGTAGCAGAAGACTTCAAGGAAAATAAGTAATGTAAGTAAGAATCACTGTGGTCAGTCTTGATGTATGAAGCCAATGTCATAATTATTACAATTTCTTCCAGGCTATTTTTCGTTCTCTTTATGTTTAGATAGTAAATCATCTAAGATGGATCCTTTGTTTGCTAGGATGGTTCCATTCTCACAGTTGTTAATAACTACAAGAAATTTCTCATATAGTCTTCCTAGCCATAATAGTATAGTGGTAATTCAATCAGGATAAGTTACATCTGACCTTGTCAACCATTCTTATCTGTGGGTCTCGTGATAGTAAGGGTCCAAAATGGGTAAAGAGTAGTCTCAGCGTTCAGACTATGGAATCATGGATGTATTCTCTTATGAAAGCATCCCTTCCTGGGGTATCAAACATCTGTATAGAACACAGATGAAATTAGGAAGACTGGAAACATACAGTCATCAAGGATTGCATTAGACATTATGACTACTTTTGTAGACATTCTATGTTTTTAAACATGGCTATGAATAAGATTGTACCCTGTACCAACAAATTAGCTAAGGGGTATAATGCATGGTAAAGTGTTTCTAACCATGTGAAGACAAACCAGTGACCTCTAATGATATAATCTTCCCATTTCCATGATGAGAGGAGTCCAAGATATTGGCAAGCCATAATGCAGTGGGCTAGTTACCCTTGTGCATGATGGAAGCTTAGAGACTGTGTTAAAACTTCGTATTAATGTAGTGGCAGTCAATCATTCCTGGTAAGAATATAGAGATGATCCCTACCCTCATGTATGCAAGCAAACCAGGATTTCAAGTACTCAGTGGAGGAATTTCTCTCTTACATTTTTCTGGGGAGGTTATATTTGTTTTATTATCTTGAAGTTGGTGGTAGTGTGAGTCCTTTATAATCTTCTAGCTGGCCTCATTAGCCATATACATTTAAATTGACTGACCAAGAAGTTAGCAAAGACATTTTCTTAGAAATAGAGTGTGTTATCTTTATTATAATATATGTTCTATAAGTGAAGGGTCACACAAGAATAGACCTATAGTTCTACCCATACCACTATAGGAAGAACTCAGGTGATGGCAACTACTCACTACTGGGCCAGCAACAGATGACTGCCAGCCTCTGCATGTCTTGGGTTTCTCCAGTCTTTTCTGTGTTTATCAACTGGTTACAGGCAATATACTCCTCTGGCAAGTATGTAGACAATTTTAACATATTTTGAATGCACATTTCAAAGGCCTTCTCCAAAAGCTCAAGCCCTATTCTCAATTCTGGACCTGCAGATTTTGTCATTTTTTTGTCTCTGCGTGTACTAGAGTCATCTGAAACATTTAGAAATTGTTTGGTGTTGCCAACACTACAGACTGTAGACTTAAAGATCATGCTTAATCCTTAGTCCTATAAGACTCATTACTCCAGAAGATGAGGAACAGTTTTTCAATCTATTGCCAAGATGTTGTGGTTTCTACTTATGATCTCCACTTGATAATTTCTATTTCTTAGTTTTCTCTGGGGCAGAGTTTCTTGAATTCATTGCTGTTGACTATTTAGGTTGGATAAATGTAAGGGTTGTATGGTGTAGACTAACTGTAATCTTGGCATCTATTCACTAGACCCTGATAGTAACTTCTTGTCTCCAAATTAATATTGTCTTCAGACACTGTCAAAAGTCTTTTGGAGGGCAGTGTTACTGCAAGCTGAGAAACACTGCTTCAGAGCTGTTACACAAAGCAATCTAGTGCCATAATCTTGCAATCCACATTATCATCAGAGGGACTGATTGCCACAGTAATTGACATTGCACAATTTGCCCTATATTCGCCCTTCAGTCTCTCCCACTTAATTTGAATACTAATCAAGCTGGTGGCTTTGGTCCCTTCTCCCCGAAGCAAGGAGCATGCTTTCTCAGAATCTCATGTTGAATTCTGCTTCCTAGAGCTATGTCTACTACCAATTCCTCTATCATTTAATTTCACAGCAGGAAACAGATGTTGCACCACGCTGAAGCCATTCAGCAACAGTTTAATCAAGGAGCCATTTACATAAATGAGGCCACATTGTAGGAAAGCCAAGGAGAAGGTACTATCACTAAGTTGGTAATGGGAGACTCCATTCTTTTTCTTTTTTTTTTTTTTTTTTTTTTTGCTTTTTCGAGAGGGTTTCTCTGTATAGCTTGCACAGGGAGACTCCATTCTTACTCAGATCTACAGACCTGAATAAGTAATGGTTAAAGGAAGAGAGTTCCAAGCGTCTCTGTACTGGAGATGGGGGGCGGGTGTAGAATAACTGACAGTAGCCTTTCCATAATGAAGGAGTAGGCTTGGAAAACATGCCCCCATCCTTGGTATTCTTTATTCTGTGGATCCCTTCTGGCAGAGCCCAGCGGCAAGGCAGGATGAAGGGAATCTCCTGGATAGGGGTCTATGTGATTTCTCATGCTTCTCTCACATGGACCATGGTGAAAAAAGAGGAAGGTCATCTCTAGAGGGGTGAAAGACACAGGAAAACTGCCTAAGAGCTTCATGTTACACTGAAAAATAAAAAGCCTATTATAAGTGAAGTTAGAGACATTAGATACACATCTTAAATCAAAAGGATGTCAGCAACATAACAGTGTAAAATAAGAATAATGAGCGAGAAAGCTTGAAAAATGGCAGCAAACATCTTCAAAATAAAGGACAAAGGAAGAATACATGCACATCCATGAACACATGTGCACCCTCACACACATACACATCTACATACACCTGCACATAGGAGTACATACTCATGTGACATGTAGGTGCAGTTGTTTTCTTTGTAGCTTCTAACTCACAAGGGGAAAAATTCAAGTTAAGGTAAGATGTTTCATTGAAGTTTAAATCTAGTTCCTCATCATACTGTTGATTTTGTCTACAACAGCTGGTAAATACATTCTCCTTATTAATTTCTAGCCACTAGGTTTGTTCACACAAAATCTTGTTCTATGGCAATTTCAAAGATATAAAGGGTTGTGGCTAAAGAGAGATGGCTCAGTGGTTAAGAGCAAGTGACATTCTTGCAAGAGGACATGGGTCTTATTACCAGCACCCACATTCAGTGGCTTACAACTTTACCAGTGACTTCCTCTGGCCTCTTTAGGCACCTGTACTCATGTGCTGGGCATACATACATACACATCTACACATGAAGCAAAATAAATCTTAAAAAAGATATGTCATATTCCAAGGCTTTCTGCTTCCTAACATATCCTCCTTCACATCATTAGTTTATGTTGTAAAAAAAAAATCTGATAGGAAAAACTATGAAATTATGTTCTGTATTGCATGTTTCCAACATTAAATAAATACTCCACTTAAAATCTAGGCTATTATCTTTGTTTCTTGAGGTTCCCTCACATATTCCCAGGGTTATATTAAGCAGATCTCCCCCATGTACGACCTCCCTCACACAATTCCCCCCATGTACAACCTTAACATGGTTCTCAGGGAGAATTAGTACAACTTACTTTCAGATGTCAACTCAATTACCAACCTTCATTAGAAACTTCCCCAAGGCATTTATGAAGATTTAATGCTAGGAAACAGAGTTTGTGCACTCACTAAAAATATTCAAGTTTCTTAAAAACCATTTATTTGTGTTAAGAAAACTTAGCATGAGATCCAGCCTCTTAGAACCATTGTCTAATGTACTACTCTTCTACAAATCAACACTATCAACATAAAAATCAAAACAATCTCACGACTTCTGTTTATTAAGTAGTTGCATGGCATGGTATAGATATGGTATAATCCCAATCTTGCCAACCAATGATTACTTTAAAATAAATATAACAATTCTCAAAAGGGAAAAGAGTATACAAGCCCAAATTCTTGAACATACGAGGTTAATTTTAGGAATTTTAAAATTTATTATAGACAACATGATTATTATTGCTGCTATTTCTATGGTTCTGCAATTTCTCATTAATTCAACATTGGCTTTTGATTGGCCCTTTAGTGACTGCTTTCCCTGTATTAGACTCCCTAATCCTGACAACATTCCTAGCTGAGAAATGATAGCCTCTTTTAATATTTGAAGCAACGGAAGCAGTGGGAGTTCATAATGATGCCATTAGAAAATGACACTTTCAAAGACATATCCAGACCTTTTACTCTGAAGTCTATGCCTGCATCCCTGAAAAGAAAATGGCCATCAAACTTAGTTCAGCAACAACCATGCCTTCAAAATGTTAGAGAAACATGATAGAACCCCATTAAAAGATTTTTATGTGGAATAATTTACTGTAAGGGTGGGAGTAGGGGTACATGCCATGGCACACTGGCTGTCAGAGAACAGCTTTCATGAGCTTGTTCTGTTCCTCTACCACATGGATCTTAGGGATCAAGTTTAGGTCAGTGGACATCTTACCAGCCCTAGAAACACATTTTAATGACTCATGTCACCACTCTTGTGAAAAACTCAGTCAGTGAAATTGTTTGCTATAACATGACAAATACTCATTGTACAAACTTAAATGGAATAATAATGATCCATGACACCATCAAACCATGAATAGTGTATGCCAGAGGTGAAATATGGGCGAAATAAGAAGGAGGCTTAGCCTGACCACACTTAGCTGTTGAGATTAAGAAGCTGTCTCACAGAAGAAGGTAGAACCAGGTTCTCAGAGTATGGAGGGCAGAAGAAAGAAAGGACAGGCTACACAGCAGGGATGAGGTACAGTTGTTAAGGTTAAGTGCTTGTGTTCTGCTGTCACAATGGTCTTGTGACTAGTTAATGATATTGAACTAGGAACTTCAAAATAGCTAGAAAAAATATACTAAATATTTTACCATAAAGACATGGCAAATGTAGGAGGTAATGGTTGTGGAGAGTACTCTGACTTGAGTATTACATATGTAACACATTGACAACTCACACAAACTACTGACACACATATACAACTATCTGTAAACAAAGAACAAATATTTAGTTCTTGGCATTGAACTCAGATGCATACTAGGTAAGCAAGCATTCTACCATTGAATTGCATATCTAACTTCAAAAAAGGATTACAAATATATACAGCACTTAACATAAATATCCATGTAATAATATATTCTAAATGTACGTTAATGCAATATACTTTTCTGGATGTACAGTCATTGATGATTTTTCTTCCTCATTTACTCTTTTCCATATGATTCATATGTTATTTTCAAACTAACAAGGAAACATATTAAAGATCTGACTCTGAAACACAGCCACATTTAGGGGAACAAGACCTAAAAACAGATGAATATTGGGGACCTTGGGCAGGTAGTCCTTACAGTTGAGTTGCATTAGAAACAATTAGAGAAAATATAAAAAGTGTCTTGATGGACCCTCCCCCCCTGCACACACACACACACACACACACACACACACACACACACACACACACACACATACACACACACACACGGAGATCTCAACTCATCAGGTCTAAGAAAAACTATGGGAATTTAGGTTATTACTGTAGCCGCAGGTGAAAAGTCTTTGAGAACATAACTTTGGGTATAATACCCACAAGGCTTTCTCTAGGCATCAATAGTTCCACTCTAAACTTGACTTCTCATGGTTCTTGCTCCCGGGTTTCCACATAAACCTAATTTTTAATATCTGGATCCACTTATATTCTCTACTAACTTCATGAAAACATAATAGGAGGTTTTTTTTCTGTTTTTATTTTGGAAATGGTGCACTTTGAACTCTGCCGTATTGCTTTCTGACTTCTCACATGAAACATTCCAATGCCCCACTGATTTCCCAATCATATTTATTCTACCTTTTCATTTAAAACTCCACAATGATAAAACTTCAGGTAGATCCATTTCCATTCTTTTGACAATTTGGCCAATTTCTTGGATAAATTTTGAAAATTTTAGGATAATTACATTGAAATTAAAGATTATGTAGTAAGTGTTATCTTTTAAAAAAAATTCAGTCTTTCTGGATATGGACACTATCCAATTCTCCATTTTCATATTTTATTTTATGTTTTGGACTAAACTGTTTTACAGTTTTCTATCGAACCTCTTATCTTCCTAGGTGACTGGTTTTCTCAGAATTCCATTGTTGTTGTTGTTGTTGTAGTAGTAAAAGACTCCTTTTAAGAATTGGTTGTTACCAGTACACAAACAAATCTTGTATTTTGACCTTTACATTACCCACTGGTTACTTATAAGTTTTATTAATTCTAGATTTTCCTGGTAAACTTTTTTTTTCAGACATACCAGTTCAGCAGACAACTGAGAGTTCAATCCACTGTGGCTTAGACGTCACAGGGTAGAGTAGTGACCACATTGTGTCTGCAGAAAGCCAGGAGAGGTGAACACTTGGGCTTCACTTGCTTTCTCCCTTTTATTTAGTGCTGGTCCCCACTTCATGGAATTGTGCTACTCCCATTTACAATTTTTTTTTAAGATAAACCTTTTTGGAGACACCCTCAAAGACACATCCAAAGGTCTCTTTCCATAGTGAGTTTAAACCCTTTCAAGTTGACAATGAAAAATTAAATTCACAATTATAATTTTCTCCAATTTTTTAATTTATTTTAGGGATTCTCTTCCTTTTTTACTTCTTTCCTTCCTTTTCTTGTACTGGGTATTGAACCCAGGACCCTGTTCATGCCAGGCAGATAGTCTACCACTGAGTTATAAGATGAGCTAGGCATTTGTTTTTAAATTATCTCTGTTTTAGGAATAACAGATTTGGGGACCAGGCAAGTTTCTTCTTATTTTATCCATACAATTTTGTTTTGTTTTGTTTTGTTTTATTAGATGTTTTCTTCATTTACATTTCAAATGCTGTCCCCTTTCCTAGTTTCTGCTCTGAAAATCCACTACATCCTCCCTCTCCCCCTGCTCCCCAATCCACCCACTCCAGAACACGGGGTGAAAATCTGAAGAGGCTAATCAGTGGCTAAGAGTATCTGTTTTCCTTGTGCAAGATCTGGGTTTGTTTCCTAGCACCCTCACAATGGCTCAGAACTCTCCATAATTCCAGTTTCAGGGTATTTTATGCCCCTTTCTAACATCCACTGGCATCAGGCATGCACATAGTACACACACACACACACACACACACACACACACACA
>NC_034602.1:14005245-14007342 GCF_900095145.1 Mus pahari
AGAGAGAGAGAGAGAGAGAGAGAGAGAGAGAGAGAGAGAGAGAGAGAGAGAGAGGCAAAAAATAAATAAAACAATGAATATTAAAAAATTTAGGGTGCCTAAAGGGATTCAGAGAATAATTCCATAACATCTTACTTAATTAAGGTGAGGATAGCTGCTCCTGCCCTGCCACTACTTACTCTATATGTCAGGCACACTTTTTCTCCTAAAATATTCTTGCAGTTTACAAAGAAAACTAAATCCAAAACAATAATAAATGTTAGAAAGTAAAACTGCCAAAACATTTAATAAACCAACAAGGAAAATATAGATGGTACCAGAAATGATGTAAATATCAGGAATGAGACAAAGATGAATAAATAGGACCAATTGCCAATTATATTATAGAAGATGAAGCAAAAATAGAAATCTGTGGCAATCCATGCCTAGAAACTAAAAGTGAGCTAAATAGTCACAAGACACAAATCAAGTTTTTTGTTTTGTTTTGTTTTGTTTTGTTTTGTTTTGTTGTTGTTTTTCACAGGATCTCTCTGTGAAGTTAAGGCTGGCCTCGAATCTGTTATATAGACGAAGATGGTCTCAGAATCATGGATATATGTCTGACTTTACTTCCTGAGTGCTCTGTTTACAGACATGGGTTACTACATTCTACTTCAACTAAGGTTTCATAGGCACTAAGGTTGACTTTCTTTAGGAAGAAATCAGGTCTTGCTTTACATAAATTTATTCTAGAAAGCATAATTTTAAAATGTCCATTACATATTTACAGTTTTCTCACATGACACTCATTAAAAATGTATGTGCTGTCATACTACAGTGAAGTTACATAATAAATCTCACAAGCCCTGATGCTGTTTGGATATATCAATCTGATTTCCTTTGATTTGGAGATCAAGAGTTATCTCCTGGGAAAAATGAAAAACCTCTCCCTAATGTGTGATTCAACTCTACAGACATTTTGATTAGTAGTAGAGTAGCAATGAGCCCCACCTCATGCCATGACATATGGCTTCACTGGGCTGGGCATCTGTTGTCACTAGGTGCCAAGTTCATAGGTTGTTTCACATACTGCCTTGTGGGTAGTTGATATTCTCTGTTGAAGCTTAAGAATAACAAAACTCCTGCCTAGATGCAAATGTACATTCACACAAGACAATCTTTATAGACATGATCAATGAAGGTGAAGTGATAATACAGAGGCTGGCTTGTGGATGAAGAGTAGAAAATCAAACTTTGCTAAGACACAGGGTTTAATCCAAGGACTCTAAGATCTACTGATGTCCATATAGAACAGTTGTCCAAGAAAGTTAGATAGTTACTACCCAGAATTCTGGTGTTAAAACTTAAGATTTTGGGGGAATGTGAGATAACTCCAAATTAAAATTGGTTTCTTTCCTGCTTGTGGACATTTTGAAGTTCCATTTCCATCTTTAGAAGCATGTAAGGCAGTTGTGACTAGTGTCTATTTGTAATAAGGGAGTCTTCTAGATCGTGTTCAATTAAACAAATCACCAATGCATAGCAAAGAGCCTCCAATCACATAAAATCACTCCTACCTTGTTAAAATCTCATTTGTTAGAGGAACTCTCAAAACATAAGGTGTCTCGGAGGAAAAATTATTACTACTCATATTGCA
Source organism: Mus pahari (assembly GCF_900095145.1). NCBI lineage: Eukaryota > Metazoa > Chordata > Mammalia > Rodentia > Muridae > Mus > Mus pahari. The sequence continues at coordinate 14,006,882 of NC_034602.1, forward strand.
ACAGGAAATAATGTTCCCTATAAATCAATACCAGCAGGAATGTTCTTATTAGAAAGGGATTCACAGGTCAACAGCTAATTTCCAGCTGACAGTATAATTCAGCAAAGCACATCCCCTCACTGTTGCTATGGTTAGGAGTTATGTTTGTAAGGGTCTGCTTAAGGCAATTTGCAATAGAAATAAAATGATCAAAATTATACGTAAGAATCCGTGTTTCATTTTTTTTTTTTTTAATGCTCTGGAATTCAAATGGACTTGTGGGAGAATTAGTGAGAGGTGACTCTTTTGGCCAGCTGAGGTGTGGTAGAAAGCTCATTTCACCAAAGGAAGCTGGAGTTCTTGCTCTTAAAGGCCCCGAAAAGAACAGGGCGTGGTGGCACACGCCTTTAATCCCAGCACTCGGGAGGCAGAGGCAGAGGCAGAGGCAGAGGCAGAGGCAGAGGCAGAGGCAGAGGCAGAGG
>NC_034602.1:14007602-14024393 GCF_900095145.1 Mus pahari
CTGGTTTATAAAGTGAGTTCCAGGACAGCCAGGGCTATACAGAGAAACCCTGTCTCGAAAAACAAACAAAAAACAAAAAACAAAAAAAACAAACAAACAAAAAAAAAGAAGGGCAGAAGACTGTGGCCTCCAGTGTGTAACCTAAACTTCTGCATTGCTAACTTTTCTTCTTTGATGTTCCTGAATTATTACTTACAAAAATCTGTATTTCATCAGCTACCCCAGACTCAATCAGCCCCTGGGCCATCTTACCGGATTCTTCCATGGTTATATGCTTTCTCTCCTGTAGCTCTCAGGCTTGATCTTTCTGCTTTCCAATTATGGCAATTTCAAAAACTCTTTCCTCACATAACTTGCCCTAAAACCTCAAAGGAACAGGATGCCTCTGACTCCTTGTTGACTCCAGTTATTGGCCTCTGGCAACTTTATTTACCAATTAGAACCAGTTGGGGACATAGACTGTCAGTGTATTCCATTCAGACATGTGAATTCTCCTGTAATTTGGGAACTTAATTAACATAATATAAGCAATATACCAAATCCACAATAATATACTCACAAAAATTTAAAAATAATTTTTTGAAATATCTAAAATAAATACAATTAAAAATAACCCAATTAAAAGTTGTAGCATATTCATAATCTAGTGACATTATTATGAAGTAGAAATTTCTAGAAGTGGGGTGGAGCTGAAAGAAGCAGGTCGCTGAGGCATGTTCTTGAAGCTTATACTTGCTCTTTATTTTGTTTTGTTTTGTTTTGTTTTAAATAAAAGCTCATGATTGTGTTGTCTTTGTAACAAAATCAGCTTAGAACTGGGCCTCTTGGCCCTTTCTCTTCTTACTGCCTCCCAGTCCTTAATGCTCACATCTCTGAAGAGCGCTCTCTCAGATCTGCAGCTGGGCTCAGCACACTCAAGTCTCCAGTCTGTTTATAGTTTGTCTTCTGTGGGAACAGCTTAGTCTGCCTACCAGAGCCATGCTGTTTCCTGCCATAACAGGACTTTCCCTCAGCTACAAAAATTCCTTACCTTTTTTGTACTATGTTACTTTGTGGGGCCAGTGCTTGCTACAATTCTTGCAGAAAGTAAGGTGGGTCTTCGGATCAGCACAAGATAAAGATAAAGTACCTTACCAGCTTCCTGGCAACCATGAGTGAGCAGCTGTGCTTCATTATGCCTGTCGGTTGATGAGGTTTACCCTATCACAGGCCCACAGCTATGGAGTCAACTGACCTTAGACTGGAACCACCATTTAAAATAAAGCCCTACCCCCAATTATTTCAGGTATCAGTAACTGTTACAAGATGCTAAACACCACTTGAGTGATTTATGTATGCCTGATTTCACTTTTTTTGACTTATCCATGAAAATTTGATGAACAGGATGGGGATTCCTCCAAAAAAATTTTTTAGGATAGAACTACTGGATGGCCCAATAATCTCGCTTCTGTGCATGTTTGAAGAGGAAGTTATAGTCACATCTCAAAGAGAAATTTGTGTTCCTATGTTCATAGCAATTCACACTTTCAAAAGACATGGAACTATCCAAATATTCATCAATAAATGATCCTTAAAAACAAACAAACAACAACAAAAAAAGTTGTAGCATATGATACCAAGAAGCACTTGCTGACAGGAGCCTGGTATAGCTGTCCCCTGAGAGGCCCTGCCAGCACCTGATAGATACAGATGCAGATACTCATAGTCAACCATCAGACTAAGCACAGGACCAGAATGGAAGAGTTAGGGAAAGGATTGAAGGAGCTGAAGGGGATTGCAACTCCAGAGGAACAACAATATCAACTAATGACATCCCCAGAGCTCCCAGGGACTAAATTATCAATCAAAGAGTACACATGGAGGGTTCCACGGCTCCAGCTACATATGTAGCAGAGGATGGCTTTATCTGGCATCAAAAGGAGGGGAGGCCCTTGGTACAGTAGAGGCTTAATATCCCAGCATAAGGGGATCCTGAAGCAGTGAGGTGGGAATGGGTAGGTAGGTGGGGAGCACCCTCATAGAGGCAAAGGGGAGGGGGGAGGGATAGGGATTCTGTGGAGGGGAAACTGTGAAGGGGGACAACATTTGATATGTAAATAAATAAAATAACCAAAAAAAAAAAAAGTTGGAGCATAGAGCTAATCAGAATTCTCAAAAGAAGAAATACAAACATTTGAGAACTAATTTTTTTAAAACCTCAATATCCTTAGACATCAGAGAAATGCAAATTAAAATTACTTTGAGATGTTATCTTACCTTAGTCAAAATGTCTAAAAGCAAAGAGCAGAATAATAACAAATGCTCTCATGAATGTGGAGAAAAATAACACTTATTCATTTTTTGCGGGAATACAAACTGGCACATTTACTGTGGCAGTAAGTGGAGGTGCCTTCAAAAGCTAAAACAGATCTAGCACATGATCCAGTCACACAAGCTCTAGTCACAGTCCCAAAGGGCCCAGTGTCTCACTGCAGAGATAACTTGCTTTTCCATATGCATTGCTTCTCTATTCACAATAGCTATGAAATGGAAACACATAAGTGAATAATCAAGATTGATTACATATGCAGAAAGGAAAAATATTGTGATACATTCCCAGGTAACTCTGATAGAGAAAGACAAAAATTGCATATTCTCTATTGTGGATGCTAGCCCTGAATCTTTAGGTACGTGTTTTAAACAGCAGTCTCTATAGAAATCAAGATACTAGAAATGGGCTATAGGGTGGAATTTCAAGGGATTGGGACTAGAACACAGTGATATAAAAGGGGAAGGGAGACAATATTTTAATAAGATAAGGCTGCAAGGGCTGGTCCAAAAGGAGGTATTTGAAGAGAAAAAACTAACTCTAAAGATCTAAAGATTTTTAATGAAAAAATTTTAAGGAAACCTACTACTCTAGAATACACACACACACACACACATACACACACACACACACATATATATATATATATATATATATATATATATATATATAATTATGATAATACCCTCACATGCTATAAGGTATCAAATAAAAAGCCCAAATGCCAGCTATTTGGTGGGTGTGCGACTCACTTATTCTTTACAGGCCATTTCTACTCTTGATTATACCCCAGACCTCTAGAACTTGATGATAAAGATATGACATTACATGGAACAATCAAGCTAGTACTACATGTGAAGCTTCACCCCAACTGGATAAGCAAACAGTGTTAGAAGGTACAGTCATAAACATTAGTCTCATTCAGCTGTGAACCCTGTGAACTCCGATAGTTACTAGTTTTCTCATCTATGTATGCTGGAGAATTAGTAACATGATGACAGAAATAATTAAGAACATTTTCACTAGATTCAAGGCCTGCTCCACAAAGCAGAACTATGCTTACCATGATTAACTGTGTCAATATCTCATGGCTCGGTAGGTCATAGGCCTTTTTGAGAACCTAATATTACTATTCTACTAAAGGCTTATAGTATGAAAATCCTCCCATAGGTCCTTATTTTTTTATCCATAGATTAATGCATTGCTCAGTTCTCATCCAAGAAGATTCTTTTGTATTAGATGGTGATTAGCACATTGACCAATAACTGGTCAGCCTAAAGTGAGTAGAAGACTGTGGTGTTTTCAGCTCTAAATGAGACATCTGTATCATAGTCCCTGTCAGAAGACTCAGGGACTAAGGTTAAAGAGAGTCAAAAATACTCTAAGAGTCAGAGACAATATTTGCAGCAAAACAGAGTTTGAGTGACATGACAGGACCATTGCAAACATGAACTTGGCAGCTGCTACAGCATGCACAAGACCTGCACCAGATCAAGCTAGCCATAATTCAAACATGGATTGGACACATATATATGAGGTTTTAGCCTTAGGTGAGTAGCTATTGGCTACTGTGAGAGGGAAAACCATTTTTCTGAGAGACTAACCTTGGTTTACTAAAGGGTCCTAGACTCATGTACATACAGAGAGTAGTATGTGCAACCAGTGGTCTTTAAAAAAGAGCACATGGAGCTGGGCGTGGTGGTACATGCCTTTAATCCCAGCACTTGGGAGGCAGAGGCAAGCGGATTTCTGAGTTCGAGGCCAGCCTGGTTTATAAAGTGAGTTCCAGGACAGCCAAGGCTATACAGAGAAACCTTGTCTCAAAAAAACAAAAACAAAAAAGCAAACAACAACAACAAAAACTCTTTAAAAAAGAGCACATGGATTTTTGCAGTAAAAAGGTTTTTTTTTGAGGATAAGGGAAGTATTGGAAGAGAGGGAATGGGGAATATAGTTGGTCAAAATGCATGTAATACATTATGAAACTATCAAACATTAAAAAAATTAATGATATATTGAATTTTAAAATTACTTATAAATACAGACACAAAATGTCATTGAATCACAGTGATTAATACAGTGATCAGCAATATTTTGATTTCTTTTTAGAATTATCTACACACAAATATCTTCTTCTTTGTTTTTGGTGATTTGAAATAGAATATTCCTCATAGGAGCAGGTATTTGAGCACTTGTTACCTAACTTACAACACTGTTTAATGAAGTTATGGAACCTTTAGGGGGTATAGAGGAAACACACTGCTGGAGGCAGGTTTAAGAATTCATAGTCTCACCCCACTTTCAATGAACATACTCTGCTTCCTGTGTGGGAATAGAGATCTCATCTCTCAGCTTCCTGTTCCTTCTGCCTTCCACAGTGCCTCCTTAGCCATTATGGACTAACTACCCATTTGGAACTCTCAACCCCTCAAAAGTCTTTCCTTTGGTCATGGTATTTTAATAATAGTAACAAAAATAACCAATAACACAATGCTTTAGAGTTATTTGTATGAAGAAGAATCTGAAGTCATACTGACTTGTTCCTAGTTCTGATAATCTTCCAGACTCTCTGACATTGAGTAATAGGCAACTTACTTAATTCCTCTGATCACAGTTATTTGTTCAAGGAATTAATAGTCAGACACGGTGGCCCATGCCTGTAAGCCTAGCATCAGGGAGGGCTTGATAGCAGTATGATGAGTTCCCGGCTTACCAGGGATATACAATGATCTTTCAACTTTGTCTTTCAAGAGTTGGTTATTTGAAAAGATGAACAAGATGATTTTAGTCAAGTTAATAAGGAGACCCAAATTAATAAAGATTTAAATGGAGCTATATCAAAAGACAACTGAACGCAGAAAATCATAGGAGCACACCTGAAAAAAACATGTTTTACAAAAATGCATTAAGGACTGTTAATGGATCCTGGGGGAGCGACAAGTCTCTCTAGTCAACTGTGTATCCACTAAAGAGTTGCACAGGTTCCAGCAGATAATCCCACATTCATACTCACGATTCTGGTTAAACCGAATGGCTCTTGGGAGGGAAGGAGAGAGGCAGAGAGGGGGAGTGAGAGAGAAAAGGACAGAGAGAGACAGAGATAGAAACAGAGGGAGACAGAGAGAAATAGAGAGACAAAAGAGAGAGACAGAGATCCAGAGAGACAGAGCAAGACAAAGAGAAAGAGACAGAGAGAGAGAGAGAGAGACAAAGAGACAGATAGAGACACAGAGCAACAGAGGAAAGAGAGAGTGAAAAAGAGAAAGGAAGAGGAAAGAAAGAAAGAATGATAGAGAGAGAAAGAGAGAAGAGAGAAAGGAAAAAGATAGCAATGACATCGTATTAACTGCAGGAAGCAGACTTGTAAAGAGCAAGGGTACAAAGGTGAGTGAGAGTAGGTGCTAGCATAATTATGTAATAAAGAGACTGCACATTGCACATATGTGGAATTGTCAAAGATTAAAATCTAGAAGAAATGGATGAGCTTATAATCTGTAAAATCTACATACATTAAATCAAAATGAGATGAATATTTTAAGCAAATACATAGCAAGGAATGAGACTTAAGAAATAATAAAAACAATCTCCCCAAATTATTTCAGGTACAGAAGTTTTTTTTTTTTTTTCAGAATTGTGTCAGACCTTTTCTTTCTTTCTTCTTTTACTTTTCAAATAATTTACTTACTCATCATGATGTTAATTTGTCTTTAAATATGCCATTTACTTTTGAAGGAAGTCATCTTTTCTAGCAATAAAATGCTACCTTATATTTGTAGTCAATACTCTTCTTTTAAAAATACATTATTATTAATTCTTTGAGGTTTTTATGCAGTGTACTTTTATTACATTTATCCCCACTCCTCTTATTAAGAATTCTCAGACACATCCCCCAACTCCCAAATCCCACTCAGCTTTGTATTCTCTTAAAAAATAATCTACCAAGTCCAATTTGTGATGCCCATATAATCATGAGTGTAGGGACAATGGTCAAGTTACCAAGGACCACAGCCCTAATGAAAACTCTCTTCCCCCACCCCAAAACCATCAACAGTCAATACATTCTGGATTAGGGTTTAGAACTCATGAGCATCTCCCACCGCTCTGCTAGAATGATGACTGGCTTGACCTTGTACAGGTCTTATACCAGCAGCCCTGCTGCTGTGAGTTCGTGAGGTCAGGGGTCATGCCCAGATGACAATATTTTTCTCTTATACTTCCTAATGTTTGGATCTTACAAATCCATTGCCAATCAGTAAAAACATATATTTGAAAAACATAATAAGTGAAAAATGAACTTTATAAGGAAACACTCAAGGAAAACACTAAGAAGACACCAGACGTTGGAAAGCCTGCCCATAGATGTGCTTTGAAAGAATCATGATTGTGAAAATAATTGTCTTATCAAGGAACCCCAGATTAGGACTCTCAAAAACCCTTCTGGTTACTTGTGGTCTTAAGGTTAAGACTCATGACCTGGGTCAATTTTGGGAGGAGGCAGCTATATTGGTCCCCTGGATATCCCCAGAAAACATGTGGGACCCTAACGTCTGGATGCCCGTTCTGTTCCTTGTCTGCAAGCTTAAGGTTCAGTCAGCCATTACCCCTCACTTGTTCGTTGTCCTCATCCTCCTTGCAGTCACCACCAGTCTAACAATTATTTCCCAGAGGAAGTAGTGGATGCCCATAACAAACACTGCCAGGATCAGGTTAACATTCACCTTTCCATTACTGACCCTACCCTTCTTTCTCTAGGCAAATAGGATGATTTTAGTAATGAGGATGAGGGTGCCTCTGCTCCAGCCCTCCATCAGTTAGGCTCCAAGTTGTCCTCCAGTGCTGTTGTTCAAGGTCCCTCACTCACTAGCCCATCTGCTCCGACCTTAGGGAGGTACCCGGAGCTCACCCCTGGTGTGATTTAAGGGGATTTTCATGGTAACCTAACTCCCCTTACTGATTACAAATCCCCAAAGGATCCCCAAACTGTATCATATCCACACCCGCCTCACTGTCCAAGGATTCCTCAAATGCCTACTTTCATGGGACTTCCTATCCTTTGGGAGCACTGTTAGCCTATAGTAGGTGTAAAATTTGCCCAGGACTACCCGATATTGTCATCTAACCTCACACTTGGTATGTGGAGGTTTACCTTACATGATGCTTCTAATACTACTCCCTATGTTAACAGGGGTCCCGTTAGATTCCAATATGACCCCATTATGAACAATTGGGATTTCTGTGGCCCCTCTAATTGTCTTGATTTAAACCCCCTTACTTTCCAAAAGGGTGGTTGTCTTTTTAATGGGACAATATTAAGAGGCTGTTTGACCCCTTGTGAATAGCCACTAATGCTATGATGGGAAGAATTGTCATACTAATAATTATTTTGTTTAAGTGTCTTGCACAGCATATCTCCAGGCAACGTTTAATTGATAACATTAATAAGGTGACCCTCCAGGTGCTGATGGCTCTCAAAAATCTTGATTGCAGCCCTCCTAAGGAGGTGATCAAAGCAGAGATCCATGAGATCACTATGTAGCCTGTTCCTCATTTCCCTCTTACATGACATGCTTCTGGAGTGATATCTCTTTGAGGGCTGGTAGTCAATCACGAGTAATATCCTGGAAGATGGGACAACCTAAGACAGGCACAGTGTAATATACTGGGACTCCTTTGAGGTGGGGTCAACAATGTCAAGGCAATGTCACCCTGTCTCCCACTAGGCTGTCAGAATCTAAAAACAAAGGGTGATATGTAGCAGGAACAGCAGGGCCGCCTTTATGTAAATGCTGGGGGCTGGGCAACTACAAAAGCATCTCCTGCAGGAGGATCAAATTGAGGACTGCCTGAGAGAGCAAGGATTGCTGGTACAAAGAATGCCAGCCAATCGGGAAATGCTGTTAAGAATAGATACTTTCTTGGGACCAATGTGGGTGTAGGTGGAAGGTATTAAAGGAGCTTGCAACAGTGCTCAGATGAGCTTGCTGTAGCATTTCTCACCTTTTCCCCCAGTCTGTGTCCTTGACTCTGTGCCAATTCACTCCCAACCCCCAAGGGCAGGTAGGGTCAAGTGGAGAGCTGTCCAGGGCACAGGCAACAATGAACAACAACAATGATCATCATGATACAATAACAGTAAAGGTACAATAGTGACACTCATATCTGGGTGGTAACCAATAGTTATCTGAATTAAGGCCTTACTTAAGACCTGTTCAGTGAGAGTGAAATAATTTCCAGTACTGAAATCAAAGCCAACTATATGGGCACAGAGAGCTCATGGATCTTAGAGAAGAACCTATTGCCATCTCTTTATTAGAGCAGCATAATTCCTAATTGCATTCTAAAACATGTATCCTTATACCCACAGGTAAGTATAGCTCCTAACCATCATTACAGCTTATTTGTTTAATAGACTGATCATTATAGAAAACCAAAACCAGTCAAAATACATAAGAAAATTGGTCATTGGGTGTTCAGTCCCAGTGGATATATCTACAACACAACTCCTGCCTCTAAGGCTCAGTGAATGTCACAGAAGAAGAATGAATGATTGTAAGAGCTAAAGGGCCAAGAAGACTTTTGTGGTGCTGTGTCTACAGAAATGACAGGAAGGCTTTCTTCATGATGCTGCAACAATGTGGTAGCATAAACAAGACCAGACATGTGGAGGTGTGAATGGCACATTGTGTCTATTAGATGAACAAATGCTTACCTAAATGCTATTCTACACAGTAGTTCATATGTAATATACTTAGTTTTTCAATTATGCTATAAATAGTCCTTTTACCCATCAAAAGATCATTTGATATTATATGTTGCTAATTGTGTTAGAGTTGACTATGGGGTAACTACAAATTATTAATATCACACCTAACTCATATTGGGATCCTTTTCAACTTGTTTTACTAGTTCAGAACTTTCAACTTACTTCCCTATAAGTTCTCTCTGCAAAATCATGAATAAAAGGAGCTTATCAAGACTGACCTGTTTGTTTTCTGAATATATGAATGGAACTCTGATCTTTTGATGACTCTTTCTTTGAGACCGAGTCTCACTATATACATTGTCTAACATGGGATGCACTACATAGACCATGCTGCCCTTGAGCATTTAGGTACCCCGCTGCCTCTGCTTCCTGCATACTATACCTGTCAATCACCCATGTCCATTGTGAACTTCCATTCTAATCGGCAGCTGCTGGACAACCCAAACCTAGAGGTAAACATTCAGGAATCAATGTAATGAGGTTCTGTTGGGTTGAAGTAAGATTATTCTTCAATGCACCTGGTTTATTCACTGACCCCGGGGTTGTGCTGGGATAGATGAAAGGCCACAATATTCTGTCTGCTTCAACATCAGACCTCTTCTCACTTCTCTTTGTCCTGGACTACTTGTTGGGGTGTATATTTCTCTCACACATTTAAATCAGTCACAGATAAGTGGAGTTAAAGCTGCTCTTTCCTCTGAGGTATAGCCATTGTGTAATTGTGGGTATAGGCGGGGGGGGGGGGGGGGGGCTTGCTCTGTTCTGAGAATCAGAGACTGAGACTGCCAAGAGCAATTTGGAATCCAGATTCATTGGCAGTGTAATTAGCATAATATCCCTGCAAACTCTGGCAAAACACTAGCTCTCTGTCTTAGCCTTTGCAGACAGAATGAGTTTCCATCCTTCTGCACCGGCACGATTTCAGAATTTTTAAGTGAGGATTCAGTTTAATCTACACACTATCTTTTTTTTTTTCCCTTCAAAACCAGAATGAACTGTAATTCCAGGAAGAATTTTTCTAAGATTCCCTGAGTACTAAACTCTTGAAAATTTGCTACTCTAATGTCTAAAGACAATTTCAGCTGGGCTTTGGGAAGTTGTAACTCAGCTGAAGTTTAGTGCAGTCTTGATTGGGTTCCTAGCAGGGACTGCATGCTCACTGTTTTCAGTGTTTTCCTTTCATTCTCGGGAAAGCATTTTGTTATGCAACTTCCATTATTTTTCACAGCAACACAGCTGGTAAGAGGTTAAATCCACTGCATCTAATTCCAGGCCTCTTTAGCTGTCTTCTGTGTCAAGATAATAAAATGACACGTTTAATCTTTTATTAGCATTTCAGAAATTTCTTCACATACATTGTCTTATTTGCTTCTTGTCGCTGCCATGTGAAACAGGCAGGGCAGAACTCATTACTTCCTCTGACAGGGGAAGAGATTGAAGGCCAAGGGGGTTAAGTGGCTCATTACCACCACACTCCTTCATTGGTGGAAGGTGTCATTGTAGACTGGGGAGGGTACCTGCTTAGGAGGCAGTGCCTGGAGTCTTGTCATCATCGCCATACTCTATACTGTCTTGGCAATGTTGTTTAAGTTCCCTGAAGCCCAAGTCGTTAAGTGAGACCCCTAAAGCAAAGCAGTGTCAGGGATACTGTAAACACAAGCTCACAAGGCTCATTTAAAGCTACAGATGAAGAGTGAGGCGGCAGAGAGTAGGGAAGGGAAAATGGGCTAGCCAGGGCAAAACAAAGGATGGAAACAGAATGCTGAGGGAATTGTCATTATTATTTGTCTTTGCTGAAGAAACATTTATCTGTATGTATAATCTACCAAGGACCCGAGCCACATTGAGTAATGAGCTATGTGGGGTTTATTGTGTAAGACATTATCCATTATCCCTTTTCTTTTTCCTTTCACTTTTTTTTTTTTTTTAAAACAAAATTGAACAAGCGGCAGCAGGAAAATACACTTTAAAAATAGCTTGATCTGTGCAGCCTGGGGCTTGAGTGATGTGTTACTGGGTTGTATGTTGCTAATGACAACATGCTGGGCACTGGGATGTGATGAATAGGGTTCTGTTGGGGCCTAGGGGGTGTTTTGTAAAACCAGTGTTGGAAGGATCTGAGATGATAGGGTGAGCAGCACAGGGTTTAAAGAATTCCAATCACTTGCTTAGATAATTTATGGTCTAAAGAAATGGGGGAAGAATGCAATATTAAGCACAATCATATTCGATATTTGTTAGATGTAGGCACATTCATAACCAGAAAAAGAAGTCACTTTAAAATTTAAATTATTTCCAAAAGGTCAACCATATATTACTATACATTGCTATAATTACAGTTATTTAACTTACTTGAAGTTTATTGTAAGTAGGTTGATTAAAATAAACATGTTGTGGCTATTTATGAAAACTCTCAGTGTAACATTCTCTATCATGTGTTCTAGGGAGAATAACACTGGGTCCAAAACAAAGTAGAATGTGCCAGGACTCACTTGAGAGTTTCATTTTTCTGTGAGTTGAATGGGGAGGATGAACCTTTTTTTTTTTTTTTTTTTCTAGTTTTTACACAACAAAATTAGCATTTATTTTTAGAGCCATTTCATTGAATTCTTTTCTATCATGCTCTAAGACTAGTTCCCACTCATGGTTGCTTCGCAAGATCCTTAGAATAAATTATAGGTGAGTGTTCAGTCAGAAACAGGACATTTATACCAACCTCTCTTAGTCTCAGGGGGCATTTTGAAAGAGGAATCCTAAAAAATATAAAAGTTGAAAGATAGGAGAGATGCCAAATTCTATTTCGTGGAATGAGAGCCATTGCAAACATAATCTTAAAGCAGCTGTGCTTGCCTTCAATATGCAGGCACAAGCCTGAACCTGTCAACAGCTAATTATGGATCAGAGAAGAGCTCATGAGGTCCCTACCATTCCCTTCAAACCACTGGCAACTGATGTTTTTTGGGTCCAAGAAATAATAGTCTTCAGTTGTATACCATGGTGAGCTCATCAGGCTCCAGAGTATAGTTGCAAACCAGTGGCCACACAGAAGATCCTGGTTAAAATCAGTAGGACACACACACACACACACACACACACACACACACACACACACACACGTCACTTTTTTTATTTTTTGCCTCCAACACTTTTGGTACTATAATGATTCACCAGCACAGAGGAAGCTTTTTTGTTGGTACCAGCTTGCTTCCTCCATGTCTGGCATAAAACGTATGTGATACCTTACCATTGAGTTTTTGTGTGTTACCAAGAACAATGACAATCGACTAGTAGAACATGTGGTTCTGAGGGAGGGGCGTTTCTGGGACCCTTAAAATCTGAACAACTTAAGGGAAGACTTCTCATGTCTGATACTGGAATTTTTATTTGCAACCTATGGCTCTTGGGAGGACATTAACCCCACATATGGTAACTCTGGTTAAACCTTTTTTACATATATACATTCTTAGGAACCTTGTAATATAGTGGGTTGCCAGATTGCCTTTTCAAACATCCTTAGTGTTAGGCATTCTTCCTCCTCCCTTCCCTCCCTCCCTCCCTCCCTCCCTCCNTGGAGAGGCCTAGAGAAACAGAAAGAGGATGAGCAGAAAACTAGAGAAGCTCCTCTTTCCTCCCTCCCTCCTTCCCTCCTTCCCTCCTTCCCTCCCTCCCTCCCTCCCTTCTTCCCTCTCTCCCTTCCTCCCTCCCTCCTTCCCTCCTCTCTACTTTCATGTTTCCCTCACTACTTAAACTTCCCCAACCTTTTTCCTTTATCCCTTTATGTTATCGGTGTTCTATTAACTTCTTCCTTTAAATCTTTCGTCCATCTTCCAATGACCACATTCTAGTTTCTTCAGGTTAAGCACATTTAAATATTTGACACTTGGATCCCTGTAGGAGAGAGAACATTTGACAAATCTGTACCTAGGTTATCTTGTTCACCACATTCCCACTCCCCAGTTCTACCCATTTCCACTCAGTAATGCCTATAGGAAGTAAAGAGAGGAATTTTGTTTTCTAGTCCAATCTGCTACTCCGTTCTCTTTTTTAAAATGGGGAATCCAGACCATTGATATTCAGTTATTACCAAAAAGGTGTGCAATGTTCCCTGATGTCTTCCTGATTTTATAGTTTTTTTATTTGTGTTTTCTTTAGTCTCTTGATTGTGTTTACCTTTCTCTACAAGCACAAGTCCTTCTGCATCTACAGAGTTTTACCTTGTGTATTAGGCTGGTGGTAGTTTCTTCTCTCAGAGTTTCAGGTATGGTTTGCCTTACCAGCCCTTTTTGCTTTCCTAGTTTGGATTGAACAGCCAGTATCCTCCTGAGAGGCTGCCTTTGAATGGGAGGTCACTTTTTATCCCCCCAGCTTTCAAGGTATTTTCTTTGTTCTAAAGATTGAGTGTTTTAAGGATGTGGTGATGTGAGCAGTTTCTTTTCTAGCCCCATATATTTGGTATTCTCTGTGCCCCTTAATTCTGAATAGCTCTTCTTCACTATATTTAGTAAGCGTTTGCCTATGATTCATTAAAAATATTTTATATTCCTTTCGCATGAAATTGTTCCCTATAATTTATAAGTTCTTATTTTAAATGTGTCTGAAGATGTGTCCTGAATGATCCAATTCTTCTGTTTTGTGTTAGTATCTTGATATTTTGTCTTCTACTCTATTGGCAAGGTTTTCCTGTTGAACATTTTATTTGACCCACTGTGGTTTGCATTTCCATCACCAACAGTTTGCTTTTATTGAGTAATTTTATCTCTTCCTTTAAATTCTAATTTCATATCTTAAATTGGCATCTTTTTACACACAGCTATTTGTGTTTTCTTGGAAATATTCCTGGTTTTAGTTGTGTGACCACATTTAAAATCACTTTCCTTGAGTTCTTTATCTGGAAATTTTCTAGCTTGTTTTCATCTGGGTTCATTGCTACAGGGTTGGCAGATACTTGAGGACAACAGTTATCTTGCTTTTTTTAATGTTCCTGTGCTTTTGAGCTGGGATCTGCCCATCTGGATTTTAGATTGTGGTTTTGTTGTTGTTTCTCAGGAATGGATTTGTTTGGCTTATATCCCAGGTCATAGTCCATTACTGAGGGAATTAGGGCAGAAAGTAAATAGGAAATTAAAGCATAAACCATGAAGGAATGTTGCTTGCTGCTCCACTCACTGATTCATGCTTAGCTGGTTTTCTCTTTATGAATTTTTATACATTATATTTTGATTATGTTTCTTCATTTCCCTAATACTACCCAGGTCCTCCCTATCTCAATATCCACTGAACTTTGTATTCTTACTTTCTCTCTTTTCCTTGAAAAAGGTAAAGATATATATCCAGATATTGTAAACCAGACCAATTTCTGGAATAGAGAGATGAGGAATGGGTGTAGGAAAAGATTAAGGAAAAGGGATGAGGGCTGAGTGCTTCCCTGCATGTTGTGTGCAACTTTATTTTCTCTCCCTGTTTCTTTCTTAGAAAAAAAGAAGCAAAAAAGGAAAACAATAAAAAGAAACAAACACCCCCCCCAAGAGACCAATATGACCACAAATTGTCAAAATATAACCAAAAAGTCCACAAAATACAACTCAGCTAGTTTTATGTTGCAACTACTACTGGGCTTGAGGCCTGCCCTGAAGTAGTGATTGATACACTCAGCAACATGTCAATGGAGAAAAATAATTTCTATTTGTCAGTGGGTGTCAGTGGCAGATAGGTTCATGGTTAGGAGGAAGAGCCATGTTCACTTCCCCCTCCCAGTGCTGGGACCCCATCGGCTTGAAACTGTGCAGGTCTTGTACCTGCTGCTACAGTCTTTGTGATGAACATCAGTCCAGTTTTGTCTGGAAGACATTCTCCTTGGAGTTGTCTATCCCCTCTGGTTCTTCCAATCTTTTTGCCTTTTCTTCCATATAGATCCCAGACTCTTGAGGCAGGAGTTTGTGGCAGACATCCCATTTAGGACTGAGTGCTCCAATGTCTCTCTCTCTGTTTGTGTCTAGTGATGGGTTATTGTGTCAGTTCTCATATACTGCAAGAAGAAGGTTCTCTGATAATGGCCGAGTGAGGCATTGCTCTATATGTATAGCAGTGTGTCATTAGTAGTCATTAGGACTCACCTTATTGCTTTGCTACCTTAGCAGAATTCTGTAGTATTATGCTTTCCTATAGACCTCACCTTTTAGTCTCAGGTACTTGGCTCCTTCAGCAGCATCAGGTATGTTTTCCATCATGAAGTAGACCTTAAATTCACTTACTACAAAAAGTGTTTGGTTCTTCCCACAATTGTTACTTACTTCAGGCTCTCTTCTTTCAGTGGCCGTATTTGCAGTGTTGAGATGAGAGTATATTTTCATATGTCAGAGTGTTCTTCTCCAAGACCAAGTTTAATTTCACAATGTTCCCATGTCTCTGTTGGCCTTTCTGCTCTGATGGGAAAGTGTCCTGGGACTCTGAAGCCCAGGAACCACACAGCTCTGAAGTGGGACAGTGTCCCAATGGACAGGTATCCTGACATGGAAGTCCAGGAACCACACAGCTCTGAGAGGAAGTCTCCTCAGCAGAGGTGGTATAGCTTCCAGGGGAGGATATTCCCAGCTGAACTGAGGTGAACTGAGCTGAGGTGAGGTGAGCTGAAGGGCTCAGGAGCCTCAGTCTGGTTCCTTCTCTTTGCTTTTTCCCTTCTTCTCTTCATTGCTTTTTGTCTTCTTCTGGTGAGAGTCACACCAGGAAGCAAATCACACAAAAGAGATTGATTGGAGAGTTCACAGAGAAGAGGGGTGAATCCAGGAAAGACTGTCTATGCTCCTGGGATGGAGCAGGCAGCACCAGGGAATTGGATAAAGCACAAGGTTGCTTGGGGGAAGGTTTTTAAGGTGGAGATTCCCAGGGTGAGGATTGGTGGGATTTCGTGTCCTGAACTTTGGAGAGCTACGGGATTAGTGGGTTTTCTGCTCAGGGATTGGTGGCTTTTGTTCAGACGTTTCATATTAAATTAGCATAATATTGGGAACGCCCTATTGAGGGGCTGGAGATGAGTTAAAGGGGCAACAGAGAAAAACTGAAGTAGATATGTGGAGTTTTGATTAACTGGTCCAACTATAAAAAGGAGGTAAAGATACATATGTAAATATGATAAGCCAGATCAGCTTCTGGGCTTTGGAAGAGTCACAGCAAGAAGAATGGATGTGAGAAAAGAGAAAGGAAAAAGGAGGAGGGGAGGGGGAGAAAATGAGAAAAAAGCACAAAAATTTTAAAAAGTTGTGTGCATCAGGGACAGAGTTGGTCTGCCATCTTGACCTAGTATTCTATAAACTGGCAAAAGCGCTTCAAAGGAAAGGGTGCTAGATAATGGCATCACTGGCAGATAAGGAAGAGCTGTATCTGTAGACCTGAGTGGAGATCTATAGAAAAGAGATAACTGGTCTTCTTGGTGGATATTTCAATTTAATTTTTCTGGTCCTGGTCCAGGTTGTACTTGATGCAATTTGTGCCTATTCTGATCTTCTAAACATCCAGGTCAAGATAGTGTGTAGATATTGAGCCAATGTCATATTGTTTTAACTATTAAACTCTCAATTATTTTTCTACTTCTCTATCTTGTCTTTTCCTTCAGTTCTTCTCGAAGATCAAGTCTAATTTTACAAGATTTCCACATCCCCTGCCTGTTTCCCCACCTTAAATAACCTAGAATACACTTCATACTCTACGGCTTTGGAAAGGATTG
>NC_034602.1:14024404-14081265 GCF_900095145.1 Mus pahari
CTGCGGGTCCCCTCACCAGTCCGCTCTTTCCCCGGCAGTGCAGCGGTGCCGGATTGCTGTCTTAATAAAGACTTATTATGGAGAATGGTATAAATTTTCTAGTAACTAATACTTTTCTATGTTCTCTTTTTGTGGTGGACATTTTCTTCTTTTAGGTCAGCCTGGCATGTTTCTTGATACTTTTATTCTTTTCTATTATTTGAGAGTTTCATGCATTGGGGGGACTCTATTTTCATCAAATCTACTCCCTATTCTTTCCTATTTCTTTCTTTCTCTGTCCATCCAACTGCTCCTACTCACCATTTCATGGACTCTGATTTCAAACCCAGTGAGTCCACTTAGTACAGCCTCCTCTACGGGCACTGGAGTAGGACCACCTACTGGATCATGTGCAGCCTCTCAGGGATCACATTCCAGAACTAATTCTGGGTCTGTCTCTCAGAGTGGGAGAAGCAGCTCTTCACATTCCACCCCTAGCAGAGGATCTATGAATAACTGTTACTCTTGGTATTGTTATTGCTGCTTGTTCATGTATACGTTTTTATATCCATCAATTGTCTTTAATGGAGGAACAACATGCTTGGTGTGTGAATATACCATCTTTCCCCATGTCAGCAACTACTAGTTAAAAAGTTGTCTGTTTATGTTTTGCAGCTGTCGCTACACCTCCTTTAATTTGTGATAGTTATATTCTTTCAGGGTTTTCCCTTAATTTTACCATTTTTACTGGTTCAATGATCAAGTAACTATTATATTTTAAATAGTACTGGAGATCTTGTGTATGTTTCTAAGCTAAATGAAAGTGTTCATATAGTTTAAATGTTAGCTTAAGACACATTTCTTTTGCTTTGGTTAGAACTTGAATTTTAAATTCAAATTAAAAAGTGTGTGTGTGTGTGTGTGTGTGTATTTGGGAAATTTTGAACTGAATAAGTTCTATGTGTTGTTTATAAAAGTGATGGCTATATTTTAGTCTACTTAACATCTTTCCTCATCTTAAAATCTTACAAGTGTGTAGGCTTAGAGACAGGTCTTACCAGACAGACACATATGCCTCCACCAGGTGAAAAGAAATTCACTATATCACAGCTTATGATTACCATCTGTCCTTTGAGCTCCTCACACCATAGAATCTATTGTAGGTTATCATGATATGTTTGTACATAATTTTGTGGTATTTGTGGTATTTGTATTCCTTATTGATTTACACATTTTTTAATCCACTTTCTTCTGTAGTATATTATATTGCAGGAAAATACACTTGCTTTATTACTTATTTGAGAAAATTTATCTTATATTTACTCTTTGAAGTTTTCTGTAACACAATGAACTATTTTGTCTTTATTTATTATTATTATTTCTTCTTATATTTTGTTTCACTTACCTGGTTCTTTTAAACTTCTTGGATAGAAATGCTGCTTATGCAGTTTTTAAAATTTGATTCCAAAACACTTTGGAATACATATTTTTCTGAAATTCCAATTTCTATATGAAAAACAGTCTTTTCTCACTCCATTTGGGCTGCTAAAAATGCTAGACTGAATGTGTTTAACCATACACGTTTATGTTTCATAGTTCTGGAGGAAGCAGCATCAAAAATGACATTTTTGGAGGATACTTTCCTAACTCTGACATGATTATCTTCTTGCTGTGACCTCAGTGCGTGTGGGGTGCTGGTGTGGAGGGTTAGTGAGGAAGGGGAAGAACATACTCTAGCAGGTCTCCTGTATAAAGGGCACTAACCATGGGGTTCTGGTTTCCTGATCTCGTACTGGAGTTAGAATGTGGAAAAAACCAAATGCTTAGACCACCACAATCAAGGTATAGTGGGTTTCCTTTGTTTAAACAATTGGACATTTTTATGTTCATCTATGTTGTTTATTTTCGCTTCTTAAAAATCATAATCATTTGTTGATTTTTTTTATATTACTGAGGTGATTTTCTCTACATTACATTAAAAATATGCTCGATATTGAGTTTGGGATCATCATATGAATTGAAGAGGAGTTTTCTCTTCAGTTCACCAGTGAATTTGAAAAATTACTGCAGTGGCTATTCCTGGTTGTCAAGTTGACTATATTTGGAATGAACTACAATCCAGAATTNGAAGGCTCACCAGTGACCCTAATCTGGAGACTGGGAGATAGAAGTTTCTGATCTGGATTTTGGTGTGGAGATCTTGAGACACAGTGGNTATGGATTCTAGAAGATTAAGACAGGGAAATCTCTGAGTTCAAGGTCATTTGGGATTAAAGGTGTGGTGGCACACACCTTTAATCTGGGCTACACCTTCTGCTGGAGACCATATAAGGACATTGGAAGAAGGGAGTCTGGTTCTCGCTCTTCTGCCTGATTGCCTTGTGGGACTGAGCAAGTGCTAGATCCTTGGACTTCCATTCACAGCTACTACTGAACCATTGTTGGGAATTGGACTGCAGACTGTAAGTCATCAATAAGTTCCTTTACTATATAGAGACTATCCGTAAGTTCTGTGACTCTAGAGAACCCTGACTAATACAATTACCTATAATTAAAGTTCCTCACTATTGAGAAATAGGACACTCACAGACACTCCTAAAGTGGAATAGAAAATCTTTCTTACTGACTGGCGACTGCATAGGGAACTTGCCCAATTCACCCAGTCCTGAGCCTCTCTTGTACTTTTATGAGCAAAACTTACATCCCGGTTTGACATACTTCAGTTAGAGAGAAAAGTTATCCAGAAGCAAAAACTACAGAAACCAAAAAACAAGATTAGAGATTTCAGAACTTTCCTGGATTTTGGAACTACTACCTAGGTCTTTGATAGATTAGGCTTTTGTTCCTGTTTTGGCAGATGTTGGGGCCTACCTGCCAGGTTCTAACTTCAGAATGGTGCCTCAGACTCAGCGTCAGTTGTGGTAAGGTATCAGAACCTGTAAATCTTTTCTTACTTGCTGTTCACTTTCTTTGGCCTCTTCCCTGCAATTATCTATTACTACAGGGTTACTTATAAGTTCCATCAGTCATTTGAGATGGTCTTATTATTCTCTTTATTCTTTCCTCTTTTTTTCTCTTGTCCTCACACTCCATTTTTTTGCCGTTTAAGATCTGTTTGGCATTTTGTCATATTTTATATGTACTCTAGATATTTTAAAACAAGATAATTTTCTGATTGCAAGTCCATTGGTCAGGTTTAGAATTTTTCCTTATAAATGGCAAATGCATATGGTGGTAAAGGGTGGACATCCTATATATAGGACTGACAGTGTGATAGAAACAGATACTTAGGCTTATGATATGTTTGTGAAAATTGTGTACATCCTATTCACTTTTCCCTATTTAGTTCTGTACTGGCTGGTTTTGTGTGACATCTTGACAAAATGTAGAGGCAACAGAGAGGAAGGAGCCTCTGTTGAAATGCCTCCGGGAGATCCAGTTATAAAGCATTTTCTCAATTAGTGATCAATGCGGGAGTACCCGTCCCATTGTGGGTGGTGCCATCCCTGAGCTAGTGGTTCTGGGCTGTATAAGAAGGCAGGCAGAGCAAGCCATTTAAAATCAAACCAGTAAGCAGCACTCCTCCATGGCTTCTGCATCAGTTTGTACCTCCAGGGGTACAGCTCTGCTTTACTTTCTGTCCTGACATTTTCTAGTGATAGTTTATGATTGGAAGTGTCAGCCAAATAAACTCTTTCCTCCCCAACTTTCTTTTTGACCATGGTATTTTTATTGTAGCAATAGGAACCCTGGCTAAGACAACTTCCTAACTAATGACCTTGCTGTGGTGTTATTGTTGTTCTTGTCTGTTGTTAGATCAGTAACTTGCTACAGAACACAAGACTGTGCTAAAATGTCTGCTTGTCTTCACCACCATGTTCTTATGAAGATTTCAGTGGCCGTCAATAATTTGTCATTGTTGATCATGAGACACCTTGCACTCCAGAGCAACCTACATTATCATATTGGTTAAAGGAAGCTATTTTTATCATTGCCTGGTCCTGGCTTAAGATCCCTTTTCCCTTGTTTTACAGTGAAAATTGGCAAGCTTCCAGGTCTGCAGAAAACAAATCAATCATTGACCTGGTGGTAGCATGTGTTCTTCCAGAATCCAAAGGGAAGCACTAAACACATGTCTATTCTTAGTGTTGGGTACATAAGGTGCCAGCGACTCTTCTTTGTAAAGGAATTTTCAGACATGCTCCAGTATCTGATTTAATTTGCATGATCCTCTCTCTCTCTCTCTCTCTCTCTCTCTCTCTCTCTCTCTCTCTCTCTCTCTCTCTCGGTGTGTGTGTGCGTGCATGCATGTGCACGTGTGGGTGTATACCCAAACATTTGGACTGTGTGTAAAAGTCCATACATTACTTGCTTGCATTTTCTCTTTATGTTTTGAGACAATGTCACTATTTGAACCCCCAACTCATGGATTCAGTCAGGCAGTGTGACCAATGAGCCTAAAGAATCTACTGCTCTGCCCTGCCCTCTCAGGGAAGGATTTATAGGAATGCAGCACCTTGCCTGTCTTTTAATGTGGATTATGAGGGTCTGAAGTCAGGTCTTTGTGTTGCTTGGTAGGTACTTTATCAATGGATTCCTCTCCCAAGTCCTATTTTGCTTAGAAAATAAACAAAATGCCCCAAAACAGGAATATAATGTACATATGTATGTATACTTACATGATCATATGTACATATACACATGTGTATACACACAGAATATATATCTATATAGAATGTAGATAATATATAGCACACACATCCCTTTATGGCTTTAATCAGTCAAGATGACTTTAAGATTCATCCATAATGAATGCTATTGTAGAAAGAGATAGTTAATTCTTTTCTCCAGTTTATCTTTGGTAAACAAACCTGTGGTTTACATGCTTTTCTATATTGGCCCTTTATGTTTACCTTAACTAGAGATCATTAAATGTTTCCCATACAAGCCTTCTCCACTTTTGTCTATAAAGGGCAAGTGTCTAATCAAGAACAAATATTTAGTTTCATCAAATGTGTTTTGTTTCCTCCCATGCAATATATGTAGGCTTGTTCTCTTTGGGTGTGAAAACACTTGCTATAGCAGGAACTTTCATGGCCCATAGTTACAGTAGCAGTTCATTATGTGCAAACATCCCCAGCTGTCAAAACCTGTACTTCTTTTACTTACTATAGTCTTGGAAGCTGCACAGGGCTTGCTGTGTTCTCTTCAGGGATGGTGGATTTTATACTATCTGGGGTACTTCATGAGGTGAAATACCCTTTGCTAATTCATATTTGTCTTTGGATTTCTTCTTCTACTATTCATGGTCCTGAATAAATAAAGTAATTGTAAACAAGCCCTCATCTGGTGCCTACTGTGAAGTACTCTTTTATAAGACTACTGCGAATGTCATTGGTGGCTTTTCCAATTTACTCTTCTAGAATACATCATGTTCATTTCATATGTTGTGTTATATTTTGCTGGGTTTGCTTGATTAACTGTCGTCATGAACTAGAGTGATTTGTACATTTCCATTTCTTTTACATGTCGTTGTCAAATTTTCTAGCAAGGTAATATTAGTCTCACAAATGAACTGAGGAGTGTACCATAAATTTTTATTTACTGTGAAAGACTAGAAGTAATACTTTGTTGGGTATTTAAAGATTTTGAAGACAAATCTTGTCTATACTTTTATAGAGTTTATCTACCACCATATAGACTGTATTTCTAGTCTCAGATCTGTAGGGTACTATATTTTCCTGCTGTCTGGACCTTTTTAGAACGCTACCATAGGATCTGGCCAAGCAGAGTGTGGTTAAGACCTGGAGACTCAGTGCAACCTTGAGATGAAACAAAAGATAAAGAGGCAATAATGATATACCTTCCAGGTTTAAAAATATCTTGTTTTAAGGAATTCTAATTACAATAAAATAGAAGGTTACTCAAGGATTGACTTTGTGGCAGGTGTTGAGAATGCTGCTCATTTCTCCCCAGGAAGTAAGCTGCACCTGGACCAGCAGCTTTAATTGTATGCCGCATATGATTATGCTATGATTATCCATACTCAAGACTCAGCTGCCTTTCATATCACCAAAACCAGATATACAGGCTTTATCCTTGTAGCTGATAGTATCATCGTTCCTTCATTTTCCAAGAGAAAACTAATTGTTTCTGTTGACTGTTTTGGTACAGAGGAGAAATTTCAGGACCCTTTCCATATATATAGCAACTGCCTGGCAGGTCAGAAAAATCATAGTGGACTGTTCCCTCCCCCACCCCCACCCCATTGCTAAAGCTACGCATTTCAATTGTATGTTGCATTGCAAGCCAGGGAAATGACTTCTGGTAGAAACAGTGGCCTCATCAGGCCTGTAAGGACTCTCACATTCTGCTGGTCATATGTCCCAGAGTCTCAGAATGTAACAGTTGTCCTGAGCCATAGTCTGAGAACCCAATCAGATGTAGGTATTTCTCTTTTTCTCATAATTTTTTCAAAAAGCTTCAATTCTGAGTAAGGATAAGAGAAGTATTCCTGCTAGGATGCCCAAAATATTTTTAGGATAGGTGCTTTCTTTTAGATAATGCCCTAGCTTCATTAAATGACTTTGGTAGTAGACTGGTAGGCTCTGACTTTATTATGACTTTGGTTGTGGACAATAATTTTATTATAATGTTTAGATCTCTGCTCTCAAGGAATGGAGGATTTTTATTAGGCCATGTAAATCAAAATCAGCTGAGAATTGAGGAAAGACATCCTTCTGCTTCCTTCAAGACTCCACAATCAATCTACCATTCAAACTAGGTCACTAACTTCCGTGACTCTTTCCTTGTCCTTGGGCAACAGGGGCAGCGTGGATCCTTGCTTGAGTGCTGAGGTATTACTCACCCAGGTGCTCCTCAAATCTTCAGAGAAGAAATGTCTGTCGCCAATTAAACTTAGCTTGGCAGCCAGTTATAGAAGGCAGAAAGAGGAATGCCAAGCCTGGTCACAGCCACCAACAGAGGACAGAGCATGTTTCTTTGTCTCTGGTTCATCTTTGACTGTCCATTTTTCAATAACACAATGCAAATTTACTTGGCATTTAATTGTTCTTTGGAATAAAAGATATCTCTGATTGCTTTAAAGTGTATTTGTAAAGTCAAATTAATGTGTTACAATCAGCATGGATTAAAAAAAGAATAAAATGAATGTACTAACATGCTTGAACAAAATAATGGGATAATTTTGCAAATCTTTTCATGTATAGTGAAATATAATAACCTACTTTACTATTTTTTACATTTAACACAATTTTAAATTTCATATGGTATGTAGTTTGTTATGCTTATGTACTTAATAGCTCCATGATTATTTATAGCTGTAGCTGGGACACACAGGGAAGCATTGCTTATAAATGTCCCCACATCTGGGGTTGGCAAGATGATTCAATAGTTAAGAATGGATCCTGCTCTACAGAGTACCTGAGTTTGGGGCTCAATACCCTTGTAGAGCAGCAAGCAGTGACCTGTCACTGGAGCTCCAGAAGACACAAAGACCTCTTTCTGCCCTTCACGGGCATCTTCATCTCATGCACACACACATACTTACACAGTCTTAAAAACATCTTAAAAGAGGCAAAATATAGCATTGTTCAAAGAATCTTGTCTATTACAGGGTGTTTTTATTATTTTAACAGTGAAAATATAACAGAATTTATTTAAGATGATTTGGAGTCAAATTTCCCCTGAAAACACTGTAATCTTTCATTTCATTTGTTTAGACAAAGCTCTCATTCTGAAGTCTAGGTCAGCCTTTCTTCTTGCCTCAGCCTACAGGTATGTAATGCCACACCTGGCTTGGGCTCAAACCACCTAAGTGTTTAATCTACTGTATTCTAAGATAATATTATGGAGAGTGCCACAATCTTAATTTCTGATTTTTAAAAATAATTTTCTATGTATTTGTGGTTACATCATAGAATCAATTCTCTACCTTTGAAAAAGTCTTTCCAATAAATATGTAAGAATGTGTGTCTATTCTTCCAATCTGTACTCCCTTTCTATTTGAATAAAGAAATTCCTGCCCTCTTACTCATTGCAGAAAGGGATGTGTTCCAAGATCCCCTGTAGGTGCCAAATGCCACAGGTAGTACAGCATATTCTGTATACTCACTTTTTCTATATGTACTCAACTTCAATGTAGTTGAGAACATTCATCATTTTTCTTAAAGTAAGCATTTCACAGCTTGTCTTTTTCCTAACTGAACTGCTACCACCACTTCTCTTGTGACAGTAGTTAGTTGAAGGTAAGACCCAGGGTATCATTGCAATGCACTTGCTGACTTAGATAGGTGCCAAGTGCATAATGGGTATATAGTGTGTATTTCTTTAATAAAAGATTGATTCACAGGGTGAGGTGCATTTTATTACACTACTGAACATAACATACACTTGAGTTTTCCATTTACTATTTTCAAACTATGGTTAACAGCAGGTAACTTGAACTAGAGAGGGAGCAAATGTACCCATACCTTTATTTTAAATCATCTATGCAGTTACAGTAACTAGTTCATTGCCAGATTTCAAACAGTCCCAAATTTCTTTCAGTCTCCTCTTTTGCACCTGAAGAGTATCAACTGTGTATTAGCATTCAAACCTATTAATGTCCTACATATCCTGAATACTTGCATACTGATACTGTCCCACAGTATCAGCATGAAAGTATGACCCGTTTAGGTCTAGGGGGATGATTCAGTGGGTAAAATCATGTGGTACACAGTACGGGCAAGGATGAAAATGCAAGTAAACACAAGAGATGGGAAATTCCTGGACCTGCCATCTTCTAGCATGGTCCCAGGTTCAGTGAGAAACTCTGTCTAAAGGGAATGAGATAAAGAAAGAGAGAGCAAGACACCTGACATCCTCCTCTGTACACAACATGCACGCACAAACACACACCGCACACAGAAGCCTATACACCTCTCTCTCTCACACACAGACACACATAAAATGCACGAAGACACACAAAAACATACAAACACACAAAGACACATGGTCACACGTACATACAAATTCTCTCTCTCTCTCTCTCTCTCTCTCTCTCTCTCTCTCTCTCTCTCTCTCTCTCTCATATACACATCACAATCAATTTGGAAACTTCAATGTTGTAACCAAAAAGAGTTGCTAAGACAGTAAACATCAGAAAAGCTTCAGGATGGCAGGAAAGGCCTGTCTCCTAGGAAAAGAATAAAACTTCTAACAGCTTTTTGCAAGCTCCAGCTTGGCTTTGTGTCTGGTCTCAGGACCCTCTGAAGATCCCTTGACTAGTTCTACCTCATACTCTCTCTCATGTTCCTCCCCTGCCACTCTCTCTTTTTCTGGATGCCCTTGTTCATAGCCTAGGTCTTGGACAAATCTACCTGACATTTGCTTCCGGAGATTGGCATTGCTGCTCCCTCTTTGAAATCCTGTGTTTCCTATCACATAGAATGGCATGCCAGCATCCCCAGGGCAACCTCACTGACCTCTCAAGCACTCTCCTTGTAGCCTCCTAATGGGTTTTCATAAAATTTATTGACATCAAATATTTTATTGCTTTTGAATACTTTCCGTTGTTTCTCACTTTGTATAGGGAAAAACCTTATCTATTTCATGACTGAGGTGCTTCACATTTTACATTTCCTGAATGGCAGGCAAAGAGTTTCCTTTGCTAATGAACAATTCTAAAATAAATTTTTTTTTTGGTATCAATACTTGAAACTTAGTGCACTCAAGATGTTTTAGCTTCATAGTCTTACATCTAAAATACAATCATCAGTATATGTATTACCCCAAGAAAGATTGCATTTACCTTTTGTGAATATTCTTTATACAAATTAACAGTACATTCTATATTTTGCTTTTTAAATAGGGTTAATACAGGAATAATATCTGTGTGCTTTTTGCAAAAATTAAACTAGCATATTTTCTTTTAATTTTTATTGAATCAGGGTTTTACCATGTAGACAGGTTGAACGTGCACTAACTAGTTTCCTGTTCCAATCTCCTGAGTACTGTGATTACAGGGATGTGTCACTCTGCCTTTTAAAAAAATTAGCATCTTTTATAAAAGTCAACAAATATTACTCTATCTATTATTCCATCCCATGTGTAATAAATTTAAAATTTTTTCTAGGCCTAAAAATATGTTTTATTTGCCAAGTGTGGGTGTGTGTAACATATCTTGCTTCTGAGAACTTTTAAGTTAAATAACTTAAAACAAATAGTAATAAGGACTTCTTAGGTTCACAAAATCATGTATATATTTCTTTATCAGGGAGAACACCATGATTAAAATACTTCTCATAATTAATGCATGCTGGATCATCTCTATAAAATGAATATTGGAACATTCATGTATAGATAGCTCTTGTCCTAGCATCTGTAGATAGATGACTGTATAAACCATTCATTGGCTATCAAATTGTGTGAGTACTCAAGTCTCTTAGATAAAATGGAATAATATTATGACATACACAGCCTCCTATACTTTAAATCATCTCCAGGGATTTAATATAGCACAAATACCACATGGATAGTTGCTACAATGTGCTTTTTAAGGACATGGAGGACTGACTACAAACAGAACCAGTTTCTAGACTCCATGAAGCCTACCTACTAACACAGATTACAGCTCCTATTTTCAAGAATTACATTGTCTTACTTTGTTCAGGAGTATTTTTATTTGCTTTCTTTGCCTTTTAGACTATCTATATTTCTTTAAGAAACAAAGTAAGCAATTTCAGCATTCTAAAAGTCTCTCATAAAAAAATACTGTATAAACTTGGAAACAAGGTCGAGAAAGCCAGATACTTCTCCTTCGCATTTCTATCCACTTCCATTGTCATGGATACATAGAAAGTAATATTCCCAAAGGAATACAATATAGTACACAAGTATTTAGAATGTCTCATTGATCTGCTGTATTTTCTGTTCTAATATTTAAAGTTCCATACTCTTTTGGAGTTTGGAGCAAACAGATGGTTTTGATATTCTTTTTACAAAGTGGAGGGTGGGGTGAACTTTGGTCACACAGTGATAAACAGGTCTTTATTATTTTGGACACTGATACAATGAATCTAATGAGCATTCTTCCCAAACTAGCATATGCCCTTTTATTACAAGCATGGTGAACATTATTGATACGGGTACATGTTTTGCTTGCTGTAAAATTAGCTGAATCCATTACCTAGACATTGAGTAAAAGTATAATACATGATTTTCCCCCCAGTTTGATGTTAAATCAGTATTCTAATATATACTGCAATGTATGGGATTCTTAAAGCTTAAAGATACCGAACGAGTAATATTTCTCTACCATCATTTTTACAACTTTCAGATATTTAACTTAGAAAGAAAATACATTTGTATGTTAATAAAGTATCATAATTAAACCTTTATTTTCTTCATTAGAATGAAATAATGAATCAAATGAAAGAAGAAAATGGCAAGGAAAGATTTACCATAAAACAATATTTGTTAAAGGAGAATGTCAAGCATGTTATGAAAATATTCACATTGCTTATATGTGCATGCCAGAGGCCAGTCCTTTACCATAAAAAACAAATGCATTCCTTGCCTTCAAGCTACAATTTAGGGCCTTACATTAGGAATGAACCATTCCTACATATATGGTTTCTGGTTTTATAATGAAAAATAAAATAATCTCTCTGGAAGACCATCTGGATGTATTCTTTCTTAAGCCACAACCCTTCCATACTGTAAGAGGGAATCTATTGATTGTTCTATCTTTCTTTGCCAGAGAAAGATGTAATTAGAACAGGTCTGAACAAAATATCATAAGGTCAAAAAATAATAATGGACTATTTAAAATTATAATTATTGAGTGAAGATTAAACACCTATCTTCTTCAGTATGGGCTTTGCAGTCATTTGCATATTGTATTCAGCCAACAATCACATTTTAATTTTTAATTAGGAGACATTAAAATATAATTAGCAGCAAATAACAGAAAGACAAAGCTACAAAAAAAGTCTTGAAGAACAAAAGAAGCAACATTATTTAGTCAGAGTGTGAAGTGCTCTTCCAGGATCTTGGGGAGTCAAAATGTCTTCTTAGTTTTCCCACTTGGGGTCTTTCTTTCTCCGAGATAGAATATTTGGAACATGAGGAAATCTGTCAAAAACCAGGTGTGTATTCTTCAGACCCAACTCAAGATCCCTAAACCTTAATAAATACATGTTTAAAAGAACACAGCAAATTCCAACATAGCATACACACAACAAAATTAATTCATTTATCAGAGACATACACAATTTTAAATTTTTCCAGAAGGAAGTAGAGAACAACAGAGACAAACTGTAGCGGTCAAACCAGTGGAACAGAGAAATGTGCTACAAAATTCACACAATACATGAGGTACAAATGAAAAACAACACTTTAAAAAAAGAAGTTGGTGGCCTAATATATGCTCATGTATATATTTGTATATAGAATGAAGAAAGTCAGCTTGCATGAGCGTCATAGCCTATCTACCTTGAAGTCATATCACACATACTATAAGCAATTTACAGAATTTGCCAAGTTTGCCTATACAGAAATTGCCAAATGAATTAAAATACATTGATAGATACCACACTCAATGTGTATGACTATAAACTTCCCAGGATTGACAAGGATGGGCCATAATTGGCACTTGCTACCATTGAAAGAAAACAGCAATCAAGGAAAAAAGGGAAACTCCAAGATAAATTCCACGGGGCAAAAAGGAAGTGAAAAAAAAAGAAAAACCTTCTTTGATTATTCCGTATGTAAAATAAAGTTGTCTGGTGTTGATTTGCCATGTTCAGCATTTTGCTTTTTGTTTTGTTCCTCAGCTGGGGTGCTGTTTGAGACAGTTTGTGTTTCTTAGGTTTTTCCATCTTTGTTTGCTTCTTGCAGATTAGATGTCCCTTGGTAGGAAATTGGTGGAATCCATGGTAATATTTAGTATACTGATGTCGTTCAGGCCAACTCCTGAGCAGTCAGTGAAATGCAGGTTTTCTTTGTCGAAATAAAAGGAAAAAAAAAATTGGTCTTGTAATTAGAAAATGTCCTATGACTTCACATTAATTCTCTTGAAATAAAAGATCAGCAACTTCCCAAAGAAAATATTATCAATAAAGCGTGTGACAGTGTCTTCACTTATGCTTCCAGAAGCTGATGCTCCTTGTGTAGATAACTAGAGTACAGGGGTGCAGAATGGTGCTTGGAGTATAGGGTCAACTTTGCTGTCCGCTCCGTAGATTTTACAGGCGATTTGCTCTTTGCTTTAAGAAGAGAAAGTGATATTGGAAAAAAGTCAGCACTTTAGATTAAAGCAAAGCACCCTTCACAAAGCCACAAACAAGAAGCAGGACAGAAAGTCCATGGCTTGTAGCTATCCTCGCACCTGCGGAAGAAGTTATAAGATATTCGCTCATCTTGAAGATTTCCAATGCTCCTTATTAGGCTGTTTTAAACATATACATATATATATTTAATTAGCTCGCCAGCTTGGCTCTGGTGCTCATGAATGTCTTGGCATGCACTGCAAACAACAACACATACAAAACATTTCAGTCCCAAGAAGCTGGTGGTGTCTGTTTTCAAACAATGCCATCCCGCGGCTGGGAACTCTGAGAACGAACGAATCCGAACACTTTTCCCTTAAGAAATTGTGTGAGTATCACTTCTTATGGTCATTTGGTTATTCCTACCCTTGTCCCTGAGACAAGGTATTTCACTAGTTTGTTAATGTGAAAGTGCAGGAGAAATCCAAAGCTTAAGAGCTCTGTGCTGATCAATGCTGAGGACTGTGGTGGAGGATACAGCCTCTTAGTAACAACTTAAAGTATGACCTTTCTCAATCTTTATTCCTCAAGTCTAGGGAAGAGCTAGTGACATCAGTAATGAACAAGCTCTGAAACTAGTTGGGTACAGTAGGGAGGGTATTAAATTGTACTGTCACAATCCTTCTTTATCCAGTCAACTTTAAGACATATGAGTAAAGCAAACATATTAGAGCGATGAGGGGCAAAAAACATGCTTCCTTCTTTGTTTGTTTAGTTAGGGAATGGTTATAAGGAATTGAAAAAGGGTGAGAATTCAAATTTTTTGACATTTCAGTGAAAACATCTCGGTTCTTTAATTGTAATGACAGAAACTGATTCATTCAAAGAGCTGCTACTGAGTAACCATGTGGAGGTTTGGGATGGCCCTTGAAAGACCCACATTTTGGAGGTTTTTGCCAGGCTTCTCTGATGCTGACTCTAATTTGCTGGTCTACACGGTAGCCTGTGTATGGTACCTGGTATCTCCTTCCATCAGCTTAAGGACTGGAGACTGTGTAAGTGCTCTGAATTCAACTTGTGTGAAAAAGTTCAGAGACCCAAAAGTTACCCTCATTCCCCATGTGGCTCTAAGTACAGAAATCATGAAAAAACAAAAACAAAAACGAAAACAAAAACCAAAAATACCACCCCCCCCATGTATCCTAATTCACTGTTTGCAACTAAGTGTATTCATGTTAGATTTTGAAGAAAGATATTTGACAGAAAGAAAACGACAAATTATGAACAGTTCTCTTAATAGCTGATTGAAGTTGATTGGACGCAAGTATATTCAACCAAGAGAAATTTTTAAAAGGACGAAAGTAGCACATCTTGAGAAAAGGATTCATTCTGGGAGTTATTTTGTGAATTAGCAGTTCCCTGCCCGGGGTGAGTGTTAGATGTTGGGTTCTAACTGAAATTGCAGTTTTCTGATGCTCATTTCTTAGATCTGCTCTTTCCGCAGCATGCCTGGTCCATCATCCCTCTAGCACATTAATAAAAGAACAGCTGCTTCATTTACACTTGGCATTTCCTATCATATGTCTAGCATGTGCAAGTTAAAGCATAATTTACATGAATGTTTTAATGGAAAATAGATAAGCCAGTTGTACATGGTTGAAAATATCTGAAGGCCACTGGAAGTCTGAATTGCCTCTGGAAACACAATCCACCACTGGAACACAGAACTTGAATCTTTCATTCATTCTAGGTGTCTGTGCTCACTAGCACACTAGATGAGTTTAATTCTGCTGCACAATCCTAAGACTTTGTTCTATGTGGTACATTCTATATCCTGTTTCATCACATCATGGAGTGGTTGTCACTTCTTTTTGTGTCTTGCATGGAGATGGACTCCTCAATGACATTTGAGACTCTAAACTGCTGTAATCTGACTTATATGATTGGAACAAGTTACCAACATCACTGTTTTCATTAATATTCATACTGGTTTCAGAACACAATACTGTCAGCCAACATACTCTTGTTTGTTACATAGAAATATTAAAAGTACTGGTTTTTTGTTTGGTTGTTTCTTACTTTTTTATTTTTAAATTTTTTGTTTGGTTTTATCAAGAAGAACATAGCAACCCCGCTGATACTCTTATTTTCCCATACAGAAACATTTCACTTTTGTGGGACAATAAGCCAAGCTGAAGTCAGAAGCCCCGAATTCCAACTTCTATTGTTCACTTCTGAGATTTCATATGAGACATTTACTTATTATATGTCTTCTAAAATTACCCTAACTACACATGTATTATATTTTTTTCTTTTGGCCTTCTTCACATTATTAAGCCAGATCTGCCTTAGAAAAGAGTCACCTGCTTTATTTCATTTAGTGTTCATTCCTCTATTCCCAGGTCAACTGTGTAACCTATTATTTGCCCTAAATTATTATACATTTAGACAGTCATTGCCCTCAGGTGACCTGTTGTCCTCTGTATCTTTTTTCTCCACAGGACTGGACATGTTGGCCTCTGAACTTTGCAAGTATTTTGACTCTTCTTCTGCTGCCTTGTCATATAGTTAACATTGTTTTCAATTAATTTTCTTTACATATTATCTCACTGATCCATTAAAAACAAAGACCAGAATTTGTTTAAGCAGGTGTTAAATATTCACTATATATATATACATATATATATATATATATAAATGCCTTTAGAAGTTTTAAACTTTCATCTCTAATATAAAATATTCTGTGAAGAGGAAAGACATTATGTAAGAAACTGTTGGAAGAAAATGTGCAGGTAGTAAGTCTGGGCTAGGAGAGGCCAGATCTGACAAAGAGCTTTCTTACACTTTTAGAAGTTATGCCCCTTAGAATGTAGCTAGCCAATAATGGCACCTGCTCCACACTCTACTGTCCTTAATCACATTTCTAGGGCACTTTCGGGTGTTATTCCCATGTCTGTGAAACCTGCTGGAGATATTTTCTCTACTGTAAACAGAAAAGAGATGTACAAGACGTCTTAAAAGTCTGTGAAATGCAGAAGCCTAGCTCCCATTTCTTTGAGGTCTCATGAATTTTGCATTGTCTCCAAAGATGCAGACAAACATGCAATCCTCTGTGGTGTGAGAAATGAGTCTTATCAAGGAGCAATGAAGAAAAAGTCTTAGCAATTCCTTCATCATCATCATCATCATCATCATCACTATCACCACCACCACCACCACCATCATCATCATCACCACCACCATTGTCGTTATTGTTAAATAATAGAATAGTTAACTTGTTTGTTTTTAAATAAATTCAAAAATGACCCAAGCTCAACAGTCAAGACTTGGCAATTTCCTCAACTGAGCCAGCAATGGTATGTGTTGCATAGCCTTCTGATATCAAATGTTCCAACAGCTATGCTTTGTCCCAGGTCATCAACAGAGATCACATTCTATAGAGGGTTATATTCCATCTTCTCCTTAGTTGTTGAGTCTGTGCCAGCAGGTAAATTGTTTCTTTCCTCTTACCCCAAGCTACTCTCCTCTGCCAGATGGAAGAATTTAGCTTCCCCGCCCCACATCATACTTTCCATTAGCATTTATTTGAACTGCACAAAGTTATGATCTACAAAACAGGTGAGATGTATGTAAGAGCTGGATGTATCAAGACAGTAAACATTTATAGACAGAGTCTTCTTCCTCAGAGCAATAGCAGATGCTTAATGCTCAGATTAAGAACACAATCCTCAGTGACAGAAAGTCATTCAGTCTGAGATACACAGAAAACAGATTAGGGCAAAATCACATACAAGAAGTCTGAGTAGACTCAGCTAAGAGCCATGACAAGCTCCTGACTGAGCTCTGGGGTTAGTGGCAGTGATTCAAGAGCCTCAACTTTGTTAGGGCATCATTTGAAGAGTATGCTCAAGAGATAAACCTATTTCACATACTTTTCTTTCTTTTTTTTTTTTTTTTTTTTTTTTTTTTTTTTTTTTTTTTTTTGCTACGACTTGATACATATTGGATATGGATTCATCCCCATGCCCAAGTGAATTTTAGCTATGGCTTTATAATGTTTCAGGTAACACATGGCACATTGTTTTTAACTTTTCAAAAAGTAAACTTTTAGAGTTTAGTTTCTTCAAAGTCTCTTAAGTGTTTAAGTGAGGTGTGGGTTCACCATTATTTGGACCGAACTCGGCTAAGAATTTCTTTTTCCAAGGTTTTGACCCAAGACAAAAAAAAAAGACAGGGTAGGTTTTGAATATGCCATTATTAATTAGCTATGGGATGGAAGGAATAACATAGCTCATGGTTTGGAAGAGTTACCACCAGGAACACGTATCAAATGACCAAGTGAGAAGTGAAAAGATGTACTTCAAACTTGAACTCATGCAAAGGTCATTTAAATATCTACTCTCTTTTGACCTAGAATTTTTTTATGCATGACTTTCCTACGCACATACAACTTTTACTCGGTGTAGTAACAAGGCTCTCTACATGTGCTGCCTGAGAACCTCCTCTTCTTCTCCTCCCTGACTACCTAATATCATAAACAGGAACAAGAAAAAAAGGAGAAGGAAGGCTATTCTCTGCCTATATGGCTCCACTAGTCCAAATATAGAATATTTATTTTGCAAGAATGAATGTCAGAGATACTCATCATATAACCAGAATTCCTCCAAGATAAACATAGCAGTAGTCTGATATTTTGTCGTCTGAGAAGTCTGTCTCTGTTCTTATAGCCCCAGAAAAGACCAGTCCTTCTGAGATACTTTTCTTTATTACAGATGCCAGCTTTAAGAAGTGAAAATGACTGTGGGAACGAATTGAGCTAACTTTTGAAGACAACTTTATTCCAAATAGCTTGTAATAAATCACTACTAAGGGGAAATATCAAATAATAGTATGATTTTTATCCTAAAATATTTTTAAGAATGATAGCTTTTTATTCAAAATCCTAAGGGTCCAGTGACAATTTCTTTGAGAAATTTAGCTTTTATGAAGAAGTGAGTATCATTTTGACTTAATACTTAAATTACTGACTTTGCTGTATGCTGGCTTGTTGGCAACTTAAGATTCTTTCCTTGCTTTCCTTTGGATGGTAAACCACAGCCTTTTCTAATTAGAGAGCTTTCTACTGAGGATCAAAGAGAAAGTTTAATTGTCTTTCTATTCTAGGTCTAAATGACATGATGAATCAATGCATTGTGGGCTCAATTGAGAGACCTTGGCTCAATAAATAAGGTGGAAAGTGATCGAGGAATATGCCCAGTGTCTATGCATGTGTGTTCATGAGCACATGACACACAGGGAAAAATGAATAAATTTATAAACGTTATAAAAGATGTAATTTTACAATGATTTTAGTTGGAAGGAAGCAACATTCCTCTTACAGATCCAGTCTTCCTTAGACTGTAGATACCTAAACTTTGAAGTGACTGATTTTAGGCAAAGAGAAAACCTGGAACATTCTGTATTGATTGGGGTATTATCTAAAAGCCTTGCCATTTAGACCTAAGTTTTCTCTGTCTCCATTTCTAATGTGTTGGGTTTATAAGAGACCTTTATGTATTTGGGGAATGAAGAAGACAATGGGAGAAAAATAGAATGGCACTGGAGTGTGACGACAGGAGCTTTGCACATGATCTGTCTACCTAAGAGCAGCATGAAGACTGACCATGAGTTAAGAAGCCAATACAAAGTGCACCACAGCTAGAATTGTTGAATGCTAAATGTAGCAGACATAGAAATGTGTTTTAATGATACCTGCATTGATGAAATAGAAGTCAGCAAATATATTTAGGTAATTACTCACTAACTGGTAAAATAAAGAACTTCTCATTCATTTCCTGTTTTTGTACAGACCTCAATCCTCAAGACTGTCAAGGGAAATTCCTTACCAAAGAAGGAAAATATCTCATGTTAAAAAAAAAGACAGTGGAGGAATTCAGAATGAAATTGTGAAAGGAAGAAGAGCAGCAGTTATTAAGACATAACTTCAAATTTCACAGTCTTCTTAAAGAAATTGAAATGATGTCACCACGATTTGTAAAATGATAATTTCACAGAACTTACAATTTAGCTTTTGCTGTTCAGCACATTTTTGCTTTTTGAGGTGGCAACTATTGGAGCACTGAATGCCAACAAAACAAAGAAACCATTAGTGCTATGGCTTTAACAATACTGTCCTTCAATATAAAGCAAAGGGGTAAGATTCTATGTGTGCTTTTACTAACTTAGTGCTATGGTTTTTACCCACCCACACCCTCTTTTCTTTTTCTATAAATCTAGCTGTTTTAATTTTTTCTGAATTATGATACTTTTTTATAAGATATTTATATAAGAGAGATTATCTTCTTGGCTATCAGCATTAAATAATTAGAAATTCTATTATGAATAATTTTAAAAATGTCACCTTATCAAGACATGCAAACAATCCAGATACATATATAGCAGAGGATGACCTTATCTGGCATCAATGGGAGGGGGAAGCCCTTAGTCCTCTGGAGACTCAATGAGGCTTAGGGAGATGATAGTTTGGTGAGGCAGGAGGGGGTAAGTGAGTGGAGGAGCACCCTCATAGAGGCAAAGGGTAGAGGGGATAGGATGGGGGGTTTTGATAGGGTAACTGAGAAGGGGGTATCATTTTAAATGTAAATGAATAAAATGATTAATAAAAAAAGACATGCAAATCAAAGGATCAAGAAAACTTGGTGTCAGAGAATGTTCCTCTAACCTTCTAGATACAACTCATCAGTAAGTATCACTTGAGATACCAGCATGGTGTTTATCATTAAACCTGTAATGGAGTGGTCCCAGTGCTATTTTCCAGTTTTCTCTGGCCATTATTATATAAGTGGCCAGAAGCTATTTTCTTAAATAGTGGCCAATTTATATAAAAAATGTATGAATCTTTTTTAAGAATGATGTATCCTGGTTGTTTTCATTCAGATAAATTAAAACATAAATCTTCAAATCCTAAACATTCTTTTTACCCTAATTTTATTAGCTAAACACTGTGAGGCCCTAAAATAAAGTGAAAAACACCAAGATATAATTCATAGCTCTAAATCTTCTATAATATTTTAGATGGTTTGAAATAGAGTTTTCAGGTTCTGTCCATTTTTTTTTTTTACTACATTTAGGAGTTGTAATTCTATTGATTGCTCCTTTAATGCAGCATCTTTCCACATTAATTAAGGCTAGAAATGGGAAAGTTGCCTTCAAGCCATAATCAGAAAATTTATAAATGAAATATTTTACAATTGACTACAAAAGATGCCTTTGCATATTTGTTCATATGACATATCAATGATACAAGAAATGAACTGATATTACCATAGATTCTGTCAGAGCTTTATCTACACATTTATACAGCAAAACTTTTGAGTATCTGACTGAATTATTTAATGTTCACTAAAATGTTTATGACTTTGAAGATAAAATTGCTTTATTTAATTTTACCTTCTGTCTTTATCTTCCCAATAGTTCCATAATTGTGTGCTCAATGAAACCAGGACTTGGAAATTCTGGTTTCACAGTTTGCTTTGGGTCAAACATAGTCAGATTAAATACTAATGCCTCTTGTTTATAAATCTTCCTGTGTATGGATTTACTTGACATTCCCTGTGCTGACACACACCCATCTTCTTAGTATTTCTTTGAATTGTGAGGCTGAGCCACTTCATTGAGAGGGCAACAGATTGAATATTTTATTTATGGCTATTATGTGTGCTCGACTTACAAATTCATCAAGCTCAAATCTTTCCGCTTAGAAACAATGTTTTGATAGACAAATTTTGTATTCAGCGTCCAGAAAGTATGGTGTTGCATATGTGCATGTGGATAAAATATTCCTAATTTTATATCCTACATGAAATTCTCAGTATAATACTTTCATAACAGTTCTTCACTATAAACATGTGAACATATATAACATGCATCTATTTTAATTTTGTCATGAGCTTGATGTCACATAGCTGTATTGCTTTAATTTTCTTATGGCACTGTCATGAGATGCCTACTTTTGTTTTTCCACCTGGCACAGTTTAATCATTAAATTGTTTTACTTTTATTTATAGCAAAGAAGCAAGTTATTGTACTGACAGTATAAATATGAACATCAAATATTAACATCTCTACTTTTTAATATACATTTTCATGTATTGTTTTATTAGTTTTCTATAAACATAATGATGTTTTGTAAAACGTGGTAGATCAGCGGGAGGGGGCTCTGTAGTGGACCCATGCTGAGGCAATCCTTCTCTCCCCCGAGGCAGTGCCACAAAACAGGTCTAATATGAAATGAAGTTTATTAGAGAAAGAGAGGAGGCAGAAAAGGAGAGAGAGAGAGAGAGAGAGAGAGAGAGAGAGACACCAGAGGGGGAGGTCAGAGAGAGAGAGATTAAGAGAGGCCAAACAATCCTTTTATAGCAAGCCAGGTTCCTACTTGGCTATTGCCAGGTAACTGTTGGGTGGAGCCTAGAAGAAATACTAACACATATATCAGATTCGTTTAAAGTTTTACATATGATATGGTTTCATTTAAGGGCTTTGTTACCTGTAGTTTCTCATGCTAGATTATATAATATATATAATAATATATATAATATATATGTGTATAATCTTCCTATTGTCATTAAATTTTCTATAAAATTTAGATTTAAAAGCGTCATAATTCTTAACGTATAGTTTAATACATTCATCAGTTGGCTTCTCTGGTTTTAGTCACTGAGCATTTTTTGTTATAAGAAAACTTGTCATGAGTGTGAATGGTCAGAAGTTGGCATCTGATTCACTACTGATCTAGAACTTACTTCCCACAAATACAATTTCAGAGAACACAAATTTAAAGCCCCACATTTGACCTTCCTTGTCAAATCAAATTGTCCTTAGGAAGAGTTGTTCTGTCCAATTCACTAGGACCTTGATAATCTCATGACCGTAGGCAGCATTGGCTACAATCATGCCTGTCCAATTTTAGAAAAATTACTTAGGATTTTAACTTCATTAAACATATGGATAACTGCAAAGAGTCTGACAACTGAAGTACTGCATCTAGCCATCTAAATGCACACAGTGTTTATTTATTTGGCTTTAAATTATCTCAGTAAGTTGCTCCATTCACATATAGGTGACCTGTTATTTATTATCTTTTTAAAAAAATGGGTCCTTTACATCCTTTTCTTTTGAGCACGATTGAGGAGTCTCCATTATGTTCTGACTTTTTCCTCCCTCGGCATCATACTTAGATACAGGATTGAATTGAGTTTGTATGTTAGTTTAGTTTTTCTTCTTATCACATGACTTCCTCCGCTCAGAAGCTTACATAATCACAGCACATTTTACTATTGGCATGCTTACCTCATTTTCTAAGAGTTATACAAAAATATTGTTTCAAGTTCCAAGTTTCCATTAAACTTAATTAAACATTTAAATTCCTTACAGTAAAATGTCATTTTCACCTGCTAACTATTTCAGAGCCTCGGCTTTCTTACTTGACCTTTCAATTTTTGATTTTATTTTCATTTGGAAATAGAATCTAATTTGCTTCTTTTAATTTCTCCTCTATTTTTGTTTCTAACTTATATCATTTCACAAGATTTCAGAATTTTCCTATCTTGTTCACTCTACTCTCATTTGTATTCCTTTGATTTCTTCATTTTTATTTTATTTTATTTTTTCTTTAATCTTTTTCTTACAGTCCAATCTTTATCCCCCTCCAGGTCTGCCCTCTGACTGTTCCACATCCCATACCTCCCCCCCACTCCCTGTCTCCAAGAGGATTTCCCCATACCCCTACTCCACCCCACCACATCTCTCCACTCCCTTGGGTCTCAAGTTTCTTGAGGGTTAAAAGATGGCCACCTGGTACAGGCTTTTGGGGAGGAGGAAGAGGGTGGGAAGTACTGACCTCACCTACGTGCTAAGTTTGGTTGTTAGACTGTAAAATCTACTATTTTATTCAAAACTGAGAAATGACGTAGAACATGAGCATTATCATATCAGTATTTATGATAAAAGCATAAATCCCTCAGCGTGATTCTGAGGGAAGGTCACCCACAATAAAAGGCTGGAAGACAGTCGAGGAATCAGTCTGTATTCATCTGGAATTACAAACTAGACCTTCATCATCTTCCATTATTGGCTTTACCTCTCTTTCTTTTCCTACTTAATCTTTTCTTTACTGTTAAGGGTTTAGAAAATATTTTCATTTCTGTATTATTTTAGCTGTATCTCTAATCATTTGAGATTTTTCAAAGACTTTGTTGAAGGCTTGAATCTAATTTAGATGAGAGAAGGTCTGTATATGTATAGCTTTCGAAGCCTTGCTGCTTATTCAGATCCATTTCTTAAAATTCTCTGAAATTTTATTGCACTTTACATTAAAGATATAATCACAACTTTGAGCAAAATAGCTTCTGGCCAATATGATGTGGTTGTATAGATGGAAACCTACCACTTACTAATGGCACTGTGACAGAAGGAGGAAGAAAGCTTTGAAATAACAAGAGACAAACCTAGAAGACTTTAACTTATCACATCTCCATTCCCCAAAGGGAAATATCTGTCTCATACAACAGGTGGACCCAGCCATTTACAGCTTTCCTCCTAAGCGACAGTTTTCTCTTTCTCTTGTCTCACTTATCTATGGTCAACTGCTCTCCAAAAATTATATTTGTCTTATGTGCCTGGAGAGATTGCTCAGTGGTTAAAACCATTGGTTGCCCTTTCAGGGTTTGATTTCTAGCATCCACATAGCAGTTCCCAAACATCTGAAACTCCAGGCCTAGGAGAATTCAGTACCCTTGTATGGCCTCTGCAGATACTGCATTCATATGTTACATAGACATATATGGAGTTAAAATACCCATATACACAAAACAAAAATAAATGAAAAATATTAAAAAATATTTGTCTTGATATTTTTTCTAAAGAAACCACATTGTCTTGGCTTTTTAAATTGCACTTCTAACTTTGTGATTGCTTTTGCTAATCTTTTCCTATGCCATATTTATAGTTTAAACTGGGTTATCAGCATGTGCACAAAAGCAGAGAACAGTATCCGTAGGGTCGTGTTATCTAAAATTTCATGGGTCCTGAAATACATGCCCTGTAGATTAGGATGATCAAGTGTACTCTCATCACTTTGTGCTGGTAATAACATGCAAGCCTGTGCAATGAGGGCAGTGGTTACATTGTAACTGGTTACCATTTACTATTAAGATGTTATTGAGTGCCAAGCCTTTAATACATAATTCTCAGAAGTCTGAGGACTTTTGCTTTAGTTTGCTGTTAGAGAATGGAGAAGTAAAACCACAGAGCTATACAGTTTTGATCATGGCTCCATTTTCTTTACTGTAGTACTCTATTCCTCTGCTGGTATCAGAGGCAGGGCAAGGAGTCCAGCCCCCTGGGCTTCTCAACCAAGACATGAACTAGGTGTGGATTATCTTCCTCTCTTGGAGAAGGAATGCTGCCGTTCCTTTCTCTTTCAAGATGTGTGGTCTTTTGATCCAAAGGGTAAAATATGTCTAGTAGCCTTCTAATCCTTTTGTCATCTACCCAGTAAGATGTTTATATCACAGCAGCAGCTTCTTGCACTTCCACAGCCTATCACAAGACACACCATTTGAAACCCAGTTTAGAGTACGACAGATTCTGCTTCTTCTAATAGGGGGCTTAAAAACCTCAAGAGAACCTTCACTGTGATCTGAGAAACCTACTCAGGGAGAAGATAACTGGCTTCAGTTAGTAAAATTTGCTAATGGTTTCTGGAAAAGTTAACCTGTCTGGACTCCTGATCTACGTAATTCCTACTTTAGCAGCTCTGGTACATTCTTTGGTCTGTGATATCCAATTCATTGCCTCTCCTCTGTTTTTCTCCTTATTCACTGGCCATCCACTTACGCAGCTGCCTTTTGGCTCAACAGTGGTCAAATTAACTTATCCTAAATATCGACGTTAATATCTGAGTTGTACAATAGCTCTGTACCTCAGTGAGGAACGGCTCTTGCTTATATACCACATTACTCTTCATGAAAGGACCTGAGCTCCTCAGCCCACTTTTCCAATTATTCTGCGATTCTGATTTAAGGAGTTTTGTACCGAGCCACGCTTGGAGAGCTGCCATGTTTATCAGCAGCCGAGGAGCTCCAGTGAGCCCTGGGCTTCTGGCAGCTTTGCCAGCAGCTGACTCTCAGCTCTAAGGATAATATCATGGTAGAAAAACAAAAAATTATGTTTCAGAGTTCAGAGAACCAGCATTCCCACTGAGTGACCAGAGGCTCCACACGTAGCAACAATACTAAAGACATCCTTAACCACCGCCAGCTTTCTCCACTCACAGCTGTTCATCCCTGGAGTGAAGCAAAAAAAGCTTTGCAAGTCCTTCTGGATACTAGAAAAATACAGTAGTCACAGAAAAGTCTTTATGAGTATTTTGAGGTGCTGGCAACCTTGTGAACAGATCTCTTATTCTTTTCTTGCTCCATATGACTTTCGAAAACTAGTCATTCTCATAGTTTACAAACATACAGATGTCCCTTTTGTCTTCAGAGGCTATAACTGAGTAGGTGTTGGATGGGGTGTTAGAATAGAAAAGTGGCGCATGCTCTCTTGCATAGCCAGTGTGGAGGATTCACTTCAAGAATCCCTGTCCATAGTTTACATCATTTGGGAGATTGTGGCATAAATATTCACTTCTAGGCATGTAGGGCCGTCTTAACTTCTTACACTATCTACTATCTGTTTCCAAGGAAGAGTTAGTGCAGTCCTAGGTTGGCCTGAACGTAAGGTTTGCAGAGTGAAAAGAGGCATTTTTCACAACACAAGGGACAACACTGGCTTCAGAGAAGCTATGACCACACTGATGAAGGAGATCTTGCTGAAGAAACAGTGGATTTTATTTCCTGATTAGGGAGCATTGCTTGTAGGAGATGAACTTGGGGCTGAGGTTAGAAGCTGGCTGGGAATGATGGGTGTTCAAGATGGCTTCTTCATGGTGACTGCCCCCCAAGAGGTAAGGATGCCTTTGAGTTCTTATAAGGCCTAGAATTGGAATTGCATAACTTTCCCAAAATTTACTAGGCATTTGGTCCCAGGCCAACTAAATCTCAAGCTGAAGGAAAACAGACTCTACTTAGAGCACCAACAAATGTGCTCCTTTTTGTCACAAGGCTTTGAGTATCCACATTCAGAGATGTTTAAAAGGAAAAATATGAACCCCAGTCTGGATCTCCTGAGGGAAATTAGAATTGTGAATGAAAACATTTTCTAATGAAATTAGCAGTCAGAACTACAGGATAACATCAAGAAGTTATGAATAACAGAAGAATAGCATCATAGAAGAAAGTGATGTCAAGGAGAAAATAAATCAGAAAGAGACAAAGAACAGGGGACCAGCCTTCACATGCAACAGAGGTCAGAATCTCAGAAGTGGGCCATAAGGAAACCAGTGTTGCCTAGATGTTGGAAAGGATAAGTTATAAGAGAACGTGCCATGGACATCAGGGACATGACAGAGGCATCAGCAGTACTCTTAAGAAGTGAGCAGCACCCTGAGGGACTGAGGTAGAAAGAGGAGAGAGCATGATACCACTCTTCTGGGAGGAACTGGCTTCAGCTGGGCAAACACTCACAAAGACCTGGCTTTGCCCAGTGAGAACTGAGGGTGAGGGGATGACTTCCGTTGGGTTTTATTTGTCTATTAGTCAGGTGGGTTGGAATGATCAGTGAAGGAGAAGGAAAGAGAAGAAAGGAGGCAAGCAGGCTCGGTCAGTGTAGGAGAAACATAGCTGCTGAATGATTGCAGACGGGGAATGGAGGAGACAGGAAGCAAAAGCAAAGGCAGGTTAGCTTGGTCATTCAGGGATATGGGGGAGGGTAGGAAGGAGCTAGAGGAAGTCTCCAACTTTCTGGAAAGTTAGCTACAAGATTCCACCCTGACATTTCACATCGTGGTCACCCCACTTTCCTCTCAGAGAAGTCTTCCTTCACTGTCTCTGCTGGAAAGGTATAAACTGCACTCCTGTTATTGAGCCCCCTCTCCTAAGGAGACTTTATTGAATCAAACAGGGAGGATGTTTCTTCCTCCTTGGAGCACCATTAGAACATTTCATTAACTTCTATTTTCATGCCCTGATTGGCTCATGCATTAAATCTGATGGCATTTTTTTCTCTCTAAGCTTTGTGCATTATAAAAATAAAACATAGTAGATCAAAATATGATGGGAACCTGGGTTTGATATGAACAAATTCTGTCCCAGGTACACAGAACTGGAGCGAGCTTTAAAGAACTGAAGATTAAAAGAAAGTAGTAAGAAAGTTTTGACTACCTGTTTGCATTATATTTTTCTTATTATTTCAAATTTCGTTCTGGTTATAAAATAAAAATAAAATTTAAATGTTTTAAAAGTTAAGAATTTATAACTTTGTCATTTATGAAAGATTTTATAGAGAGAAAGAAAATAATTACAAGAA
Source organism: Mus pahari (assembly GCF_900095145.1). Taxonomy (NCBI): domain Eukaryota; kingdom Metazoa; phylum Chordata; class Mammalia; order Rodentia; family Muridae; genus Mus; species Mus pahari. The sequence goes on from NC_034602.1 coordinate 14,052,121, forward strand.
AGAAAGGAACACATATACACCCCAGCTTTGATGAAATTGTTGGGGAAAAAAACCTAGGACTAGTTGCACTATTATGTCTGGTGGAATATGGAAGGTCACAGGATGTATAGTAGGTCACAAGACAGCTTTCTCTCTTCCTTTTCATCTTAATTTTGCTTTAAAGCTAAATTAACTTGTAAAACAATTTGAAGATCTTATCTATAGTTAATGTCCTTTGTAAAGATGCAGGAATTACTTGACAGGAAAATTGTATGAATTTAGAGTTAAGCATGTGAATCTAAATAGACAAGCCAAAGAGTGTAATAAAAACAAAGAGCCAAAGAAACTAGTTTATTGTGGCACAGGTTAATATGATGATGCTAGAGAAAAGTAATTTCCAACCTGAGGGTCATGACCTCTCCAGTAGCCTGACTACATTTGCACAGAGGACACATATCATATATCCTACATATTAGATATTTACATTATAATTCACAAGAGTAGCAGAATTTAATTATGAAGTAGCACCAGAATAAATTTATGGTTTCGTGTCATCACCACCTGAGGGTCTGTATTAAAGGATTACAGCATTAGGAAGGCTGAGAACCAGTGCTATAGATGATGTAAGCCTCTTTATATCTGTTGATAAACTATAAAAGGCTACTATAGACCTTTGCCACTCACAGAAAGATTTTCATTTTATGTCTTCACCATAAAAAAACTTCACACTCTATGGAATCTATGGATATCCTTTTTTAAACAATTTTTTTAAATTAAAAAAAATTTATTTCATTTTATTTTTTTTTCCAAATGGGAAACTAAACAAGTCCTGCAGAAGGAGTAAGTGTGCCTTTCACTTTTGTGTTTCTGTGTTTGTCACGCCTTCCATACATGGAAGGTAAATGAGTAAATAAAGGAGGTGGGGTAATAAGATGTACTTGAGTCTTTTGTGAAAGCTGCAAAGCAAAATTACTAACTGGGACAGGAGTGTCACATGTATAATGTCTATGTAATGTGTAAATATTCATCTCAATTACTGTATGGTATGAGACAATCTTGCAGGTATGAAGCTTAGACAACACATTAGAGTGGCTGGAAAGCCTTGGCTTCTGAACAAGATGATTAGAGGCTGTGGATAAAAGTACATGAGATTTTTCCCTTATCGACTGGTAGAAGAAGGAATACTGAACGTTTTGAGAAAATTTAGGTTCCTCTTTGCTACAGCCAGGAAGGGAGTGACACAAAGCTTTTACTGGATAAAGAATTCCAGAAGAGAACACCCTTCTCTCCTTTAACCTTTAGGAAAGCAATTTTGCATTAAGGACAGGGCTGATGGGAAGATGCAAAATGAGCAGTAATTTTACTTGAAAATTGTTTGAAGATATTCAGTTCATAATTTAGTTCCAATCACAGCTCCAAGAGAGATAGCAAAATAAAGTACATATTTTTAGAGTACATTAATTTATATCATAAAGTGGATAGGATATTTTAGAAAGAGAACACTTCATTCTTTTTAGTTTCTCACATGTAATATTTGCTCCATTTGACTTTATCACACAGATTTATGGTGTCTAGCTTGGAATATTCTATATATGCTAATAACTTCTCTTTAGGGTTTAGAGTTCTCATTAATTTTATTGTAAATTGACTGTCCAGGACTGTTGTAATTCTGCAGGTAGAGTTTAGCCTCTTGGAGTTATAATATAAAAGAAGATGAAAAGATCACAGCTTCATCATTGGAAAATAATAGTTAAGAAATGTAATTGAGATATAGCCATTTGTGTACTCTCACAATGAAACCATTAGTAGCTCTACGGGCTTTGTTTTTGAATTTGTGAAACAAAAGAGATCACAAGAAAAATTAAACGAAGCCAGAAAAACTGGTTTCCAGAAAGGTTCAGCCATCATTCAGCACATGGCTATGTTAATGTGATTAAAACGTAACAGGAGTCTCATCAGCATCTAAAGCAAAGAGAATGAACAGGACCCCATCTGAGCTCCCTGATGAATCTACATCATGTCTACTCAAACAAGAAGCATAAAGAGGAGATGCATGTTGGCATACGTAATTTTATTAGTTTTTATTGATTGATTGATTTTTTTTTTCTAAGATGCTGGAGGCTGAATCCAGGGCTTTACACAAATTAATAAAGTGCTGTATAACTGAGCTATACCCCAGACCTGGCACATATATTTCTTAACCATATGAACAAGCTAGAATTTAGAGGTGTGCATTGGCTATTGCTAATGACCTTCAGGTAGACCTGGGCTTGTGTTGCTATAGCTCCCTATAGCTGACTTCACTCACCCTGCACTTCTGTAAGGACTCATCGCATAAACCCCACTTGGAAATCTCAAGCTTTCGGTGGATAGTATTATCTTAGACTTCACTTCCAGAAAAATTGCAAGTGGAAAGAAAGAAGCAATAAATCACAAGTGATTCCATGTATATTAGGTATGTGCTTGAGCAGGATGCTCCCCTTATCCTGTGTTAGGCAAAGCATTTGAGAAAATAGAACAGCCAGGGGTCTTGTACAAGCCTGCTCAACCCAGCCAGCCTTTATCCCACATCAAGGTTAGAAGTAGAGTGAGTTTCCATTGGTGGAACGATTGCATAAGTTAATGCCGTTCAGAATTACTTTAACTTGCACAGCTGACTCGAGAGATGTGTGACTAAGTTTCCAAATTGGCATCCAAGGCACATTGTAGGAGCTGCCTTATCTCTGCACTGCTTCCTTGGCCCCCCTCCTAACTTCCTGCCATTATCACCATCAATTTCATCTCAGGCAGCTGAAGTTTCTCCTTCAAAATCAAAAGCCCTTGGAGAATAGCTCTGCTTAAAGCCAGAGGTCACTAAATATATGGATGATTATGGTGAGTCTTTTTCATTTCCATTTTGATTAAGTGAAAGCCTCTTAATTTGGGTCATTATTGATACATAAATCTGTAGAGAAAATGAACATGCATTTATAATGTAGCCAACATTACATGATTTATTGTTCTTATAGTGTGTAAATACAGAAAGAAGGGGGAGAATAAAAAAGGTGCAGCTCTCAGATCCCTGGATATGAAACAGTGCCAGGGATTAATGGAGCAAACTCATCCTGAACGTCCAGCCTCCTGCTCTCAATGGCTCATGTCTCCTTATTTCAATCGAACTCAGTCTCCTATTTGAAAAGCCATTTAATATTAATCCCTCTATGCTACTGAACTGAGCTCTGGGTAGCAGGGTTGTGAGTGATAAAATGAAAGGCTCAGAATGCGTTTTCATACCTGATTGTGGACTTTGCTTGGGGATTTTGGCTACCGCTTGAGGGCTGGAGGTGGAGTGCATTCGTTGGTTGGCAGAGCTGTGAACACTGCTGGGAACCACCGATGACGTGTTCTTTCGAGGCTTCGTGTCTTGTAGCCACATAGGTGAGGCTTCAAAGGCCTGCATCCTCCGAGCATGGCTGTTGGCATTGACTTTCAGGTAGGCCTGGGCCTTGTGTTCCTGAAGCTCCCCGTAGTTGGCATCAGTCACCCTGCACTCGTATAAACCTTCATCCTTTTTTCTCACTTTGGATATCTGAAGCTTGTGGGAGATATCATTGCCTTGGACTTTCACTGTCTGAAAAATTGCAGGCGAAAAACAAAGTTTCACATCAAAAGGTTTTATTCCCACTCTTTAAATGTACTAATGTTGGGAGACTTAAGCATCTTACTGGCTTCGTAGCACAAACCTGGAGGTCATTATTTATCCTGCTCTATGAGCAAGCCTTTTCAAAGACTTGAGAGGTCAGAAGTGCAATTTTGGCAGTGCCAGAGTGACTCTCTACTGTCCTCATTTCCCAGACTGATCTCTGCCTGGTTGACTCTGCTGGATGAGACACTGCATAGATTTTTCTTCTTTACAGCTATATGCCAACTCCCTCAAATATGGGGCAAGAGGTAGGGGAGTGTTGGTCATAATAGTTTAAAAGACGGTGCACTTTGCTGAAGACAATACTTATAGACTTAGTAATATTTTTTCCCAATTGCCTACTAACAGAGGGTAGCAGGACTCAGGCTACAGAATAAGGCTCAGTAATATGCTCCAGTCATTATATAAACTTGTGATGCTGTTAATGGAACACTGATTTGATTTTCAAAACTGAAGTCAACCCCACTTACTCCAATAATTTTATCCAGATTAATAATAAGATCATATGTCTAAAATATAATATTAAATATATACTGTGTATTATATAAATATGTGCAGTTAAATTTGATATTTATTATATGTCAATCCATGACCGACAGACTCAAAGATTACATATGTCAGGTTTAAGGATATGATTGACTTTTACAAACATAGAAATGAAGGATGATGGAGGATATTCTAGCCATGGCTATTGTAATTATTACAAATAATCCACATCTTTATATTATCGGCAGACAATAGGTGTATATTTACTTTGGTTTTATAGTTTTGTGGTTTATTTGAATACAGTATTCAGAAGTACTTTTTTTTTTTTTTTTTTTTGGTTTTTCGAGACAAGGTTTCTCTGTACAGCTCTGGCTGCCCTGGAACTCACTTTGTAGACCAGGCTGGCTTTGAACTCAGAAATCTGCCTGCCTTTGCCTCCCGGGTGCTGGGACTAAAGGCGTGTGCCACCACGCCCGGCTCAGAAGTACTTTACATGAATTATGAATAATATCCAAATTGAGTTACACCACTTCATTACTTTTCAAAGTCCTAGTGGATGGTTTCATTTTTGTTTTCTTGAGATTTTTATTTTATATTGAGAGTAGGTACTTCTATTACTTTGAATTATTAAAATTATTAATGTTGAAGTATTGCAGGCCTTCATTGTTAGGTGAGTGCGAACAAGATTAATAAAAAAAAACAGTGCAATCATCCTACTAGCTAACAAAAAAATACTATAGCCAATTTGTAATTATTTACATGGTTAAAACATGCAATTTTATTTATGGACTCGAAATTTGACTCATTTTTTAGGGATTTAATGAGGTATAAAGAGAGAACTGCCTTTCATTCTAAATTTGTAAAGTTACCTCTTCAAGTTCAATGAATTAAACGGTTTTACATCTAAAGCCGTTTCTACTAATGTCCATCTTGGGCCTGCTTGGCAGTTTACTAAAGGATGTGCCCCCCTGTCGCTGGTCCCCGTGACACTCACACTAATCTTGGTCCCATCGTTGTCCAGGTCTCTGTCGGGTAAGAGCTCCACCTGTAGGACAAGGGTGCAAATGTTCAACCTCGCCCGAATTCTTCAGTCCCAGTCGCCGCGATACTGCAGCGCCCCAACTGCTAGAAGAAATCACCTCCTTCCGTTCTTGAAACGCTTCAGACCAAGCAATTTAAGAGACGGAAGAACGACCCAGGTCCCACCGCACTCAGTCCCGAGGCCAGGCTAGTGGCTGGATTGCCTCCCTTGTCGCTCCCTGGAACAATCCCTGAATTTCCCCGTCCCCGCGCCAGATCCCAAGCAGTTCCCGGGGTCTCCATGTCTTCCCTGGGCATCACTAAGACCTCGGCTCTCCCCAAGAATCCCTAAGGTCTCTGTGGTCCCCTCTGTCCTAGTGACACCCTGAAGAGTTCCTGTCGTCCCCAAGCATTCCCATGGTCTCTGCGGTTCCCGTTCACCAAGGGTAACCGAGGTTCTGGCGGCTTCCTCTATCCTAGAGACACTCTGGAGAGTCCCTGTGATCCCCTGCATCCCTGAAGACTGTGTTCCCCTTGGCTGCCCCGGTGCTAGCGTCAAAGCGCTGCCAGGTCTTGTCCCTCGCAGTTCAGTCTGCCTGGCCTGCGGGTTCAGAGAACCCAGGTTCGGACAGGAGTGGGATAGAAGTTTTCCGGAAGAATTTCTGTATCTCTGCCCTCGCTGGTGACCAGTCCGCAGCTCTCTTCTACAGACTTTCTCATCCTCTAGGTCTCAGGTCCGAGTCCCTTTAGCTTCGTGGGCCTCCGGGTTCCCGCTCATACCACGACTCTTCTAGCTTCTCTTTAGATTTTCCTTCCTCCTCTTCTTTCATTCTCCCTCCTCATTTACTCTTCGCCTGCTCTACTTTCCTCTCCAGTTCAGGGCCTCTCCCTGATTTTCTGCTGCCTACCCCATCCCCTACCTCCCCTCCTCTTTCTCCTCCCCCTCCCCACCTCCTCCTTCCTTCCTTCCTTCCTTCCTGCCCATCTCTCTCCCTCCGAGAGAGAGAGAGAGAGAGAGAGAGAGAGAGAGAGAGAGAGAGAGAGAGAGAGAGAGAGAGAGAGAGAGAGAGAGAACGAAAGAGAACGAATCTAGAAGAAAATAGAGGGGAGAGGAGGAACATCCCTCTTGATGTTGGGAAAACAGAAGGCTGGTGGAGGGTGGGAGGATGTCCTGAGCTGTATCAGAGACACAATTGCCTGTTTGGACAGCTCCATAATACCGGTTACTAAGAGCCTTTTAATTCCAGTCTAAATTGGGAAAGTCTCTCTCAGATCCTGGGACTTCCTAGGTGTTTTACACTTACTGTCACTAGGACAAATTCAGCCTTGCTCACTCTCCTAGCACAAGGAAGCCACATGGGCAGTGCCTTGGTCCCTGGCTGATGATTAGATAGACCTGCACAGAACTAACAAAGTGACGGGGGGGGGGGCGCGGGGGAGGGCTCTGTGGGCTTTGAGCTATGGCTACCTGCGAGCCTGCAGCCTCGGTGCCTTGCTCCAGGTCCTCTGGCCCCCGAAGGAACCACCACTGGATCTCCAGGTACACTGAAGCAGAGCCACTTTGGAAAGCGCAGGACATCTCCACATTTTGCCCTTCGGTTGCAGTCACATTTCGCGGCAATTCGGTAAATTTTGCTGCAAGACAGAAATGCACCGTTTTGGTGTATCTACACCAGCTTTGCTAATGTCTCTTTCTTGGAGAACTCAACACAAGTTTTTGTTTGCTTGGCCTTTCTTTTTCGTGGGCCTTGAAAAAAGAAAAGAAAAACAGCAACAACAAGCCCTTAGCACACCCCTGTGGGGTTCCCCATCCCCACTGCTCTGCCTCTGCATGTCTTCTTCTTGGTGTAGTGCCTAAATCACTTTGTTGTTGATCAGGTCCAGATAATGGAAAGGTTAATGAGCTTGCCAATGGCTCTCTCTGTTAGCCAAGCTGCCCAGAGTTAGATCCAAACATCTTTTGTCAGATTGCAGCATTCCCTAAAACTTACTGAGAGACCCAGGGAGGTGCAATTTGGACCATCTGTCAGAATGATCTATGAGGAAGCCTCTAGATTCTTAAGTTTCTCAAAAATCTATGACTAACTGGGATGTTTCCTGTTAGAAGTGGGTTATAAGTGTATGTCAAAATGCCCATTCTTAATCTCTCAAAACAGTGGTTAGCAATTTTGTTCTGGAGCCCACAGTAGTGAAACAAGTTGCACACTATCTAAGAGGCATACGTTTCATCTCCACAAGTTAACCTTCACATTTGTTCCCTTCAAGCCATTGTAAATTGCAATGTGTCAGGAGATAGAACAATCATACATCTCGTGTTTAGATCAGATCAAAGGTTATTTGGAAGACACCACAGAGACCCTGTCAGGCCCCTTGGCAACCAACCTTGACACTGCCAGCTTGTAAGATTAATAGGTCTATGTGAAAGTCACAAAAATAAAATCCCCTCCCTCCCTAGAGGGATCCTTGAACATGGAATTTTTGTTTTCTTATTAAGAAGACGATTGTTCTTAGCTTATCCAAGGGGTACTTTGCAAAGAGCTGATGTCTGTCTAGAAGGAGCCTTTTATGTGTGGCAGAGAGAAGGGGACAACCACAGGCACACATATGAAAGGAGGGTGATTGAAGGGCTGGCAGCAACGATCACAGCCACTGTCTCCTCTTTTCTTAAAGACAGTGAATCTGGGTGTCTCTTTTCACTGTTTTATGAAACCCCAAATTGAGCAATAATTAGAGTGAACATCTCATGTTTTTATAGAAATGGACACTATTCCAAAGGTAGTGTCTGAAAAGGCTTTTCTGCTTACATTAGCTAGTGGACCGGGCATTTCTGCTGGCAGAAGTGATGTAGTCTTCAGCAGGCAAAAACTGTGATTTGCTCATGGTGTTGAAGCAACCACTGCAGCCTGCAAAGTCCTGAACAACTGGGCCCAGCAGGCTGCTGCCTCTTATGATGCAATTCATAGCTCCTTGTGGGTCCTCTGGTAAACCCATGGGGAAGAAGTCACAGGGACCAGAGAAGGGGACTAAAGCTTTCTGCCTCCAGAGAGTACTGGCAGGAGAAGCCCCTTCCAAAGAGCAGCTTTGTATTCCTGAGTGCTGCCTTGTTCCTGCACAGTGAAAACACACACACACACACACACACACACACACACACCTGTGTATGAGCTCACTGAGGAACTCACCCATTACCTGGCTGGCATTTACTAGATTTTTCTTGGAAACCTGGCTTGCTTGCAATTAATAAACTTTGGGAGAAAAAGCCCAGATGAACACTATTGATACTACCTAAACCCACTATTGGCTTGGTTTGAGTCACTCTCCAGCTGTCTGTCCATTCTTCGAGTTGGTTCAGCACACACACACACACACACACACACACACACACACACACACACACACACNACACACACACACACACACACACACACACACACACACACACACACACACACGCATCACCACAAACACATTACAAGCAACCGACTTACCTTGAGAAGAAAGCCCTTGTTGTACATATAACACGGAAAAGAACATAAATCCAACAGACGCTAAAAAGATCCCCATCATGCCAAGGGAGTGGGGCACATCCGTGTAGCCCAAAGCCCCCAAACCTAAAAAGACAGGCAGGCAAGCGTGTCCGCAGGCTGCTCTCAGAGCCTGGGGCGCGATACTGCACGCATGCTGCCTCTCAGAGCAAAGAGTGGCTTGGACACAGGGGATTGCGACCGGCGAGGGTTGGACCGATCTGGCTGCGATCCGGAGGCTTCAGGCACAGACCCGGGCTGCCACGCCGCGTGAAGTGTCTCCGCCGCCGGCTGGCTGCTTCCGCTACCTGGCAGTTCGTCCCACGTCAGTCGCTCGGCTTGCGTGCTCGCCGCCCTCCCCACGCCCAGCGAGCCCGCGGCGAGTGGAGCGGGCGCAGGGCGGCGCGGACTGGGCTCGCGCGGCGCCCAACTTTGCCTCTAATGGCTGCAATGATGCCTTTAACTCTCTGAGTGCCGGGACTGCGCACCTGCCGGCCGGGGGTGGGGTGCGGGGCCCTGCCACATCTCTGCTCTCCAGTCCGCTTTTACCCCCATCAGTCAGCTCGGGTTTAGCTGGATCAGATGGCGTTTTGCAAAGAGAGAAGGACAGATTTAGGGTCTCGGCATTTGCTCTGGGGTAGGGGTTAGGGATTTCAGGAGGAAGTTGAGGCATTGTTAAAGACGGAGGAAGAGTGGGATGGGTTGGGAGTGACTTCTTTGGGGAGATGAAAACAGCCCACGGAGGAAAAAGGCGCTTAACCAGTTATTAACTGCTCCAGCTAAAATGATCTTATGCTATTATTTCACCAAAATGTATTGTGAGCAGCTTACAGCCCAGGAGAGGCCATTCATGCAGGCACCAGATCACTCCAGCTGGCGAATGGAAGGCACAAAAAGTACAAAAGTCATGCATTAGAGAATGCTCCAGAAGGAAAAGTCCATAACGCTATGCGTCTCATCTTTTTCATGCTTATACCCATTGCCTGTGTTGCCTCCCTCTCACAGTATTCTGGGTGGGGGAGGGGTTTTGCAAATCATTAAGGGCCTCTTTACAAGATCTATTTTTGTTTTGTTCAGTTCCTTTTGCATAACATTAATTACATAATAGTCTTTAGGATTATGTGAATAGACAATATTTTAGCAGGCTTGCTCTCTATCACACACACACGCACACGCATACACACACACACACACACACACACACACACACACACCTCCAGTAAGTTTCAGGACTTGGAATAAGCCTAGTCATTTACTTTGGAAAAGCTTGAGTTGTCTACTGCATTTTTAAAATGAAGAATCTTAGAAAAGCAAATACACTCAGAAACTCCTATCAGTTCTTGTCCAACTCAACCCTGAGTCAATGAGCTTGCATTTTAAAATTTATTTTCATCAAAAAGCACAGAATAATTTAAAGTATGTTTATTATATTTTCCTATGTAGATAGACAGAAAGTCTTCTTTAGTCATTGGAAAGGTGCATTAGTCTTAATAATGCTACCAGAAACCAATGATGTTTAAATATTTCTATCTTTGAAGTTAAGAGTTTGTGCTTGGCTGATGGCTTTCCTGTCATAAAAAAACTTAACCCTACCACGGCCATAGTATTTTAAAGCACTTGTCTGCTACAGTTGAATGCATCAGAAATTTAAATTATCAAAAAAATAAAAATAAAAATGAAGGTACATGAACTTCATGGCAAAACATTTTATTTTGTGAAAATATAGTTACTCCCATTACAGACAGGCATGGGGAATATTTTACATCTGTTCATGTTTAAGCTAAGCATATCTTGCGTCTTCTTTGCAACCAATATAGAAAAAGGATTTTGAAGTTTGTCATACTTTAAAAAAAAGTCTTTCTTCTGTTCTAACATTTTGTCTTGGAGAAGCTGTTCAGTGCATAGAAGCACAGTGCAGGCAAACGCTCCACAGCAACCAATACTTCTTCAAAAACCAAGCAACATATTGCAGGCATTAAATGCTCATTTGGCAGGTCATCTTCTCATTTAAATGCTATGCCTAACTTGACATGTGGGAAGAGATTACAGGGTTCTAGCTTTCTTTACATCATTCCGCGTAAAGACTAGCTTAATGCCTGACTTCATGATTATCTGCTGTCCAGATAGTTTCCAGTAAGGAGGAAGGGATCCATCATAAACAAGAGGTCTGTGTGAGTCCGTTTAGCAAGGCAGATGGCAGTAGATGGGCAAATTGAATCCGGGAACTGGATAAGTTCAATGGGACAAGTTTGAAAGTGCAAAGAAAGAAAAGAGCGATTATTAGACACACCATCAAAATTCATAAACAAGAAGTGATAGCATCCAGATTATATAAAGAGGGAAGGAGGGAAAGGAGGAGTTGGGAAGAGCAGAAGGAAAGAAAAACTGAAAAAAAAAAAAAAAAAAAAAACCATTTGATTCTTCCAAAAAAAAAAAAAAGTCTCATAGATACCTTGTTTTCAATTTTTCCAGTGTAGATCAATGCTTTTTCTTAAATATCAGTTCCTACTTCTTAAATAAGATAAACAATGCTGGCAAACACCTTCATTCAATATGAAACCTTTACTTTACTGAAGACAAAGTATATGTTAACAATTAAAAATGAGAAGTTTTCTGAAACAGTCCCTTGTAGTATGTTGTGATTTCCAAGATCGGTGGTGAAGTGATTGTAAAGGCCAGCTTTCTGCATCAAGATGTGCAACAAACATTTCCTTCCTTCTTTCTCCCAAAAGATGGGTAATGTGTAGTCTTATAAAAATGACTCAAACTTCTTAATGCCACTTAATATTTTCTATTTTGATTTCTAAAAATGTAAGCATTGTGTTTCCACAGTTCTTTTCTCCCAAGCTCCTGCTAGAGAGGATTATCTGAATGTCTTTCTCCTCAAACATCTTTTATTCCCTTTGAGTCTTTCCATTGTTTTCCATCTGGCTTCTATGTAGGTTGCATTTATGCAGTTTTTGCAAACTCAAAGTTCCTTAACTTTGTCTTTCAAACAGTTTCTTTGCAGGCTTTTGCATAAGCTTTGAGATCTATTGATCACTGAGTCAAAGGGAGAGGAAGGACTAAGAGCCCTCTGGCTAGGGACCATGTAATCTCTTTACCCTAAGAGGTACGCAGGGGGTATTTTCCCATAGTGAACTTGAAAGGATTCCTCACTTTCTGCTCTCATATGCACAGAATGTGTTTACTTTATATTTTACATTATCAGTTCTTTTTAAACTGAAATTTGGAAAAATTTTCAGAATAATTTAAAGACATAAAAATAGACATTTTCTTCACGAATAGTTTTTAAAACGTTTAAAATATCTATGTGCAGAACCAAAGGTTAATCCCCATGGATGCAAGAAGATAAGCCTCCTTCCTTTATGGGCCTTGCTGACATCTCCCAGATTCATTGAGCTGGGTTCAGATGCTTTCCCATCTGCAACCCTGAGGGTGTTCACTATGGTGTTTTTGAACACCTTCTTTGGAGATAATAGAAACTGCATAAGGAAGAATATTCCAGGGTATTAAGAAACATTTTCACTCACAATTTCATGCCTGGATTAATTTATTTCTTACTTGGGAAAATAAAGGAAGTATTGCAAAGCTTAAATGTTACAGTGATATAAAATTCTACAGAGAAATTTTTATTTCAAATGAAGAAAATAGAGTCAACAGGAAAGTCGCTACTTAGAGTTATCAAAAATGGACAATAAAATTTTGTTTTCTACGGAATTATACAAGCCAAGAGCTATAACATTTAAGTTTTCTTGGCATGTGGAAATGGAAAAATATGCTAAAGTTAAGGCTGGATGGTAATGTCAGAAGAAATGTGACTGTCTCTTGCACACGTGCAGCTCACATCATTAGAAACAGAGTCCACTTCTGAAATTTTACAGATTTCAAATGCTTCATGCTGGACCAGTGAGAGCACATGGCTGTAAAGTATGGCAAACTCATACTTTACTTCTCCAAGATGCTAAGATCTAAAATGGGTTTGATTCTACAAGTCATCTGAGAAAAGACCCATATAAACATCATGATTCTTTCTGAGACAAGGTTAACAAGTCACTTGGCATTCAAGACAGTGATAGTTTTCTTTAACATACTTCATGTTGCCTCTTGGGTTGTGCTTTGCAAAGTAAACAGTTTATGCAGAGAGACTAACTGGTGTAATCTGAGCGAGACTAAGCAGGGCACGGATGTCAACTGCCCACTGCACAGCTACGGTTCACTTAAATCCCCCACATAACACACACCCCTTTATCTCTTCCTCTTGTACATGACAAAAATGTAAATTACTTAGATCTGCCTTTTATGCTGGGAAATTCTGTGTAACTTTGCAATTGAAGTTCATAAAGTTAGAATACAAATTATTCATGAGGCCGTCTTATGTCATTTTAGAACTGTAATGTCTGGCCTACAGGCGACCTCTGGAGAAAGCAAAGAACAGAGTCACATTTTCTTTAAAAGTTAATATCAAAACCTTAGCTGCCCTGTACAAAATGTACAGCCCCTCCCATTCTCTCTCTTTCCCTTAAAATTGTCTTATATGAAGATATGTCTGTTAATTTCATTAGCAAATAATTAGCATCTCTTGAAAGCATCTTTAGCTAGCCAAGAGGAAAGGTTAGGATTTTGTGTGTGAAGCTGCTCTCTCTAGAAATTAACTGATAGTTACTAGCTCCAATATTTTTTGTTTTTTGTTTCAAATTTATTAGGTTTGATTAGATACAAGTAACCAGAATATATCTATTTTTGAATAACTTTTCATTATGCTTCTGATTTTTTTTAAGAAACAAAGCAATTTGTAGACATTTAATCAGTCTAACACTCTGAGTATATATTTTATCGAATTAAATGTACATTTTGCATATCAGAGACCTGGCATTAGTTTTTTCCTATATATGTATTAGTTTATAACCTTAACAGGTATTTTAAACTCCTTCAACCTTATTCAATTTCCCTGCAAATAAAGATCCCTGCTTCAGACTGTGCTGATGCAGTGGAATAGGGCATGCCATTAATTATTACAATGTACACCTTACAATGCTAGATTTTCTGATGATGGCCATTCAAACCCAGGTGAGATGCTATACTATAGGAGTATAGTACTTTTAATTTTATTTATCCAATTACTAGAAATGTTGCTCACTTTAAAAACAGTCCTTGGTTATTTATATGTCCTCTTTTGAGAATTGCATGTTCATTTTATTAATGTATTTGTTGAAGGACAGTTTTTGGTGAGTGTGTGTGTGTGTGTGTGTGTGTGTGTGTGTGTGTGTGTTTGTGTGAGTGTGTGTGTGCTTTCCAGTGCTTTATAAATTCTGGTTACTAATGGTGTGTCTGAAGTATAGTTGGTAAAGCTTTTCCAGCACTCTGTGTGCTGGGTGGGTTGTTCCACTCAGCTTCTTTCTCCCATTTGTTCGTCCTTGAAGCTAATTAGTTCATGAGCTATTGGCATACTGATCAGAATGTTCTTGCCTAAACCTATATCTTAACATTCATATCTCATCGTTTCCTCTACTGGTTTTAGCATTTAATGTTTCAAATTAAGGTCTTTTAGTAGAAGGTGGTGGGTACAATAAAACAGACTTGGTTCAAAGATACTTAAATGATAGCTAACACATTACATTCTAATTTAAATAATTAAAACAAAATGTCAAATTTCTGGTAAATACTCATGACTGAAGTTTTATAAAACTCATGTGAAATGAAAGAAGTCCCAATATACTATACAGGGCTCTATTTAGGAGTGTTTTATAGGCACAATCTGAAATACCCCAGAAGCACACTGGAAAAATTATATTCTATTGGTACTGAAGTAACTAAGAATTTTCATAATATGAAGAAAAATCCCCAGAAATTAGGTCAAAAAAAGTAGACTAAATAAAATGTGCTAGGAACTTGAGACTGTATTCAAGAGACATACATAAAAAAGGACCCTTAAGTTTAACTTAGACATATTCAAAAATAGAATTATACTGGGAAAGGGATGCTTATGTGACTTTAGTATAAATGTCACAACACCTGCTCCCATCCCCAGGTAAGTCAAGCCAGAAATGTACTAAATAACTGTTAAGTGATTCTGTTTGATAATGTACTTTATTAAAGTTAAAATGGCCACCAAGAGGGAAAAACAGTGACTCAGATAAGGGGTCTACACTTCATAAAACTTTGACTGCTAGAACTCCCAAAAGTCCATGAGCTAGGTGAATATCATTGAAGTCTTAGGGTGATTAAAATATTGTGAATCCAGTGGAACAGTCCTGACTCCTGGCACCTGCCCCTGTATAGGCACTGAAGTGGCACCTTAGCCTCAGAGCTTAATGTGTTTTTGATGAAAATAGTATAACTGTGCTAGTTTAAGCAGAATGGGAGGGCCTAGATGAATTAAGGATCATGACTGGGAAACTTGCAAGGTCCAAGCTGAAAGACGAAGTAAGGCTGCTTTGAGAGGTCAGGATTCAGCAGTGTGAGGCTATTTGAGGTTGGATGAAAGAAAAGATTGATCCCAGGAAGCCTATTCTATATTCAGACAGTAGGAGTCAGCTCACCTTCTCTTTGGAGAGCCCCCTAGGCCATGTGGGAGTAACTGTGGCTGTCTGAGCTGAATCATCAATTAGTCTTCATAATTGCAAAGAAGGAGCAAAAGCACATTGAATTTAGGGAAATGTGAACACAAGGTACTCAAACTTGGGGGATCTGCATTGCAATTTAAGGAGGTGAGGGAAAAAAATAAACAATGTCGGGGAAGTGCGTCTGCTCTGAATTTGGAGGGCTTGATTGCTAACAGTGGAAATTATGCCTGTTTCTCTTTCATTGTGAGAAGAGAGAGGAAGAGGTAAGAGGAGAGGGAGAAGGAGAGAAAGGGAGCACATTGTGCCACAATTTCACATGTGGAAGTGGGGAGAGAGGAGTAAACAAAGGATATGGAAAAATGACAATGAAGAAGCATGGTAGGTATTCTGCCAACAGATGCTTTCCGAGGATCACTGGTGCACAGGTAATAGGAATATGGGTGAACATTTTGGTGTTTCTGAGTAAGTTTTAGGATGGACGTGCTTAGAAGCTTGGGGAATCATGCTGAGTAAGGATGTAAGATAAGAGTAAGATGAATTAAAGTGAAAACACAGCTACTCTAAGTTTGAGAAGGTGGAAGAGAAGAAGGGGCTAAACCAGGGTCAGAAGAGAAGACAGGATGGAGCTTGTGAAGGAGCGGATAGACTACTGTCGTGGGAGTGGTGGAGTAAAACAGCTTTAAAATACAAAGTGGTGGGGTGTAGTGTCCAAGTGAGTTATTTCTGTGGTGCAACAACTTTAGGAGACAATGAAGTCAACAGCTGAAATATATCAACCTTAGATAAAAACAAATGAACCAATCAACCAACCAACCAACAAATTCCAGTTTGCTCCAATTTCAGAATTTTAAAAGTATCATCCTCATCTGAAGGCTGAGGTAACTAAGTGAGGATAGTGAGACAATGGGTATTTTGTTCAGCGACAAGGTACCAAAAATTAGAAGGACCATCTGAAAATAAAGACTGTTATGTTTGAGACTGAACTATATGGGTTTCAAACAACCACATGTGGCTTAGGTCACTCCATTCCATGTTTCAAATATTTAATCTAGTATTTTGAAGTTAGAATATTTTGAAGTTCTAATTTTTAGAATTTTGAAGTGAGAATTCAGCCATAGTGAGTAAAAGTCCTAAGGGTGCCATGTCATAAGGATGGAATATGTATGTATGTATGTATGTATGCATGCATGTGAGTGTGGGTGGGTGTACATGTGTACATAGGCATGCAAGAGAACAAACGTAATGATGTAGAGAATCTAGTTTACCTTAGTGGAAATAACTGGAAATATACTGTAGGGGACGTGAAAATGTTTAATCATCCTGGGTGATCTAAATTTTGACTATGAATTGTTCTCTGTACACTTTCATCATGAGGAATGAAGGTGACTCTTCTATGCCTTATGCATTAGCTGGTTGGAGAATTTCAAGTGTGTGTGTGTGTGTGTGTGTGTGTGTGTGTGTGTTTGCCTGTGCACATGTATACTCTTTCAAAAAAATGCTTTCTGGACAACTGCATCTTTTTAGTATCAGAGGCAAAAAGAACATCTGTAGACAAACCAGAGTCTGTTTAAATAAGCCTAAATAAAAATTCTTGACACAGCATTCATGATATATGTATGAGAAGAAGATAAAAGCAACAGTTGGACTTTTGTGTTTGATTTAGGTATGTTCTAATAAACATACACAGGTAAATTGGCTTAGAGTAGTTCCAGGGTATGTGGCGGCCCTATTTTTGGTTCTACTGTATCTGAGCATGGTGAAAGGATGTTCTTTTGGGTGTGTTTAATGCCTTAAGTCATGCAAGAATGAATGTTTTCTTTGTGTTCTCTACTTGTGTAGACTGCTGTTACTTTAAAAAATAATCATCCATTCAATTTCTAGTGTCTTCATATCCACACCTACACCAGTAGCAGTTGTGAATAGGTGCACAGAACAACCCCCACAGCACTGCTTGCCTCCAAAGAGGCCTGCTCCAACCTGTCACATACGACTTCACCTTCCTCCCAAGAGGCATACTTCAACCCAGCTGAAATCACAGGCTACCAGATAGAAAAAGGCAAGCCAAAGAATACAATCAACAGAAGCCAATGCAATTTGGCACCATCGGATCCCAGCTCTCCTACTACAGCAAGGTCTGAATACTCTAACACATTTGAAGAGCAAGATTCTGGCCTTAAATTCCCAAATCATGAAGATGATAGAGGCCTTTAAAGAGAATATAAATAATTCCTTTAACAAAATACAGGAAAACACAGGCAAACAGGTAGAAACCCTTAAAGAGGAAACAAACAAATCCCTTTAAAAAATACAGAAAAACAATACAATAAAATAGGTAAAGGAAATGAATAAAGCAGTCTAAGACCTAAAAAAAAAAAATGGAACTAGATGTAATAAAGAAAACACAAATGGAGATAACCGTGGAGATGTAAAACCAAGGGAAAAGAACAAGAACTACAGACACAAGCATTACCAACAGAATAAGGAAGGACAATCTCAGGCATAGAAGATGCCATAGAAGAAATAGATACATCAATCAAGGAAAATGCAAAATTTAAAAGGTTCCTAACTCAAAACATCCAGGATATTTGGGACACCATGAAAAGAATATACATAAGAATAATAGGAATAGAAGAGGGTGAAGATTCTGAGTTCAAAGGGCCAGAAAACATATTTAACAAAACCATAGAAGGAAATGTCCCTAACTTAAAGAAAGAGATGGGCATAAACTTACAAGAAGATTACAAAACACCAAACAGATTAGACCAGAAAAGGAATTACTCTGCCACATAATAATCAAAACACTAAGTATATAGAACAAAGTAAGAGTATTAAAAGCTCTAAGTGAAAAAGGCCAAGGAACATAAATGCAGACCTATCAGAATTACACCTGACTTCCCAACAGATACTCTAAGAGCCAGAAGATCCTTGATAGATGTCTTACAGACCCAAAGAGACCACAGATGCCAGCCCAGACTACCCAGCAAAACTTCCAACCACCATAGATGGATAAACCAAGGTATTCCAAGATAAAACCAAGTTTAAACAATACCTTTCCACTAAGAAGTTAAACTCTACCAACACAAATAACCCAGTTGACCCATGGGAAGTGCCACTATTAGTAAAATGTGACCTTGTTGGAGTAGGTGTGGCCTTGTTGGAGGGAGTGCATCACTGTTGGGGTTAGCTTTGAGGTCCTGTACTAAAGCTCCACCCAGTACACAGGACAGTATCTTTCTGGCTGCCTTCAAATCATGATAAAGGACTCTTGGCTCCTCCAGCACCATATTTGCCTGCAGGCAGCTATGCTTCCCACCATGCTGATAAGCCTCTGAAACTGTAAGCCAACCTCAGTTAGATGTTTGCCTTTATAAGAAAAAATAAGGGGGGGGGGGTACAGAACTGAATAGAGAATTCTCAACAGAGGAATCTTGAATGGGAAGCACTTAAAGCCATTAGGAATATTCAAATCAAATGGACTCTGATATTCTACCTCATGCCAATCAGAATAGCTAAGATCAAAAACTCAAGGGACAGCACATGTTGGAAAGGATTAGAGAACAAGAACACTCCTCCATGGCTAGACGGATTGCAAAAGACAGTCACTCTGGTAATCAATCTGGTGGTTTCTCAGAAATTGGAAATATTTCTTACTGAAGATCCAGCTATATTGCTTCTCAGTGATATATACCCACAAGACATACCTCTATATCCCAAGGGTATGTGCCCCACTATGTTCAAAGCAGCTTTATTCATAATATCCAGAAACTGGAAACAACCCAGATGTTCCTAAAGTGGAGAATGGATACAGAAAACATGGTTTATTTACACAATGGAATAGTATTCAGCTATTAAAAACAATGACATTATTAATTTTGCATGGAAGTGGATAGAAGCAGAAAAAAAAATCATCCTGAGTATGGTAACTCAGATGCAAAAAAAACATGCATGGTATTTACACTGGTAAGTGGATATTAGCCATAAAGTACAGAATATCTATGATAAAACCCACAGACCCAAAGAAATAAAAAGAAAGGCCCAAGTGGGAATGCTTGAATCCCACTTAGAAAAGGAATCAAAATAGTCATAGGAGGCAAAAGGAGGGAGGAAACTAGGTGGAAGAGAGGAGGGGATGGAAAGGGAAGTCAGGATCAGAAATTGGGAAAGACTGGAGAGAGACCAAGAGGGTCAGAGAATGGAAATCTGCAGTTGCCAGGAGTGTAAGGGGAGAATCTCAAGGAAACCGCAGAGGCCTGGAATAGGGGAGGCTCCCAGGAGTCAATGCAGATTACCTTAGCCAAGATGTCTAACAAAGGGGAAATGGAACCTGAAGATGACACCACCTGTGGCAAGGTAGCATGTCCAGTGGGGGGATAAGATACTAACACACTTAGAAAGTTTTCGACTGAAAATTTGTCCTGTCTAAAAGAAATGCAGTGATGGAGCAGAGACTGAAGGAAAGGTTAAACATTAACCTGCCCAACCTATCCCATGGACAAGCACCAGTCCCTGATTTTATCGATGATACTCTGTTATGCTTGTGGACATGATCCTAGCATAATTGTCCTATGAGAGGCTCTACCCAGCAGCAGACTGAAACAGATGCAGATACCCACAGCCAAACAATGGATGGAGGTTGAGACACTTATGGAAGAGTAGGGAGAAGAATTGAACACCCAGAAATGGATGGGAACCCCACAGGAAGACCAACAGAATCAACTAATCTGTACCCCAGGGAGCTATCAGAGACTCAACCACCAACCAAAGAACATGCATAGTCTGGAAGGAGACCCCTGGCACATACATGGCAGACACAGAGCTCAGTCTCCATGTCTTCCTTGTCTGGCCTCAGTGGGAGGAGATGTAGCTAATCTGGTGGAGAATTGATGGTTCAGGATTGGGGCTTGGGGATATCCTGGGAGGAGAAGAGGTGGAGAGATGGGGAAAGGGACTTTGGACTTTGGGAGATAGGGACATGTTGGAAGTGCAATGTTTGGGATCTAAAAAAAAAAAAAAAAAAAAAAATAGCCAAAACCAAACTATTTATGTAAAANTGAGTTCCAGGATAGCCAGGGCTATACAGAGAAACCCTGTCTCAAAAAAAAAAAAAAAAAAAAAAAGGCTAGATTTTATGTAAATGATCAGTTGAAGAGCTTTTGATTAATTGGTAATTGATCAATATGATGCCTTATGGAAATAAAAGAATAAAAGAATATCTGTCCATTAAATTATGATATACAGGGAAATGACTCAGGTAGACTGTTATTTAATACCGATGGAAGACATTAACATTTCTAAAAACAATAATGCTAGCTAAAATAGCCTTCATTTTAGCAGAGAAAAACACTACTTAACATGGTGCAAAAATCACCATTCATAAAGAGAAGGATTAATACATTTGAACTCCATTTAGTTTATTCTATTCACCTAAAGACACCATTAATTAAGTAATAATGATAGGAGTTTAGTGTCTGAAACACCAATAACCGATAAATATTTCATATTCAATACAAAAAGTATTAATGTTAATAACAAAAGAAGACAACTTAAAAAAATTACTTTCATTCCCAGACTCCAGGGAAGCAAGAGGCTCCCAGGACCCAACAGTGATGACTTTAGCCAAATTACCCAACGATGGGGAGATACAACCTGTAGAGACCACCTCCAGTAGATAGGCATGGCCCCCTGAAATGCTCCTGTCAAAAGGAAAGACAGGGACAAAAAAAAAAAAATGGAACAGAGACTGCAGGAAAGGCCATCCAAGAGACCACCCCACCTAGCAATCCATCCCATCTGCAGACACCAAACCCTACACTACTGCTGATGCCAAGAAGCACTTGGCAACAGGAACCTTGTATGGCTGTTTCCAGAGAGGTGCTACCAGGACCTGACCAATACAGATGCAGATCCTACATCCAATCATCTAACAGCCCAGGGACCATAATGGAAGAGCTAGGGGAAGGGCTGAAGGAGCTGAAGGGGATTGCAGCCCCACAGGAGAACACTATCAACTGGCTGGACACCCAGAGCTCCCAGGGACTAAACCACCAACCAAAGAGTGTACAAAGAGGGATCCATGGCTCCAGATACATATGTAGCAGAGAATGGCCTGTCTGACATCAATGAGAGGGGAGCCCCTTGGTCCTGTGGAGGCTCAATGCCCCAGTGTAGGGGAATGGTAAGGCAGGAGTGGGTAAGTGGTTGGAGGAGTATGGGCTTGTGTAATAGAGGTTGTCCACAGAGATCTCTGGCCAGGCCAGGTGTGAGGGTTCAGGCAAAGGAGAGAGAACATGAGCAGGGAGAGGGAATCGCCTCCGCCGCCTCAGCTGCTGCAGCTGCCTCCACCTCAGTCTCCACTGCTGCTTCAGCTTCAGTTGCTCCAAGAAGCTGCACCAGTCCCTCTGTGCTGAGTCGGGCCAGGCTGAGCTGGTACCAGGCTGACTAGCCAGAGAGGAGTGTGGGGAGCTTCTGGTGGCAGTTTTGGGGAGAGCAGATCTCTTCCCCAGGCGCTGTCAGAGTTACAGCGCTTGTGACAGAAGCTCTCAGAGACAGAGTAACTCTCACACACTTTATTCCCTCTGGACAGGCTCCTTACATACAGTTTTGGGGTGGGTCACCGTCTGACAATAGGTACTTCCTATTGGTTTGGTCTGAGGGCTTGGGGATACCTTATCTACATGTGGGAGGGCTTGGAGAACTGTTCCTATGTGACTGAAGGCCACAAACCTATCTATGGGGGGATATGGTGACTCTACCTATGTGACAGGGGCCTGGTGCCCAGGAACAGAGTACCCCTTCAGGGTCTTTGACTGTTTCGAGTCTTAGCTCAACTGCAACCAGACTACCTTTTATAGCCCACTGCCCCACATAGGAACACCTTCGTAGAGAAAAAGAGGAGAGGAGAGAGGCAGGATGGGATGAGGGGGTTGTGGAGGGGTAACTGGGAAGGGGTTAATGTAAATCAATAAAATGATTAATAAAACAATTACTTTCATTATTTTACAAGATCTTATCTTTTAGTCAATGAATACCTTAAAAGGTGTTTTGTCATTTTGTTAATTACTAAATGCAAATAAAAATACAGTGATATGTCAGAGCACTTTATAACGGTCAAATTATCTATCATCTATCTATCTATCTATCTATCTATCTATCTATCTATCTATCTATCTATCTGTCATTATCTATCTATCTATCATCTATCTATCTATCTATCTATCTATCTATCTATTATTATCTACCTATCATTATCTATCTATCTATCTATCTATCTATCTATCTATCTATCTATCTATCTATCTATCTATCTATCTATCTATCTAATCTATCTGATCTGAGACAGGGTTTCTCTATGTAGCCCTCCTATCCTGAAACCAGGCTAGCTTTGAACTCACGGAGATTCCTTTGCTTCTGCCTCCTGAAGGCCCCCTTATGCAAGAAAGGGTTTAATGTAGCTCACAAGTTCAGGTGATGGTCTATGGTAGCAGAGAAATCAAGGTGGGAAGAATTTTAAAGGCTTTAGCCAGGTCCCATCCATATTCAAGATCACAAGCAAATGCTTACATACTTTTTGTTGCTTGCTTGCTTGTGCTTAGGTCAGTTTCTGTACTGACACAGTCAGGATGCCCCTGCCTAGAAAACGGTGCCACCCATAATGAGTTAGGTTTTCTCACATCATTAGTTTAAAACACTCTTATATAGATATGCCCACAGGCTGATGCAATGTCGATTGTCTCATTGAGACTCTCTTTTCAAGTGATTCGTGGTTGTGTCTGTATGGTCTATGCAACCAATGCCATAAAGTCACACCATGTGACAAATCTCATGTGAGGGATTTCTTGGTGCAGGGGTATACAGAGGATCCATACCTCTGGATGAGGATAGAGGGAAGAAGAGAGTGTGGAGAGGAGGGGCTGGCCTTTTATAAGGGGGTGTAGCACATGAGCAGGGAGGCTATGCAACCCTAGGCGACAGTGGGAATATATTGTATTATTATATTATATATTATATATCTTGGCAGCTAGTAATAACCTTGCTGTTGCCAGGTCCCTGGGGCAGGTGGTGGAGATGCTTGATTGCTAAAAGTGTCAAGTTGACAGATAATCTAAATACCTCATTTAATATCGAGTTAGTCTGTATCTGAAGTAATTTGGGGGCTCTTAAGCAACCTGGTGGGAATAGTACAGATTTGGTGCCAGTTTTTAATCACAATTAATTTAATAATAATCATAAGAATTTAATAAGAATTTAAGAATTCACAGTAGAAATTTTAATAGCTCAAAGTAGAAAATAAAATCGAAGTCTATCTATAGTAGAATATCAAATGGATTACTGTGCATTAATACAATAAATTATGAAATAGCAAAGAAAATTAAGAAATTTAACTACAAAATGAATAAAGCATGTAAGCATATTGAACATTGTGAGTCAGACACAGAAGGCTGTAAAATGGATAGTAGTATTCAATAAAATTTCAATAACTGGTTGATCTGTGTTAGAAACTAGTGTTGGGAAAGAGAAGAAGGTTATATGGTACAAGGCTTAAATAAAGATGACCTTATTCTAATTTTGATGTGGGTGTGTTCTACATGGTGATCTATTGATGTGGACATCAATTTTTCAGATATTTAAAAATAAAATATATGGGAAGAAGTTACAAATCAGCATTATTAAGCTTATATTACTAAAAAGTGATTTTAACTAATTCCCTCAGTCATACTTACAACTGTTCTTTTCACAGTAATAAAAGAGGACCTTCCCTGTTTCTGCTTGGGTCACTTCATAGTTTCCATTGTTACTATTTCTAACACTTGTCAGTTGCCTGAAATCTCCGTGCACAGGCTTCTTCCTTTGTGTGTACAAATACCTTCTGCTGACATAGCGAATGTTAAGTAGCGGCAACTGCAGGAAAAGTTCTTTCACTTTGTCACAAAATGCACAAACTTACCTACATAGTTGAAGCTCTTATTTTTAGAAGGCAATCTTATTAGTAATGACTAAATTTTATGTGTGATAAAACCCACTGATAACAGTGTCTCAAGCAAGGGGGTGCTTTTCTTTGTCCTCTATCTATCTTCCACATATATAGTACGTGAGGTCCATGGTGAAAGTTAACATGAAAGTCTGCTCATTAAGCACTAGAGTGGGTGAGTGTGTCCCTTGTCCTCTTGTCTCAGGGAGGCCACTGTACCAGACACATGTAAGAGGAAAGGACAAACCCAGAGGCAAGCAGCAGGCTTGTGTTATGTATGCAAGCGTGTCCTCTAGATAGGATTTGAGATGTTCTAATTTTCTATAATACATGCTACACAGATAATGTTCTGGCCACATTTTTCTTCCCATCTGTCCTCCTGGGACAAGATAGAATAATAGATTTAAACAACCAGTTGTGCTGGCACATGCCTTTAGTTCCATCATAGGAAGGTGGATCTCTGAGTCAAGGCCATTCTGGTTTATAGAATGAGTTCTAGGACACACAAGCCTATACAGAAAAACCCTTTCTCAAATATAATATTAAACAAACACACAAACAAACAAACACATAAATAACATCTTTTAAAGCTTTTTTTCTCTCTCCCTTGCAATGTGCCTTACTGGATGGGCAGCCCTCTTCACTGCAGTCAATGCCTGCATCCAGCAAAGGACCACAAAAACATCACTATTCATTCAACACAGTCTGGACAGGGCCAACAAATTTTACTGACAAAATTTTCAAAAAAGGTGACCAGAAAGTTTTCTTCCAAAATAAAATGAGTGGGTTTTCTTTCAATGCCTTATCTGACCTGACCTTTCGATATAAGTGACTGTGATGGTCACCTCCCACTTGCCCATTTTCCCCTTGATCAATAACAGTCAGGGTCTGCCATTTCCCTCCTGCTTCTTTGTCTGCCCTCATACTCACTTTTTGCAAATTCTCTCTTTATGTCCTCCATTCAGTGCAAGCACTGTTACAAACTCTATTCCTTGCCATCTTCTCTCCATTTTTTATTCAGTTCTGAACAATCTCGGCCCTTATGGTTCCAGTCACACCATTGACAACGCACAGACACAGCGTCCTCCATACAATACAAAACACTTTTTTTTTTTTTTTTTTGCTTTATGGAAAATTTGTTGCAACTCTCTAACCACACATTATTCTCTCTCTCTCTCTCTCTCTCTCTCTCTCTCTCTCTCTCTCTCTCTCCCCCCCCCCTCTCTCTCTCTCTTGGTTTTTCGAGAGAGAAGGTTTCTCTGTTTAGCCCTGGCTGTCCTGGAACTCACTTTGTAGACCAGGCTGGCCTCGAACTCAGAAATCCACCTGCCTCTGCCTCCCGAGGGCTGGGATTAAAGGCGTGCACCACCATGCCCGGCTGCATTATTTTTTCTTTTCAACATCTTGCTCTGCAGGTTCCTTCGCCCTGGAAAAAGCCTTGAAGTTCTTCTCTTCTGTGATGCCTCTGGCCTTTTCCTTTTTCCTTTTTCCTGTTAGCTGGGTGGCCAATTTAAGTTCTTCAGCAGAACTATCTCCCTTCTTTGGAGCAGAAGGCTTCCTGGGGAAAAGTATGAGCTTGGAGCAGTACTCCTTCAGGCATACAAGTTGACCTGTAGTGAGTCAACGGATTTGATTCGCCTCCTTGGGTGCTGATGGTGCGAGTTATTTTCTTGTGGATACCAGCCACCCTGAGTTTCTTTAGGCTTAAGCCTCTGCCTACCCGGATCTTGTTGTAATATCTAACTGTAGGGTACCTCACGATGGGCCTGATGGGACCGGATGTGGGACGAGGGACAATGTGGTGTGCTTTCGCCTGCCGGGCCTTGCACCTGCAGAACTTGTGTGCCGGCTGGTTGAACCAATTGTCTTCTTGCAGCTGCCAAGCCTTGTGAAAGTGGGGTTTCAAGATCATGCCATTCTGGCTGGGTGCCATGGTTGCCTCCTGTACTAGAGAATGGCTGAACAGAAAGGACAAAATATCATTCTTGAAGTCTAGAGCTGTCAGGTAAAAATTTATTACATTAATATCTCCTAGACACACCAAACTAAATATACGGTTTTTTTTTTCCTTTTCTTACAACCTTAGCAAAGCAGTACTCATTTTTTACGTCCTAATTCATTTGAGCTATTGTCAATTCTTTTTTTCTTTTCAGTAAGGAAACTTTTGAATCCTCCTGTTTGCAAACTGAGAACCACCCACATTCCAGAATCAGGTGCTTCCCCTATTCCCTAGTGATCCAGCATCAGCAGTCTCATCATCACCAGCTGCTAAATGCAGCATAATTCCACTGTCATTGTGCATTGCATATGCTCCCGATGTATATGTGCCATATCTTTTAAAGTCCCTGCGTTCATGGGTTACTCTCTCTTTATCTTCCATAGGAAGCCTTTTCTATATCCATCTCAACACTCAATAAATCTCTCCACTGAGGTCTGTTACCTCATGTGACTTTGTGGCATTTGTCCATCTTCCAATTGCTGGAAAAAAAATCCTAGCACCTTCTGTTTGTTTTACCTCTTTCCCAAGTTAGTGTTTATCCTACTTTGGATTTCAGTACCTTTCTTGTGCATCATCACCAGTTTGCTTACATCTTTTACCTGGATGGCAGCATAGCCTTTGGACATACTTTTGTTTCATCAGTCTTGATGAAGCTACTCACTGTCCTTCCCACTAATCAGTAATAAGCTATTTTCAAAAGTACAAACTGTATTTTTTTATTCTTTCCACAAGGTCATTAAAATAATTTTTCTAACAGTATGGGAAGGATACTTTGTAAGTAGGTTCCTGCTTGTTTCATTAGTCTTATCTGTTGTACTGCCATAGAAGTTTATGTTATGTTTCTCTTTCATGTCTATAAAACAACTATTTCTTGTTAGTGTATAGGATGTTTTCCTCTTTCTGAGCACCATGTTATCTCATTCCTCTTTTGTAGATTTTACAAGGTTATACTAATTCAGTGTAAAGTTATGTTAATTTCTTGTCAGGAAATCCTCACTAATCCATTGTATTAAATATGTCCGTTCCATGATCAAACAATTGTACTGTTTATAATTAATAAAACTTAGTTATGTTTGTTAATTGGTTATTAAATTTTTGTCTTTCATGACACTCTTTTTGATTTGTTTATTTACAAGTTGAGTTGCATTAATTGCGATATCTAATGCTGTGTCTGTCAGTTTTAAAACTTGTACCTATGAAGTATTAATGCATATAACACATTAAAACTGAGCACTGAGAACCTGAATATAATTTTGTTCAATTTTTCTACCATTGGTGAAACAAAAACCTGCTTGCCTAAATAATTAAACTTGTTTAAATCTAATATTGTTGCTTCAAGAAATTTTAGAATATATCTTGCAGCATTAAAAGATATAACTATGCAAAAGGAATTCAACAGAAAAGTAGTATTCCTATGATTAACAGTAGAAATCTATCTATCTATCTATCTATCTATCTATCTATCTGTCTATCTATCTAACCACTCTCAAAAGTTGACTCAAAAAGTATAATACTTGGCCTTTCAGAAAACCAGGTAGACTGTCAGAAAAGAAACCTATTTCACCGCATAATAACCAAAACTACTAAACATGCAGAACAAAGAAAGAGTATTAAAAATTATGAGCGGCCAAGTAACATACAAAGGCAGACACATTAGACTTACTCTTGACTTCTCAACGAAGACTCTGAAATCCAGAATCATACTTAAAAAACCTATACACAACCACATTTGAATATCTAAAAAAGTTAGATAATTTTATTTTTAGGTACCACCTACCAAAATTAAATTATGTTCAGATAAATAATTTAAATAGACCCATAGCTTCTAATGAAAGAGAAGCAGTTATTAAAAGTTCTCCCACCCTTCATAGCCTGTGGTAAGATGGTTTTAGCACAGCATTAATTCTACCAGTCTTTCAAAGAAGAATTAACACAAATATTCCTTCAACTATTCCACAAAATAGAAACAGAAAGAACATTGCACAACTCATTTTGTGAGACTCAGTCACCTATCCTTATACCCAAACAACATAAAGACAAATGAAGAGATACACACCAGATTCCCCAAGGAATATAGGTATAAAAATACTTAAAATACTTTCAAACTACATCTAAGAACATATAAAAAAAGATGATTGTTCAATATTATGTAAATCAACAAATGCAATCTATCATATTAAGAAGCTAGAAGAAAAAAAATCCACCTAATTATCTCATTAGATGCCAAAAAGGTCTGTGAAAAAATTTCAGCACCTTTTCAAGATAAAAAAAAATCTGGAGAAATTAGGTACTCAAGAAGTATGTCTAGAGCTGAGCATGATGGCGCACGCCTTCAATCCCAGGAGGCAGAGGCAGGTGGATTTCTGAGTTTGAGGCCACCCTGATCTACAAAGTGTGTTCCAGGACAGCCAGGGCTATACAGAGAAACCTTGTCTCGAAAAACAAAACAAACAAACAAACAAACAAACAAAAAGTATGTCTAAACATACTTTAATATAGCATATAACCAATATTAAAATCAGAGTCAAGATGAGGTTGCTCATTCTTTACAAATCTACTCAATATAGAACTTGAAATACTAGCTAGAACAATGAGAAAATTAAAGGAAATTACAATACCACAAATTAGAAAGGATCCATACTTACTCTACACAAAACTCAAGTCCCAGTGGATGAAAGACTTCAATATAAAACCAGTGAATATGATAGGGATGAAAGAAAAGAATAATCTTAATGTTTTGGCACAGAAGAAGACTTCTAAACAGAACACCATCCTCACTGGCACTAAGACCAACAATCAATAAGTGGGACTTCCTGAAGCTCAACATCTTTTGTAAGATGAAGGACATCATCATTTGTACAAAGCAGCAGTCTACAAAATGAGAAAATTTTTTTCTGTTGTAAACAGGGAATTAGGGAATT
>NC_034602.1:14082067-14110701 GCF_900095145.1 Mus pahari
GATATTGTCACAAATCAGGATTGAGGACAGAGGAGAGAAGGGAACCCCAGACCCGGAGGTCAGGTTATAATAACTTATTTATTCATAAATAGCAAGAAGTAATGAGAATGGATTGCATTCGTGTACACACACACACACACACACACACACACACACACACACACACACACAAACACACTTCACTAACCTCTGCTCTGGCCCGATGTCCTAACCTAGCTTGATGACTGTGCGTCAGGTGAGGTTCACGATGTGTCCCTCTGCTTTGGGGTTCAGCTGGAGTTTGGTCCATGGTGCGGGCTCCTTTCATTCAGTCTTGTTCGATGACACACATACGGTCAGTGGGCTGGATCTCTCAGCACAACAGTATCTCAATGGGACTCCGGGAGTGAATGAGTTCCGGTGACCAGACCGGAGTATTTAAGCTACACTTAGCCAATCATAATTAAGGCATCCACATATTACTTCATCGGGTGTTTACCTTAATTCAACTTTTTCATACTTACATACACATTCTAGGCTTGATTTCCGTGGTTACATTCATCCATGGTATCCTTTCCTTACGTTGTTTACATTTTGTTCCTTACAGCTATGGTATAAAGGAAGGATCTAGGGTGGACACATGAGATTAAGAATTGGAATGAATTTTACAGGTTTACTTGGGGGGTGGTGAGGGAGGAAGGGAAGAGGAGGGTCAAGTGGGGAGGGAAAAGGTAGAGAGAGAGAGAGGATATGGGGTGAAATAGCAGGAATTGAGACACATTTTAAGGATAATATTGAAACACAGTACAGTGGAAACTTCCTAAGTACATGAACATGATTCTAATGAGGTCTCCTAATAATAGGGAATATAGAGTCTCAACTGGTCATTTCTCCTTTCCTAACAAGGATCTCAGTAGTGGGACTGTGTTACATTCAATTAAATTGTTGACCAAGGTGGGCCATGTGACAATCTCCAATCCACTCAGGCTGTTGCCAAGGCAACTGTTTGCTCTCTAAACAATGACAGTGAGGCACAGAGTACTGCCCAGGACAATACTCATATAACTTAGTGAACTTGGAGAAGTCCAGCTGGTGCCTACATAGAGCATTCATCCAACAGTTTAGTTTCTTTGGTGTGGGAAGATAGTCTTTAGACTACCAACCTTTGAC
This sequence comes from Mus pahari, assembly GCF_900095145.1. Taxonomy (NCBI): domain Eukaryota; kingdom Metazoa; phylum Chordata; class Mammalia; order Rodentia; family Muridae; genus Mus; species Mus pahari. The sequence continues at coordinate 14,083,217 of NC_034602.1, forward strand.
CTACAATCTGTCCTACCTGCAAGATATGCTAGGCCAATGATGGCACAGAACTTATGGGAGTAACCAATCAATGTCCAATTTGACATATGGCCCACTGCACAAGATTGAACCCCACCTGAAACTTCTAGGGTGATCAAGAACCAGAGACTAAATCAAATCAAACATCACTGGTTTAAACAAACAAACAAAAAAGTATCAATAAAATGATTTCTAATGGTATTGTGCCATCCTCAAATAGCAGAGCCTTAGTCAGTCATTATTAGAGAATCTTCCTCCAGCAGCAGATTGGAACAGATGCAGAGACCCACAGACATACATACCCAGAAAGAGAATCTAAATGGGAGGTCTCCATCAATCTCTCCCCTCAGATCTCAGGAAACCTTGTAGAAGAGGAAGCAGAAGGGATGTAAGAACCAGAGGGAATGGAGGACACCAGGAGAATAAGGTCATATGAATCAACTATGCAAGGTGTATATGAGCTCACAGAGACTGAAGCAGCTAGCATAGGGCTCATACAGGTAGCCACCAGGTTGTCTACGTATATATTATAGCTTTTAGCTTAGTATTTTAAAGATACAACTGAGTGTGTGAACAAGTGGATCTCTGATTTTTGTGCCTGTTCTTGAAGCTCTTTTCCTCTCGCTGGACGGCCATATCCACCTTTGATGTGGTGGATTTGCTTTATTTATTTATTTTGACACTTTCGGTTATTATATTTTAGAAGTCTGTTGTTTTGTAATGAGAGTGTATTCACAGGGGAGAAAAAAGTGAGGAGGAATTGGGAGGAACAGAGAGAAGGGAAACTACAATTAGAGTATATTATATGAGAAATTGATTTTCAGTGACGGGAAAAATTCTTTCATAATAAAGAAGTATAATAATTAAGCTCAAATCCATAAAACTTTTATTGATATAAGAATACATAGGAGAAAATCAGCATATTTTCCCTATGGGAAATGGGAACATGATAAGTGAAAAACTAGACTAAATATTTTAAATTAAAAAATATTTTAAAATACACGTTTAATAAAAATATTTGCATCATGAACATAGAAAACTCTTTAAATGTAAACAAAAATAACGAAGTTAAAATTTGCAGAAAGAGAAACTGACACCTTACACCAAGGATTACACATTATAGGTAAGTGATCACTTTCCATATGAGACACATAATTTGTCTAGTAATGTACCACTGAATGTCGACTAAAATAATAAAATATAGTAAAATAATAAATTTTTAATAGCAATTGGATGAGTGTTCAGGGCAATAGGCATTCTCAGTTAACATGGAGGTAAAATATAGTTCTACCATATTGAAAGATAATTTGGCATGATGGAGAATATAGACTTCACATAATGAATAGCATAAATGGTAGAAGAAATTTTATTGATATGAGCCAGAAACACCTGAGATGTCTTCCAGTAGTTGAATAAATAATAAACCAAGGAGCACTCGTAAAAGTTTTGGCTTCACATTGGGGGAAAAACAGTGTGGATGAATCCAAAATTCATGTTATTGAAATAAATTAAATTGTAAATATTCATATCATGATTCCACTTATAAGAGTAGATATCACAAATTCAAGGGAGAATAATAGAGTTTTCATTGCCTCTCAAAACAGCAGTACTGAACAGAGAAGCCAAAACCTAAGCCATTGGGGATATCTCGGATTTAATCATTAACAGTATTAAATGTTGAATTTAATAACATAATACACATGTGTGAAATAATCTCACTGAGTAGATAAAAGAAGAATAGTTGACTTGTGGTAACCTTGAGACTACTTGAGTCTACAAGATCAAAAGGAAGAAAATAGGATAAATTGTACCCTATTTAATAATATTGTTTCCTGGAATAGGAGATAGCAATCCTGAAAGTATTACTGAATGCTAAGAGTATTACAATATGCTGAAATTGGACAGTTTTAATTGTTTAACTGGAAGATAATGTGGAGCTTAGCTTCTCATTGTTCGAGTGGGAGAATTATAACAAGGAAAAAACATGAATGACCTCTGAAGCGATAGATTGTAATTGTTTCGTGTTTAATGTAGAAATTGGTTTTCCTGCATAATTTGGGAGTTTTATATGCCATTGCTTTACAGCTGAGAAGTCACATATGGGAAAAGAACACAGCAAAAATGGGCTCCTCTACCTCAAGAACTCAGGTTTCCACTGCATTCTTTAATGAGCATAGCCAGGAAATCTGGGAAAATACCTGAGACAATGCATAAATTACAGGGGATAACCCTTTACTATCATGCAGAAAGCAAAGAAACAGTGAAACACATAGAGACAATAATGGGGATATGCCACAGAGACACAGGCGCTAACTGAAAGAATTTTCATTGTTCAAACTTGAACAAGTGCAAGAGTAAATTGTTTTCACAATTAAAGAATACAGGGAATATATTTAAACTAAACGCACACTCACTGGGAATAATTGCCCCCAACACTCTATTTTGCTCCTTTGTTAAACCCTTGGAGATTTATATCCTCAACCTCATAACTTAAAGTATAATAAGGGGAAAGCTATTTAGTAATTATTTGTGAAGTATTTCACACTTATGAGGTAAGAAGAGTTCAAAATTCTCAAGGCCATTAAAAACATGAAAATATGCTGTGACTATGAAAAACCTGTAAAAATGAAACTAAGTGCATTAACATATATTGAATAGTAAGTGATATTAAACATAACTAGGAAATATGGATAAGGTCTATCAGACAATAATTTGCTGGCATCTATGTATACTTTGCAACAAAATTCCTTATAGACTGAGTCTCTAAACTCCCAGTTAGGTTCATTTCTACAGATTCCAAATCAAGGAGTTTTTCTGTAATGGACCAGTCCTTGATTTGCCATAATATAAGGCCTATTCTTCAGCTGTCTTCATGGCCATGTTACAGGATTTCAACACTAGGATGGCTCCACAGACCCAACCTTCTGCCTTCCCTCACAAATACAGGATGCAAAACTTCCACTTTAGGGACAGGCTCCAGAAATAGTAATGGAACCCAACACTAGATAAACACACATGGACCCAGGCTTCATATTCTTTACTCATAGGTCCAAATGCTAGGAGAGAAAGCCAAGAACTCTCAAAAGTAAGTCTATCCATATTTCCTTCTAGCAAGCTTAATGAGAGTCTGTGGGTGTGTTTTTGACAAGCTTTCTTTACTAAAGCCAATGTATAAATGCAATAAGTAGATTTATGAAAGTATATTAGTACAAGGACAGTAGCACAGGCTTAAAGGACAACAAATAATTGGGAAAACATTAGACCATGGAGTGGGTTGGCCTGATGTTGCTTTTATTCTAATGCTAAGTAGAGGCCCCCAAGATTTGTAGTCTGCACATAGACCTGTGACAGTGCCTCCAAGTTATTTCTGATTGGTAAATAAAGATGCCAACAGTTAGTATCTGAAGAGACACAGATAGGGTTTAGGTTTCCTGGGTCTGGGGTCAGAAGAGAATCAGGAGGAGAAGATGAAGGTACAGGAGGCGGAACAAGAAACTGCCCTGATTAGGTGAGCCATAAAAATTTGACCCTGAGGCCTGGATGATTGGAGTTAAGAGTAGTCCAGACGAAGCATAGTAAATAGTAATAACTCAGGGGTTATTGATAAGAAAGTTTATTCTAATAGCACTGAGAGTAGGTGTCTGCCTAGCTCTAGTACTGGTTAAGGATATTGTAACTATAAAGGCCGTGTGTGAGTGTGTGTGTGTGTGTGTGTGTGTGTGTGTGTGTGTGTGTGTTACCCTGAATCTAAGGGTTAAAGGCAGGGTAGAAACCCTGGGTCAGGATAAAAATTCTCTACAATACTACCCAATGAACAGTATGGAGGTATTCAAATTGTCAGGCAAAAAAATTAAAGAAAATACTCAAAGAAATTTTGTGAGTTAAAAATACAGCATTCAGACAAGAAATGGCAGCAAGAGCACGACTAGAAGCTAAAAGTAATCTTGAACTGAAGTGCAGTTAGAAAGCAGTTGGTTACTGCTAAGATATGAATGCCACCATTGCATCCTTAGGATGAACATGTCATGCTGTTCAGTGGGGTTCACTGATGACACTTTTGGTTGGTTCTCTCCTTTGGAAACTTGCACACTGCTTTCTGGTATTGTGAAAGCTAGTCCTCAGGGTAAAAGCAATCAAATCAAGACCTTCTGGGGATTGTGCCAGAAGTGCATGGTGTCCTCAGCCATAGGAAGCTATCTTCCACCTCTATGCAGAAGCTAAGGGCAACAGAAATCATATGTGTAGTCTTAGGGTTTACTTGGATTCCCCTGCCTAAGAGCTCAAAAACAGGCTTCTGATGTCTGGTACTGGGGCATTTGTAAGTCAAGGGTTCTTGGGGGAAGGTTTGTGAGAAGCGATATGACTTCATTTAACCTAAATATGTGTACATATAGACTTCTATGTATTGTGTATAATTTTAGGTAAATAAATAATAATATACCTTATCGCTTTTAAAGACACCTAGTGTTAGCTCTCACAACTCACCAAGGAAGCTTCTATTTGTAAAAGAAGGACATCATTATTTTTTTTTTAAACATAACTACTCAAAAAGCAGAAAACAGTGATTGTGGGGTACCCAAAGCCAGATGATATATCTATAACACAACTCCTGCACCTAAGGCTCAGGGCATATCGTGAGACAGGCGTCAGAAAGACTGTAAGAGCTAGAAGACCAGGAAATCTGATTCGTTCATATGTATTTTAGAAATGACAGGAAAGCTATACCTCAACAACATAGCTGCTATGTAAGACCTAAAGAAGCACAATACTTTTAGTTCTGCTAATATGAAAATGCAAATCTCATGGAGCTTCTCTCATAGGCAAAGAACCATAGGCAACTAAGAAATGCAGATAGGAGGATAGGCTTCCAGTCTTCCTTAGGTATGAGAATGCTCAAATTGATTATCCAACTACAAATGGTCAGCCTGAAACGATATACAGGCACTAAGACTATATAGACTGATATATAACCTATATAGCACTAAACAGGCTATAGTTATATGGTTAGGCACAAACAGTAATATACACATATATATTATGCAGCCATATATATATATGTGTGGCTAGAAGAGACTGTGTTTTTTGAGAGGGAGAAAATCATTCCATGCCCCTTAGTTTATCACTATCTGTGAAAAGTGATGTTTCTAACTTATACAGAAAAAAAAATGTTTAAAATATAGTACCACAGAAACCCCAAATAGCAAAAGCAACCTGGGCAAGAATAAAACTGAAGGCATCATACTACTTGACTTCAAAGGAAACTATAAAGTTATCTTAAGTAAAACTATATCATCCTAGCATTGAAAACTAAACCTTTTTTGCTTGGAGAGGGAGGCAGTGGGATAGCCACTGGAAAGTTGTTCTTATAATCCCGCCACTTACTCTCATACAGGCAACCCATATTAAGTGTAATGGGTCACCAAAAATAAAAATAAATAAAAAACAATATGTAAGTTGGAAGGAGACTTGCTTGGAACAAGAAGGGGGGTTGTTGAGAGGGAGAAAAAGATAAAAGAGAAAATGGAGGAAGACGGTCAAAGTACATTGTAAATGTATTACATAAGAATAAAATTATGACATAATAAATACATTACAAACAAAAATATTCACCCTAAATACATAGATTAATTACAGAACAGAAAATTTAGAAACAAACTCTTGGCCTTTACTATCAATTTATCTACAATAACACCAGGGGAGGAGCTGATGTTTCAAAAGCTGGTGTTTGGCATACAAAACATACATACACAGAAGAGTAAAAAATGAGTTTTAATACTGTAGAATATCCTATGCAAATGGTAAATATATTTAATAATTTGGTACTTACACAATTCTCTCCATACATCTCATCAAACTTTCAGACTTATTTTCTTCAGATTTTGTAGTTACACATAAAGTTAAGTTTTGTATGAAACAAATTCAGTGAGATTTTTCCTCTTGTTTTTATGGCAGGGATAAATAACACTATAAAAATTCAATATTGAGTCTGCTTGAACAGGATCATTTAAATGTGAAAGTCATTTAGAGTTTTGAAGGAATAACTTCCATGCTTTTCATGGAGAGTGGCCCAGAGAGGAGCACAACATGTCTTCTTTCACTGCGTTTTTATTTCATCAGTTTCTATCTTCTCGTCATCGGCACGCCAAAGATCCTGAAATGGTTTGACAAATCAACTGGGAAAAACAGAAGCCTACTTTGTTGTTAATAAGGGAGTTTTTAGTATGAGTTTCCATTGGCTTTATTCTCTGACTTTTAATTATAAAGACAGAAATTACAAAAATTTATGACTTGAAACTTTATAGTATAGCTCTGTGTGAAACTTTTGACTTACTATATGGAGATTTCTTTTTAAACCACATGAGGATTCTGGATTGTAACAAATAAAACATACAATAAATAATTTAATAAAATAAGTAACATTAGGCAATATTCAACATCTTTTGAAGGGCCAAAAAGCATTCAAAACATTTTGTCAAATGATTTTCAGTAAATCATGTATTGATGTGATACAAATAATAACAAATTGCTACACTTTAATGATGACAGAAATTATTCACCTTTATAGTTTTTGAATCCTATGAAATCATCTTTGTAACTTATTTTTATAGCAAAAGTATAAAGCAGATATTCAAACATTAAAAACTTGTAGATTCTGCATAGTACTAAGATATGTGTGATCTTTGATGATGTAATGTGGGCCGATAAGAAAGGGAAGTGTGAGCATTACCTCCTACAGAAGGAGAGATATGTGAATACGTTTGATCTGTCTAAGACACATCTTGCCTTTGAATGATGTATTGCTTGTGGACATGAAATGAACTGGGAAAGGATGACTAAGAGCATCAGCATCCAGAAAAGTTTATGCTTTTACACAATATGTGTTACAATCTTCTTTCACAAAGTGATTGGTGAGTTTTGTATAGCTTGTATCACCCGAACACAAAAGATTATACCTTCTTCTCAACCCCCCTGGAACTTTTCTCTAAAACTGTTCACATATGCAGAAACAAAACAAGTCTCAATGGATACAAGAAAATTGAAACAATACCCTGCGTCCTATCTTACTATTATAGATTAAAGTGGATCTAAGCAACAACTGAAACAACAGGAAGCTTACAAACTAATGGAAATCAGATAACTCACTTTGGTGTAGGAAATAGGTCAAGACAGAAGTTGCAAAACAAAACAAAACAAACCCAAAGACTTCTGAGAATTAAATGAAAATGAAAACACAGCATATCTAAAGTTATGGGACACAATGAAGGCACTTCTAAGAGTCATGTTCATAAAACCAATTGCCTACATAAACAAATGGGAGAGATCTCATACTATTTTTTCATTTTTATTAGATATTTTCTTCATCTACATTTCAAATGTTATCCCAAAAGTCCCCTTTACCCCCCCTCCCCGCTCCCCTACCCACCCACTCCCACTACTTGGCCCTGGCCTTCCCCTGTACTGGGGCATATAAAGTTTGCAAGACCAACGGGCTTCTCTTCCCAATGATGGCCGACTAGGCCATCTTCCGCTACATATGCAGCTAGAGACATGAGCTCTGTGGGCACTGGTTAGTTTATATTGTTGTTCTACCTATAGGGTTGCAGACCCCTTCAGCTCCTTGGATACTTTCTCTAGCTCCTCAATTGGGGGCCCTGTGTTCCATCCAATAGATGACTGTGAACATCCACTTCTGTATTTGCCAGGCACTGGCATAGCCTCACATGAGACATCTATAAAAGGGTCCTTTCAGCAAAATCTTGCTGGCATGTGCAATAGTGTCTGTGTTTGGTGGCTGATTATGGGATGGATCCCTGGGTGGGATAGTCTCTGGATGGTCCATCCTTTTGACTTAGCTCTAAACTTAGTCTCTGTAACTCCTTCTATGGGTATTTTGTTCCCTATTCTAAGGAGGAANGAAGTATCCACATGTTGATCTTCCTTTTTGATTTTCTTGTGTTTTGCAAATTGTATCTTGGGTAGTCTAAGTTTCTGAGCTACTATCCACTTATCATTGAGTGCAAACTGAACTCAAGGGCACATCAAAAAGGTTATCTACTATGATTAAGTTGGTTTCATTCCAGAGGTCTAGGGATGGTTCAGTATACATAAATCAATAACTATAATCCATTACAAAAGCTATATTAACTAAATGGAGAAAAAGAGAAAACATTTTCATTAAAATTGGAACAAGACAATGTTGTTCATTCTCTCCATATCTAACCAATATAGTATTTGAAATCTTACCTACTGCAATAAAAAAACTGAAGATGATAAAGGGGGATACAAAGAGGAAGGGAAGAAATCAAAGTATCATTTGCAGATGATATGACAGAACATAAAGAAAACAAGCTGAATTCAAGGACACATCAAAATATGATCCATCATGCTTAGGTTGGCTTTACCCTAGAGGTGTAGAGATGGTTAAACATCCATCAATAAATGCAATCTATCATATAAATACAATAAGATTCTAAAGCCACATCAACTAAATGGAGAAAAACTGAAAGTATTTCTACTAAAATTAGAAAGAAGACAAGGTTGTTTATTCTCTCATCAGTAAAGTACAAGTCAAAACTACTTTGAGATTTCATCTTAAACCAATCAGAATAGCAAGATGAATAAAACAAATGACACAGCTCATGTTGATGATGTGGAGTAGGGAGAACACCCATCCACTGATGGTAGAGTGTAGACTTTTACAACTATGGAAATCAGTATGGGAGTTCCTCTTGAAGTTGGAAAACAATCCACCTGAAGTTGTTTCCGATTTGAAATCTACTGGCTAGCTTTTACACTGTTGGAAGCTGGTATTTATTATACAGAAAGAGAATTTAATCAGCAATTTTATTCACTCATGACCTCTGAAAGCTCTGATAACCACTAATCTGGCAAGGCATCCCTTTTTGTACAATAGAGACACAAATAGTGGGACAAATTATATGAGACTATCCCACCACCATCTTAGATTTAAGACCTGGTTCACAAGATGAAACTATTGACTGGCATTGTTATCAAGGCTAAGGACCTGTGGCTAGACAACTTTGGTTCTACCTGTCAGGGAACCTACTGTATTATTCTTTTCAGTGGACATACTTTTCAACTGATTCCTTATGAAATCACTATGTCCATAAATTAGTGAATTTCTCAACACTCATCAGAGTAGTTTCTTCTTGCAGGAGATGATGAATAACACAGAGATCCGCAGCCAGTTAAGATACAGAGAGCAAGAAACTTGAACTCTTTCACATTAAGAGGAAAATCTACATCATACCCTTTCCTATCCAAGCTGATGGACCTGTAGAAGGGTCAGGGGCTGTGAGAAATTGTGGTGGCAGATGATTTCAATTAAACAGTATTTGCTGAACATAACAGGACTGTTGTACACATGTATATACAGATTTTGGGATAGTTTGAACAACATCGGCACAAACTCAAAATAGAAGAAATGCCAGCATATGTAGCAGAGGATGGCCTAGTCGGTCATCAATGGAAGAATAAGCCCTTGGTCCTGTAAAGGTTCTATGTCCCAGTATAGGGGAATGCCAGGGCCTGGAAGCAGAAGTGGGTGGGTTGATGAGCAGGGGAGGAGGAATGGGATAAGGAGGGTGTTTTCAGTGGGAAAACTAGGAAAGGGAATAGCATTTGAAATGTAAATAAAGAAAATATCTAATAAAAAATAAAAAAGAAAAGAAAAGAAGAAATGCCAGCAATAAGTCACAGAGATTGACACGTAGATTTATCTTTAGGTGAGGAACTACTCATAATTGAGATACTGGGAGAAGGAGAGTAGTTTTTCATTAAGATTGTGACCCCGGGTAGATCAAGCATATTCCCCTAGATGGCCACATAGTCAAGAGTATATGAGCAACTCAAATCGTACTTGATGGTTGAAGAAAAAAAAGGGCACAGATTTGCTTTGGTAGGAAGACAAGGGGATATCTATAACAGTTGGGGAACAGTTATGAATATGATTAAAACACATTATATGAAATCCTCAGAGAGTGAAATTATTTTTAAAAGTGACCTTTTAGATGTTGTAATGAGTGTAATTTTTTTTGTCAACTTTTCTCTTTTAATGACTTCTAAGTATAGTGCTGAGGAGAGTCAGTAAGACTGATGTACCTAAGGAAAATGTGTAAGTTTCATTTAGGCAGGAGTTAGTGTTTTGAATGGGAATTCATTGTTAGTGTTTCAACAGAAACTGTTCAGAGCGTGTCTTCAAACAGAAGGACAGCTAATGTAAGACAAGTGTTCCACAATTGGAAATTTGATCAGAGACTAGAGGGAGTCTCTCCCTGTGTTTTCCATAAGAATAGTGATTTTTTATATCTGTACCTTCACTCCATAAGTTAATGATGCAATTTTATAGAACAAAATTCTCAAAATGGTGTGAATCAATTACACCAAGAAAATACTAACCAATCAGAAATTGGTAGAACAATGCCACAACCAAAGCAAACAGACAAAACAAGAAACTCCAAAAACCCCCAAATTAACCAAACCAACCAACCAACCTAGCAAAAACAAAACAACAACAACAAAACTCACTAGACCTGGAAGTAAGCAGTATTCTTTGAGATAAGCAAGAAGATGTGAAAAGTGTTAAGTTATAAAAAATGTGTATTTAATAGTATTTGAATATAGATAATAAAACTGAGAAAAAAAGAGATTCATAATCAGAGGTAGAGATTTTAATATACCACTCACAGTAACAGAATGAGGAATTTAATAACCATAAACTAAAAAAAATGTCTGGACATTTTCATTAAGCATCTGTTCTAGTTGACAAATAGAATACCCATTCTATAATTAGTGTTTATTACACCTCCCAACAGGCATATATATCTACCACTCACTAAAATTAACTACATGAAAGAGATTTTTCTGTCTCTTGTGAGGCTATGACAGTGCCTGGCAAATACAGAAGTGGATGCTCACAGTCATCTATTGGATGGAATACAGGGCTCCCAATAGAGGAGCTAGAGAAAGTACCCAAGGAGCTGAAGGGTTCTGTAACCCTATAGGAGGAACAACAATATGAATTAACCAGTACCCCCAGAGCTCATGTCTCTAGCTGCATATGTAGCAGAAGATGGCCTAGTTAGCCATGACTGGGAGAAGAGGCCCTTGGTCTTGCGAAGATTATATGCCCCAGTACAGGGAAATGCCAAGGCCAGGAAGCAGGAGTGGTTGGGCTGGGGAGCAGGGCAGGGGGAGGGTATAGGGGACTTTTGGGATAGCATTTGAAATGTAAATGAAGAAAATATCTAATAAAAAATTGTTTTTGAAAAAATATCTCAAGTAAATAGACCAACAAAGTCTTGACTTTGCTTTCAGTGAAACTAAGCTAGATTAAAAACCAACAGCCAAATAGATTATTAGAAAAATCTCTCATTGGTTGAATGTTGAGCAACAAACTTAAAAACTCACAGCTTACAAAATAATCACAGTAAAATATTTTAAATGGAAAAAAATTAGATCAGCAGATTTATGAGATCCAGATAAAGATATCTAAGAAATTTATGGCTCATCTCACTGAATGAAGGAGAAAAGAAAAAATGAATTCCTATCAGGGATATATTTTCATCTTAAGTTAAAAAGCATATTAAATCATCAAAATGGGGGAAAAAAGACAAATGAAAGAGAAAGAAGACACATAAGGAAGAAATTCCACCAGTAAGCTGAAATATATTATTAAAAAAAAAAACTATTAAAAGCACCAGCAAGTCCATTGTAAGTCTACTGCCAAGAAAGAAAGTAAAATGCAAATTCTCAATTGCAGGAATGAAATGAGGCGATCACCACGGAGTCTACAGGCAGTAAACTCATGGGATGAGGGCATTAGGACACCAATTTGCACACAAACTGTACACAATAGATGAAATGGGAAAACATTTCTCTTGAAAAAAACATTTTATTGTAAGCAACATGGCAATAGTAGACAGAAGAGTACTATATTTATAGGCAAGTTGATTCTGGAGGCACTTTTTTGCCCAAATATCATCAATGGTAAATTACTTTCTAATGTTTCAGGAAAGAGAAATGTGAAATTTGTAAAATCTTATTCAAGAAAGAGAAGTGGACACATTTCCATCACATTTTATTCGGCTAGAATAATTGTGATACTGACCCATCAAGGAAAGAATATCACAGGTAATTATGTTCAGAAATACAGGAAGGAGAATTACATACAAATCACAAGAAACACATGCAATGGAATAAAAATTCCATATAAATTTCAGCCTGTGACAATGTCTTGATGTAGAATGAGTTTAAATTTTAATATACATTATATTTTAAAATGATCCAAACCACATAATCACCCGAGTAGATGTGTAAATATAGTAGAGATAACCATTTCCTGCTCAGATCTTTGAGTAGCATTATTTTAAGTGATAAATAATAATAGATTATCCCATCATAAATGCAAAGCACAAATTTACTCAAAATTTCAGTTTTGTTCTACAGAGATTTCTTCATTACCATAAAAATCATTGTAAATAATATCCATCTTTATCACTGATTTTGTTGTCCTTATTCTTTTTCTTCTTCTTTTTTTTTTTTCTTTTTGGTTTTTTGAGACAGGGTTTCTCTGTATAGGCCTGGCTGTCCTGGAACTCACTTTGTAGAGCAGGCTGGGCCCTTATTCTTACATTTGGGGTTTCAAAAGCTATTCCATGTTGAGGTTTGTCCTTGCTGTGCATTGTAATGCTTAGTGAAGGCCTCCAAGATCTGAGTTGGCATGTAGGCCCATGTGATGCTGCCCCCAAGTTATTTAGGATTGGTAAATCAAGATGCCAACAGCCAATAGTTGGGCAAAATAATATATGTAGGGTTTAGGATTCCTGGGGTTGGGGGTAGGAGGAGAGTCACCAGGGAGGGGAAGAGGAAGGTGAATGGAAGAAAGAGAAGCTGCCATGGCTTAGGTGAGTTCAAGAGAACATGGCTCTGACAGCTGGCCAATTAGAGTTAAGAGCAGTCCAGATGAAACATAGTAAGTAATAGATTGGGGTTATTGATAGGAAAGTAGATTTTAATATCATAGAGGGTAGCTATTTGCCCAGCTCTAGTGCTGAATAAGGTTTATTTTTAAATATAAATGTGTGTCTTTCTTTTATCCAGGAACTAAATGATAAAGGCAGGGTAGAAACCTGGCTTGGGATTAAAAAATATCTATAATTCCACATCCCTGTCTTAGTCAGGGAAGTATAAATTAAAAACTTAATTAACTATTGCTTCACATTCACATGTGGCTAAATGGTATAGACGTGCTGGCCATGACACTGAGCCATTTGAATTTTCATGTACTGCTAGGCAGAGTGTAAAATGCTGAGAACAGTTCACTGTGCTAAGAATGAGCAAGGTTAACTATGCTTCTGCTTTGACCTATCTGCTAACTTAGAATACCTTGGATATTCTAAGTTTCTGGGCTAATATCTGTTTATCAGTGAGTGCATACCATATGTGTTCTTTTTTGACGGGGTTACCTCAATTTGCAAAACACATGAAACTCAAGAAGAAGGAAGACCAAAGTGTGGATACTTTGTCCCTTCTTAGAATGCGGAACAAAATACCCATGGAAGGAGTTACAGAGACAAAGTGCAGTGCCAAGATGGAAGGAAGGACCATTCAGAGACTACCCCACCCAGGGATCCATCCCATATACAACCACCAAACCCAGACACTATTGCATATGCCAGAAAGATTTTGCTGACAGGACCCTGACATAGCTCTCTCTTGTGAGTCTATGCCAATGCCTGGTAAATAAAGAAGTGTATGCTCACAGTCATCTATTGGATGGAACACAGGGCCCCTAATGAAAGAGCTAAAGAAAGTACCCATGGAGCTAAAGGGGTCTGCAACCCTATAGGAGGAACAATGATATGAACTAACCAGTATCCCCCAGAACTTGTGTCTCTAATTGCATATGTAGCAGAGGATGACCTAGTTGGCCATCAATGGGAGAAGAGGCCTTTGGTATTGCAAAGATCCTATGCCCCAGTACAGGGGAATACCAGGGCCAGGAAGCAGGAGTGGGTGGGTTGGGGAGCAGGGCAAGGGTGATGGTATAGAGGGCTTTGGGGATAGCATTTGAAATGTAAATGAAGAAAATATCTAATAAAAACATTAAAAAATACACCTTATATAAACATAAGTTCCTTTCAAACATTTTTATTAAATTGATCACAGCCCCCATTGTTTCTAATAACCCCAAACAAGAACTTGTCTGGCTTTCAACTATAGAATCAAAGATAAACTGTAATACATTAATGGTATAGACAATTATTATATGACAAAAGGCATAAACTGAATTTGGGAAATGGAAGCAGGAGGATTTGATGTCAAAGTTAACCTGAGTAACATAGCAAAGCTCTGTTTGCAAAACAGAATATTTAAATTGTGTATATACAAAATGAATAAAAATTCAGTGTTCTAGTGTTAAGGGGAATGCTTAAATATAATAGCTTAGCAATGAATAATTATGCTTCTGTGAATTTCAGGCATGATCAAATGAATCACTGGTGATCGAAGGATGGTCTCTGGCATAGAGGAGAGCAGATTGGGAAGTGAATGAGGGATCTTTTGGGATGCTGACAATGTATTATGTGCTGATTGGAATGTTGGCTATATGATTACACATTCATACACTTGAATTGTAGATCCTATACTTGTGTTAGTTTTCTGCCACTCTTATCATGAGATAATCAGACTATAAAGAGAAAATATTTACTTTTACAAATTTTAGAGGTACCAATCAATGAATATTTATTTGGTTTAGTTGCTCTGTACCTGTGATGCTGTGGTACATCATAAATGGAACAAAACCGTCCACATTACAATCAAGAAACAAAATGAAGGAGGTGGATATGTTCATAATATCCTCTTTAAACATACACTGCTAATGACATACAAGCCTGTGATGACTCTATCACATCACCAGATAACTGCTAAACCTTATAAAGAACTTCAGGGCAGTAGCAGGATATAAAATTAACTCAAAAAAATCAGTGGACTTTCTCTACGCAAAGGATAAACAGGCTGAGAAAGAAATTAGGTCTCTAGCTGCATATGTAGCAGAAGATGGCCTAGTTGGCCATCATTGGGAGGAAAGGCCCTTGGTATTGCAAACATTATATGCCCCAGTACAGGGCCAACAAGCAGGTATGGGTGGGCTGGGAAACAGGGTGGGGAGTGTATAGGGGACTGTTGCAATAGCATTTGAAATTTTATATGAAGAAAATATCTAATAAAAATTGTTTTAAAATAAAAAATAAATAAATAAAAAAGAAGAGGGAGTGTTGGTCTCAAACACAAATATCTAGTGAGCATTTCTGCCAGCCTCAATGTGAGAGAGAGAAAAAAATATTAGGGAAACAACACCCTTCAAATAGTCACAAATAATATAAAATACCTTGTTGTGACTCTAAATAAGGAAGTGAAAAATCTGCATGATAAGAACTTCAAGTCTCTGGAGAAAGAAATTGAAGAAGATCTCAGAAGACAGAAAGATTTCACGTGCTCAAGGATTGGCAGGATTAATATAGTAAAAATGACTATCTTGCCAAAAGAAATTTACAGATTCAATGCAATCCCCATCAAAATTCCAACTCAATTCTTCACAGATGTAGAAAGGGCAATTTGAAAATTCATCTGGAATAACAAAAATCCTAGGATAGCAAAAACTATTCTCAACAATAAAAGAACCTCTGGTGGAATCACCATGCCTGACCTCAAGCTGTACTACAGAGAAATTGTGATAAAAACTACATGGTACTGGTACAGCAACAGACAGGTAGATCAATGGAATAGAAGAACCAGAAATGAATCTACACATCTATGGTTACTTGATCTTTGACAAGGGAGCTAAAACCATCCAGTGGAAAAAAGACAGCATTTTCAACAAATGGTCCTGGCACAACTGGCTGTTACTATGTAGCAGAATGTGAATTCATCCATTCTTATCTCTTTGTACAAAGCTCAAGTCTAAGTGAATCAAGGAACTCCACATTAAACCAGAGACCCTGAAACTTATAGAGGAGAAAGTGGGGAAAAGCCTGGAACATCTGGTCACTGGGGAAAATTTCCCTAACTGAACAGCATTGACTTGTGCTGTAAGATCTAGAATCAACAAATGGACCTCAAAAAATTGCAAAGGTTCTGTAAGACACTGTCAATAAGATCAAAAGGCCACCAACAGGTTAGGAAAGTATCTTTTTCAATCCTAAATCAGATAGCGGACTAATATCCAATATATATAAAGAACTCAAGAAGGTAGACTGGAGAAAATCAAACAACCCTATTTTAAAAATGGGTTACAGAGCTAAACAAAGAATTCTCAACTGAGGAATACTGACTGGCTGAGAAGCACCTGAAAAAATGTTCAACATTCTTAATTATCAGGGAAATGCNAATNAAAACAACCCTGAGATTCCACCTCACACCAGTCAGAATGGGTAAGATCAAAAATTCAGATGACAGCAGATGCTGGTGAGAATGTGGAAAAAGAGGAACACTCCTCCATTGCTGGTGGGATTGCAAGCTTGTACAACCACTCTGGAAATCAGTCTGGTGTTTCCTCAGAAAATTGGACGTAGTACTGCTGGATGATCCAGCAATACCTCTCTTAGGCATATACCCAGAAAATATTCCAACTTGTAATAAGGACACATGTTCCACGATGTTCATTGCAGCCTTATTTATAATAGCCAGAGGCTGAAAGAAGCCAGATGTCCCTCAACAGATGACTGGATACATTTACACAATGGAATAGTATGCAGCTATTAAAAACAATAAATTCATGTAATTCTTAGACAAATGGATGGATCTGGGGGATACCATCCTGGATGAGGTAACCCAATCAGAAAAGAACAGACATGATATACACTCACTGATAAGTGGATATTAACCCAGAAAATTAGAATATCCAAGATAAATTTGCAAAACATATGAAACTCAAGAAGAAGGGAGACCAAAGTGTGGATACTTTGTTCCTTCTTAGAATGCAGAACAAAATACCCATGGAAGGAGTTACAGAGACAAAGTACAGTCCTGAGATGGAAGGAAGGAGCGTCCAGAGACTGCCCCACCTGGGAATTCGTCCCATATACCACCACCAAACCCAGACACTATTACATGTGCCAGGACCCTGATATAGGTATCTCTTGTGATGCTATGCCAGTGCCTGGCAAGTACAGAAGTGGTTGCTCATAGTTATCTATTGGGTGGATCACAGGGTCCCCTATGAAGGAGCTAGAGAAAGTATCCAAGAAGCTAATGGGGTCTGCAATCCTATAGGAGGAACAACAATATGAACTAACTAGTACACCCAGAGCTTGTGTCTCTAGCTGTATATGTAGCAGAGTATGGTGTAGTTGGTCATCAACGTGAAGAGAGGTCCTTCATCTTGTGAAGATCATATGCCCTAGTTCAGGGGGATACCCTTGTTAAGAAGTGGGAGGGGTTGGGTTGGGTAGCAGGGTGTGAGGGTATAGGGTACTTTCGGAGAGGAATCTAGGAAATATTAATGAAGAAAATATCTATTAAAAATAAAACAAAGATATAAACAACATTAAAGACAAAAGAATGGCTACAACCACAGATACCAAGGAAATCTAGAGAATCATATGAATACACGTATTAAAAATTTGAACTCCATCAAACTGAAAAATATCTATAAGTAATAGATAGTTTTCTGTATATATGCCATTTATGAAAGTTAAACCAAGATCCGATATGGAATTTGAACAGCTCTTTAGTGCCTAGTTAAACATAAAACTCTTCCAAGCCAATAAATACAAGGGTCAGTTGGTTTTAGTGAAGAATTCTAGCAGAGTTTCCATGAAGAGAGAATACCAATATTCATTACATTACTCTATAAAATAGAGGGGGAAGAAATATTGCTCAATTCATTTTATGAGGTCACTATTACCCTGATACCTAAACTGCAGTAAGACCTTACAAATAAAGGGGAATTGCAAGACTCTTGGCTGGTCTGCTTGAGTGAACACACTGTATCCTGATCCATCCTAGAGAACTCACTGCACCTAGAGCAGTTGAGAACCTGCTGCACTCAGAGCAGTTGAGGAACCACTGCTCTCAGAGCAATAGAGGACTTGCTGCACTCAGACACTTGAGGATCCAATGCACTCATAGTTGAGGATTATCTGTACTCAGAGCAGTTGGAAAACAGCTTGACTGCTCTACCAAAGACGCAACAGTTGGAAGGCCTCCT
This sequence comes from Mus pahari, assembly GCF_900095145.1. Lineage (NCBI taxonomy): Eukaryota > Metazoa > Chordata > Mammalia > Rodentia > Muridae > Mus > Mus pahari. The sequence continues at coordinate 14,101,467 of NC_034602.1, forward strand.
AGGAGTTCTACTGTGGCAAATGCAACAAGTCAGCAGCTTCTCTGCCCCTGTGAAGAGCCCCCAGTTGGAAGGCCCCACAGGGGGTCTGCTACAGTCAAGGTTGCATGCCTACCAGGAGACCTGAAGCAACCCAGGGACAAAAGAAGCAAACCCCAGACAGTCACCCAGACCAACAAATACCAGGGATATCCCGATGGCAAAATTAAAGTGCAAGACCAATAGCAACAGAAGCCATCATCAGAACCCAGTTCTCCCACCACAGCAAGTCCTGAATAAAACAACACATCTGAAAATCAGGAAGCTGACCTAACAATCCCATCTCATGAAGATAATAGAATCCTTTAAGAAGGATATACATAACTTACTGAAAGTAATACAGGAAAACACAGATAAACACATGATGAAATTGAATAAAATGGTCCAAGACCTAAAAGTAGAAGTAGAAACAATAAAGAAAACACAAATTGAGGCAAACTTGGAAATGGAAAATCTAGGAAAGAGGTCACGACTTACCAACAGAATGCAAGAGATACAAGAAAGAGTCTTAGGTGTAGAAGATACAGTAGAAGAGATTGACACAACTGTAAAAGAAAATTCAAAACAAAAATTTCCTAACCCAAAGCATCCAAGAAATTCATGACACAATGAAAAGACCAAATCTAAGAATAATCAGAATAGAGGAAAACAAAGATTACCAGCTCAAAGGACCTGAAAATGTCTTCAACAAAATCATAAAAGAAAACTTCCCCAACCTAAAGAAAGAGATGTCCATAGAAGGTATGAATAGCCTATAGAACATCAAATAAATGGGATCAGAAAAGAAAATCCTCTTGTCAAATAATAATCAAAACGCCAAATGCATAGAACAAAGAAAGAATATTAAAAGCTACAAATGAAAAGAGCCAAGCAACTTATAAAGGTAGACCTATCAAAATTACATCAGACTTGGCAACAGAGACTATGAAATCCAGAAGAGCCTGGTCAGAGGTCATGCAGACTCTAAGATAACATAAACGCCAGCCCAGGCTTCTATACCCAGCAAAACTCTCAATCAACATAGATGGAGAAACCAAAATATTCCAGGACAAAACCAAATTCAAACAGTATCTATATACCAATCCAGCCCTACAGAGGATCCTAGAAGGAAAACTCCAACAGAAGGAAAGTACCTGCACCAAAGAAAGGACAATTAAACATTTCACAAAAAAGCCAAAAGGAGATAATCACAAGCACATAAAGCCACTCACATAAACAAACATATCAGGAACCAGTAGTCAGCTCTCTTTAATATCTCTGAATAGTAATGAACTCAACTCACATATAAAAAGACATAAGCTAACAGACTTGATACACAAACAAGATTCAGCATTTTGCTGCAGATAAGAAACACACCTCAATAACAAAGACAGGCACGACCTCAGTATAAAAGGATGAAAAACGGCCTTCCAAGCAAATGGTTCCAGGAAACAAGCAGGAGTTGTAATCCTAATATCCAATAAAATAGACTTTCAAGCAAAAGTTATCAAGCGTGATAAAGAAGGACACTTCATATTTGTCAATCCACCAAGAGAAATTCTCAATTCTGAACATCTATGCCCCAAGTGCAAGAGCACACACATTCATAAAAGAAACTTTAGTAAAGCTCAACGCACACATTGAACCCCACCCAATAATATTGGGAGATTTCAACATCGCATCCTCACCAATGGATAGGTCATTGAAACAAAAACTAAACAGAGACACAGTGGAACCAAGAGAGGTTATGAACCAAATGAATTTAACAGGTATCTATAGAACATTTCACCGTAAAACAAAAGAATACATCTTCTTCTCAGCACCTCATGGCACCTTCTTCAAAATCTACAATGTAATTGGTCACAAAGCAACCCTAATCTGATACAAGAAGATTGAAAGAATACCATACATCCTATCAGATCACCATTGCATAGGGCTGGTCTTCAAGAACAGCAAAAACTACAGAAAACCCACATACACGTGGAAACTAAACAACTGTCTACTCAATCATAAATTGGTCCGAGAAGAAATAAAGAAATAAATTAAAGACTTCCTTGAATTTAATGAAAATGTTGACACATCATACCCAATCTTATGGGACACAATGAAAGCAGTGTTAAGAGGAAAGTTCATAGCACTAAGTGCCCTGGTAAAGAAACTGGAGAGATCTTACACTAACAGCTTAACAACACTCCTATAGAACAAAAAGAAGCAAACTGGCCCAAGAGGAGTAGAAGTCAGGAAATAGTCAAACTCAGGGTAGAAATCAACCAAATAGAAACAAAGAATCAACAAAACCAGAAGCTGGTTCTTTGAGAGAATCAACAAGATAGACAAACCCCTAGCCAAACTAACTAAAAGTCGGAGAGGCAGTATACAAATTAACAAAATCAGAAATGAGAAGAGAGATATAACAACAGAAATGGAGGCAATTCAAAAATCATCAGACCCTATTATAAAAGGCTATACAAAACTGGAAACTTGAGATGAAATGGATGGCTTTCAAGAAAGACCCCACACACCAAAGTTAAAGCAAGAACAGGTAAACTATCTAAACAGGACCATATCACACAAGGAAATAGAAGAAATCATTAAAAACCTTCCACCCAAAAAAGTCAAGGGCAAGATGGATTTAGTGTGGAATGCTACCAGCCCTTCAAAAAAGTCCTGAAATCAATTTTCCTCAAAATATTCCATTAAATAGAAAGAGAAGGACCACTACCTAACTCATTCTATAAAGCCACAATTACTCTGATACCTAAACCACACAAGGACCCAGCCAAAAAAGGCAATTTCAGGCCAGTCTCACTTATGAATATTGATGCAAAAATACTCAATAAAATTCTTGCAAACCAAATCTAAGAACCCATCAAAACTGTCATTCATCATAATCAAGTAGGCTTCATTCCAGAGATGCAAGGTTGGTTTAATATATGAAAATCCATTAATGCAATCCACTATATAAACAAACTCAAAGAAAAAAATCACATGATCATCTCCTTAGATTCAGAAAAAGCATTTGAGAAAATAGAATACCACTTCATGTTAAAAATGAAATTTATTATACCTAAACATAATAAAAGCAATTTACTGAAAATTAACAGCCAATATCAAATTAAATGGAGACTTGAAGAATTCCCACTGAAATTGGAGGCAAGAAAAGGATGTCCACTCTAAGATCAAGAATTGATAAATAGGACCTCATGAAACTGGAAAGTTTCTGTAAAGCAAAGGACATAGTCAATAAGGCGATTTGGCATCCTACAGATTGTGAAAGAAGTCTTCATTAACCCCACATTTGAGAGAGGGCTAATATCCAAAATATATAAAGAACTCAAGAAATTAATCACAAAAAACCCACAAACAAACAAACAAACAAACAACCCAGACAAAAAAATGGGATACAGAACTAAGCTGAAATTTCACAACTGAGGAATCTTAAATGGCTGAGAAGCACCTAAAGAAATGTTCAAAGTCCTTAGTGATCAGAGAAATGCATATTAAAATGACCCTGAGATTCCACCTTACACCAATCAGAATGTATAAGATCAAATGCACAGGTGACAACACACGTTGGCGATGATATGGAGAAAGAGGAACACTCTTCCACTGCTGGTGGGATTGCAATCTTGTACAACTACTCTGGAAATCAATCTGCAAGTTCCTCCGAAAACTGGAAATAGATCTACCTGAAGACCCAGATATTCCACTTTTGGTAATATACCCAAAAGATATCCCACTATGCCACAGGGGCACCGGTTCCACTATTTTCATAGAAGCCTTATTTGTTATAGTCAGAAGCTGGAAACAACCCAGATGTCCCATGACAGAATAATGGAAACAGAAAATGTTAATTTACACAATGGAATACTACTCATCTGTTAGGAATGAGGGCATCCTCATTTTTTCAGGCAAATGGATAGAACTAGAAAATATCATCCTGAATGAGTTAACTCATGCCCAAAAGGACATGCATGAATTACAGGGATGGAAATGGAGAGGAGCCTGAGGAAAAGAAGGTCCAGCAACAGGCCTAAAGTGGGATCCAGATCAAGGGGAGGCCTCAAGGCCTGACACTATTACTGAGGCCATGGAGTGCTCACAGAAAGGGACTTAGCATTACCACACTCTGGATGATCCAACATGCAGCTGAAAGATGCAGATATTTGTACCCAACCAATGGACAGAAGCTACTGACCTCTTGTTGTTGAATTAAAGAAGGTGGTAAGAAGCTGAGGAGAAGGGTGATCCTGTAGGAGAACCAGCAGTTTCAATTAACCTGGACCCCTGAGATCTTTCCAACACTGGACCACCATCCAGGCAGCATACACCAGCTGATATGAGGCCCCCAACACACATACAGTAAAGGACTGCCAGATCTGTGTTCATTAAGAGATAATGTACCTAACCCTCAAGAGACTGGAGGGCCCAGGAAGTTTAGAGGTCAGGTGGGGTGGGAGGTGCGGACAACCATGTGGAGACGGAGGGTTGGGGAGGAGGTATGGGATGTGGAACAGTCAGAGGTTGGATGGGGGGAATAAATATTGGAGTATAAAAATAAATTAATTAATTAAAAAGGGAATTGCAGATCAATTTCTCTTATAGGTGCTAAAATTCTCAATAAGATATTTTCAATCTGAGTCAACAACACATCAAAATGACCATCCAAGATAATCATACAGGCTTCATCACAGAGATGCAGAGATGGTTCAATATAAACAGTTTGGTAAATTTTATTCAATCTATCAAAACATACTGAAAGAACAAATGTATACTCATCTCATTTGATGCAGAAAAAGCCTTTGACAAAATCCAACACACATTTGAGATAAAAGTTCTGTTGAGATTCAGGATACAAGGAATATTCCTCAGTATAATAAAGGTAATTTTTTTTTGTTTGTTTTTCGAGACAGGGATTCTCTGTATAGCTCTGGCTATCCTGGAACTCACTTTGTAGACCAGGCTGGCCTCAAACTCAGAAATCCGCCTGCCTCTGCCTCCCGAGTGCTGGGATTAAAGGCGTGCGCCACCGCGCGCCCGGCTTTATAAAGGTAATTTATGATGTTTATAGCCAACATTAATTTACATGGAGAGAAACTGAAAGCATTTCCACTAAAATCAGGAACAAGACATTGTTTTCCACTCTCTTCAAACCTATTCAGTAAAGTACTTTTGTTTTTGTTTTTGCTTTTGTTTTGTTTTGATTTTGATTTTTCGAGACAGGGTTTCTCTGTGTAGCCCTGGCTGTCCTGGAACTCACTCTGTAGACCAGGATAGCCTCAAACTCAGAAATTTTCCTGCTTCTGCCTCTGCCTCCCAAGTGCTGGGATTAAAGGTGTGCGCCATCACGCCCGGCCAGTGTAGTACTTTAAACACAAGCTAGAAAAACCAGAAAATGGAAGGAGATCAAGGGGATACAAACAAGAAAGCTAGAAGTCAAAGTATCTTTACTTGCAGATGATCTGGCAATATATACAGATGACTCTAAACAGTCCACCAGGAAACTCCTACAGCAGATAAACACTTGTGGTACAATATAAAATGAACAGACAAAAGTCAGTAGCTTTCCTGTATAAAAATGACAAAAATAATGAGAAAGAAACCAGGGAACAATACCTTTAACAACTGGCTCAAATAATATTGACTATATTGATGTAACTCCAACCAAGCATGTGAAAAACTTGAATGATAAAAAAACTTTTAAGACTTTGAAGAAAGAACTTAAAGGAGATATCAGAAGATGGAAAGATCACCCTTACTCATGAATTGGTAGGGTTAATATAGTGAAAGTGACCATGCTACTGAAAACAATCTACAGATTCAACGCAAACCCCACCAAAATTCCAACACAATTCTTCACTGATTTTCTTTTAAAAAATTTCAGCTTCATGCAGAAGCACAGAAAACTTAGAATAGTTAAGCACTCCAGAATAATAAAATAACTGTTGGAGGTAACACTGCCCCTGATCTCCAACTGGAGTACACAGCTATAGTAAAAAATAAACAAACAACCCCTACAAGAACAACAATAAATAAGATAATAAACAATAAACAAACAAAACCTCATAGTATTCACACATAAACAGACTGGCAGATCAATGTAATCAAACTGAAGACCAGATACAGTTCTATACATCTATAGCACCTGAACTTTGATGAAGAAGCTAGAAATATACATTGCAAAAAGACAGTGTCTTCAAACTATTGTGCTTTTCAAACTGGATGAGTGCAAGTTTCATGTGGAAGAATCTAGATAGATTCATACTTACCATTGTACACAAAACTCAACTCCAAGTGGGTCAAAGATCTGAACATAAATTCATGTACACTGAACTTGATAGAAGAGAAAATATGGAATGGCTTTTACTCTTTGGCACAGGAAAAAACTTTTTGAACAGCACACCATTAACATAGGCACTAAGAAAAACAATTAATGATGGTACCCCATTGAACTGAAAAGTTCTGCTTGGTAAAAGACACCATCATTAGGATAAACTGGCAGGCTACAGAGATGGAAACTACATCTGCATCCTCTCATCTGACATAGAACTAATATCTAAAATATTTAAAGAACTTAAAAAGCTAGACATCAGCAAAAAGAATAGCCAAATTAAAAATAGAGTAGAGATCTAAATAGAGAATTTTCAAAAGAAGAAACTCAAGTGATTGAGAAAAACTCACAGAACTGTGTAACATTATCAGTCATCAGAGAAATGCAAATCAAAACTACTTTAAGATTTCAACTTACATGAAACAGAATGGTGAAGATAAATCAAAGGAATGATACAATTCATGTTGATGAGGAGGATGTAGAGTAAGGGTAACATTCCTCCATTGATGATGGGAGTGCAAATTATATAGCCAATATAGAAATCATTACGGTGTTTCCTCAGGAAGATGGGAAACTCAATATCCAGCTATACCACTCTGAAGCATATACTCAAAGTATGTTTCATCCACCTACAAGAAATACTTTCTTACACATGTTCATAATGGCCAGAAATTAGAAATTACCTGGATTTTCATCAAAGGATAAAAAAAAGTGCCACATTTACAAAATGAAGTATTGCTCAGTTGTTACAAATGCACTCATGAAACTCACAAGTAAAGAGATGTAACTAGAAAAAAATTACCTCACGTGTGGTAATCAGATAAAGAAGGACAAATATGCTGTACATTAGCTTATATGTGGATATTATCATTTAAGACACTGATAAGCTAGCCACTACAATCAGTATAACCATAGAAGTTAGATGAATCTTAATGACTAAGGTAGAAAGATGGATTTCCTTAGGAAAGGAAATACAATAGTTACGGAGGCATGAGGCATGATGACTGGAATGAGAGATTCAAATTGGGAAGGAGAGGGAAGTGGGGAGAAAGGGAAGGTGGTGATAGAATTTGGAGATGTCTAGATAAAACTAAGGGCCATTTGTGGAGTCATATGAAAGCCTAATAGAATAGAATGTTTCTGAAATATATACATATATGGGGATGATCCAAATATAATCTCAAATAATAGAGGGGACAGAGACAACACAATTAGGCATCTCTTGTTACCAAATTAAGCTTCTAATATTGGGAATGGATTACATATGATTGAGGTCTTGGCCATAGGATCTTACGAGATCCCCACCCCCAACAATACTCTATTGCCAAGGTCATTGACTGCTATTAAAAAACAACTATTGTATGGCTCTAATATTGAAGTCAATAGACATAAATTTATTGGACATGAAGACGTTGACCTGGTACCTCTACATACATCCCCAGAAGACTACTATTTACTGTATTGTAAGGTACTATACATGCTAACAAAGGCAGAAAAGGTAAACACCAACCCATTTACAACTCCTTCTATCTGTAGAAATGACCTGCCTCCATGATATTCTGTTGCTTGAGAGACACAAAGCTTTTAGGAGTGACCAACCAATATCTGACTTAAGCTGAGGTCCACTGCATGAGATAGACTCATACCCATCACTGCTTTTGTGGTTAAGAACATGAGACTATATAGGCTATTGAGCTCAGGGAAAACCAAATAGTACTTTTCTGCTAAAGAAATGTAACAGCAAAAGTCTCTTAAAATCACTCTTTTATAGTCACAGATTTGTTCTTTGCTCAGCCATCATCATAGAAGCTCCTTCCTTCAGCATTGGGAACAAATACAGAGACCCACAGCCAGCTAATATGCAGAGAGCAAGCAGCCTTGAAACACTTGGCTTTAAAAGGATGTCTTCCTCAAATTCTTCCCCTTGGTACTTAGGAGACTGGGCAGAAGCAGAGGCAGTGGTGGAAAAAGTAAAAGAGCCAGAGAAGATGCAATCAAGGCTTAGTATCAAAATACAAGAAACCTGGCACAAATATGAACTCATAGAGACTGTGCAAAGATATCCAGGCTTGCATAGGTCTGCACCTGGTGGGTACATCTAGTACATAGCTGAAGAAGAAGTGGATGCACATACCTGTGTGAATTCAGAAGCAATATCTGATAGACAGCTACTTGCAAATGAAAAGTTAGATTTCATTAAGGGAATTTCACGGAGTCAACAAACCATTCTTAACTGTAGGCCCCGTGTCCAGCAGTAGATGGCCAAATGAACTGAGTGGCATCTTTGGAGGACCTTTATCTCATAATGTGGATGTAGGGGGATTTATTTAATTTTTAACCTGACAGATCCTTTTTGTATATAGTTTCTGGTTTGGGATTTTATGGGATTCCTCTGTGTGTGCGCGCGCGAGCTTGTTCTTTTTTTGCTTTCTTCCTTGTTTGGTTGTTTTGTCATAATCTGAGTTGATTAAGGTTTTTCTTATTTTATTATTGTTCCTTACAAGAGACAGAAATGCTGTGGGTATGGATTGGAAGAGAGGTAGGGAGGAACTGAGAATAGTAGTGTTTGGAGGTAGAAGACTACATGAACAGGAATTGGCCGGTGACTCTAGTAGGAGTTCAGATCCCAAAGTAGCCCCAAGCATTTCTCAGTGTGAGCATGAAAGTTGTGTCTTTGATTGACATATATCAGATAACAAGAGCAGCTAGCCAGAAGCAGAACCAAGCCTAAAAGCAAGGTTGGTATATTCAGAGATTTTACCTGAACTGTGAATGTTGGTAGATTGGGTCTTTTTTCTTTCTTTCTTTCTTTCTTTCTTTCTTTCTTTCTTTCTTTCTTTCTTTCTTTCTTTCTTTCTTTCTTTCTTTCTTTCTTTCTTTCTCTCTCTC
>NC_034602.1:14110766-14124093 GCF_900095145.1 Mus pahari
TCTCTCTCTCTCTCTCTCTCTCTCTCTCTCTCTCTCTTTCTTTCTTTCTTTTGTTCATTCTTGCTTGCTTTTTTATTTTTTTATTTTTTATTTTTTGGTTGGTGGTACTCTCTCTATGCTGAATTTTATGGCCTGAACTATACTTCCATCATGGGGTTAGTTGTGCTAGGATCTGGGAAGTTACTAAGTTCTGCTCCTATTACACGAGGAGGAGGGGGAACCATAATCAGAATATATTGTATGAAAAATTACTTCCAAAAAGAAAAAAAAGCAATCATTTTGCATGATCTTCCTGGAAGCCTTAATAGCACTTTGTGGTACTTTGGAAGCTCAGGACAGAGGCTTTCAGGCCAGTTCCAGCTCCAATTCTCTGCATCTTGTGTCTGTAGGAATAGGTGTCATCAGCCATAGAAACTTACTTTTAACCTCTGGAAGGCAATCAACAGCAACAACAATGGCTTATGTTATTTAGGAGTCTCTTGGAGTTCCCTGATCAGTGCTCAAAAGAGTTTTTGTTAGATAGTCTATGCTCTTGGGTGACTATATCAGCCCAAGTGCAATAATGTCATTTGGACTAAATATGTAAATTTATATACATAGAATTATGTACTAAATGCAATTTTTGGTAATAAATAATATTTAAAAAACAAAATAAAAACAATATTGCAAGAATTACAAGAAGGTATTCTATTTATCTATGTTCCATACTGAACTGGGAAGGACAGAGTTCTTTGGAAAAGGTAAGGTACATTTAAGACACCATGACAAAAGAAGCAGGATGGAAGTGAAAATACTTTGAAATTTTGTCTACTCCAAACAAGCACTCTAAAACTCATTTAAATTTTGCATATGTTATCATTAATATTCTGTAACTTAATAATTGTGAAGCAATAAGTAACATATTATGTCTGCAGCTGCTAACACACAGTCCCAGCTGTCCTTAAAAATAATTATCTGTTCTCACTTTTCACCTACTTTACAGACAAGAAAAGCTCTTATTAAAGAAGAGAATACAAAGGCAGAAGACCCAAGGTTACTTTACTATGTGTGCTCCTGGTTATTTCTGGTTATGGAATATGCCTGAGATTCATTTGTGTTGCTGTGGTACTATCCCCTGACAAAGTACATCTAAGAGGAGAAAGAAAGAGTTTCCTCAGCTTATAATTCCGAGTCACAGTCCATTATTACTGGTACACCAAGCCATGTATGTAAATGACCACATCCATAGTCAAGGTCAGAGAAGGAGTAAACACTGGGATCCTTGCTTGATTGCTTTCTTCCTTCGTTACTTGGTTTCTTGTTTGCTCGTGTTCATCTAGCTTTGTTCACATTTATATAATTCCTGACCCAGCCTGTGAAATCGTGCTATCTAGTTATGATTGATCTTCCCATTTCAATAAGTTCAATTAAGACTATTTTCCACAGAGGTGTGTCAGTCAACCAAATGGAGACAATCCCTCATTGAGATTCCCATGTGAGTACAGTCTGGTTGAATCAAGTTGACAATTAATGATATCACATTATGTATCAGTTTGATTTATTACTTAATTCTATATTTGTATGTGTGTCTTAGTTAGGGTTTCTGTTGCTGTGATGAAACACTATGACTAAAAGGTAAGTTGTGGAAGATGGGGTTTACTTGGTGTCTTAGTCAGAGTTTCTATTCCTGCACAAACACCATGACCAAGAAGCAGTTGGGGAGGAAAGGGTTTACTCAGCTTACACTTCCATACTGCTGTTCATCACCAATGAAGTCAGGACTGGAACTCAAGCAGGTCAGAAAATAGGAGATGATGCAGAGGCCATGGAGGGATGTTCCTTACTGGCTTGCTTCCTCTGGCTTGCTCAGACTGCTCTCTTATAGAACCCAAGACTACCAGCCCAGAGATGGTCCCACCCACAAGGGGCCTTTCCCCCTTGATCACTAATTGAGAAAATGCCTTACAGCTGGATCTCATGGAGGCATTTCCCCAACTAAAGCTCTTTTGTCTGTGATAACTCCAGCTGTGTCAAGTTGACACAAAACTAGCCAATACACTTGGCTTACACATCCATTATTGCAGGAATTCAGGACAGGAACTCAAGCAGGGTAGGAATCTGGAGGCAGCAGCTAATGCAGAGGCCATGCAGGGGTGCTTACTGGCCTCCTCCCTATAGATTGCTCAGCCTGATTTCTTATAGAGCCCAGAACTGAAAATGTACTGTGCCCTCTACCACAGATCACTAATTGAGAAAATTCCTTTCAGTTGGATCTCATAGAGGCATTTTCTCAGCTGAGACTCCTTCCTCTCTGGTGGTTAACTTGTGTCAAGTTGACATACAAAACCAACAAGTTCAATGTGTTCTGCAACTATAAATATTCCTTTACCTGGGTTTTGATAATGATTGCCTTTTCAAAATAATTTTATTTTCTTACTTTGTTTATCTTCGTTCAGCTGCCATTAGACAATGATGTTGACCCATTTCAGTAGGACAAATACATTCTTAGCAGGTAGAGAATATTAAGAACAATAAAGTAGCTAAATATAGTCATTATATATATTAGATGTTTTAAATTTACTAGCTATGCTCTTGTATATACTCATTTTATGATTTTTTAAATGCTCTCATTATATATTTAATTAAAGCATGAATCTAAAAAAAGGAAGGGGTTTGATTCTATCGAACCTCAGTGTTTTTCTGAAAGCATTTTAAGACTCATGGTTATAATTCTGCTCTAAGCAACATTTTTTATCATATGTTTATGGAATTAAATATCATGTTTAACTCCAACAATAAGTTACTTCTGATATTGCTATAAGATACATTTATATATTTTTAAAATATTGTTCCTTAAATGTTCATCCTTACCTATTTTTATGCTTTACAGCACACCCACTTGAATGTTTTTGTCAAGCCCAACGCTAGTCACTCCATCAGTCCTATCACCTCACATGCTCCATCACATCAATTATATGTTATCATAATCATATTTATCTTTTGGTTTACTTCCCTTGTGTGATAAAGTGATATCTCTTTGTCTACAAATAAACCTACCTCTTGTGGCAGACTCTTGTCAATTTCACATTTTAGCTGATTTCATCGCTTGAAGATATTCTCACTTGTGGAATCCTCATGGAATCACAAAAAGAGAATTTTACAAATGATTTGAAGAGTCTATTAAAATATTCATCTATTTTCCAACTCTATATCTGTGAGAACAGATTTTCTTCATGTACATTTGTTACAACATACTGCAAGAGTCTAGGCCTAGAAAGCATAGGAAAAGAAATATGGTTCTCTTCTATTTAGTCAAACATTGCAAAGATCTTTATAAAATGTAAACAATAGCAATTAAATTAGTCTATTTGTACAGCTACAATGACTTAAGATGAGGGTAGTTATAAAGTGTAGATAATTGTTTTATCACATGCCTAGAGATTAGTGACTCTAAGAGTGACATGTCAGTAAGTTTGGCTGTTTGACATTCTTTGCTGGAGGCTACAAAATTCATGACCTCTCAAGACACTAAGGCAAAGACAATAGACTCCTTCCAACACATTCTTTCAGAGGGCATCATACCCCATCCAAAAGGAATGGGATTCGTGACTTTGTTAACCTCAAAGTTTCAATGTTGTATATTTAACCCACGGGGAACTATTTAATTTTGGAGGAACTTTTAATTTTGGAGACATTCAAGGTGATAAATACTCCCCTCTTTATTTTACTTCATTTTGAGGAGTAAGGTTCTTGTTCATAAATGCTTATGCTAATAGAAATACACTGATAATGTCGTTAATGATTTAAAGTAAAATACTTTCTGTTTTAATTTTTACTACATTGTACCGGCAGATATAAATCACATAAAATAATTATTGAGGTTTTCAGTTATTTTAAGAAAGCAGTAAGTTCTGAGAGCAAAGTTGGAGAAACACTCTACTAGGTTAGGGTTCTAATACAGCTTGTCTTCTCCAGACACCTTCAGACACAGGCAGTCTGGATGCCTCTCAGCAATTCTTTATTTTTTTCCTCCAATTTTTATTAGGTATTTACTTCATTTACATTTTAAATGCTATCCCAAAGTCCCCTATACCCTCCCCCCCCCCACCTACCCACCCACTCCCACTTCTTGGCCCTGGTGTTCCCCTGTACTGGGGCATATAAAGTTTGCAAGACCAAGGAGCCTCTCTTCCCAATGATGGCTGAATACGCCATCTTCTGCTACATATGCAGCTAGAGACACAAGCTCTGGGGATGCTGGTTAGTTCATATTGTTGTTCTACCTATAGGGTTGCAGACCCCTTCAGCTCCTTGGTTATTTCTCTAGCTCCGCCATTGGGGGCTCTGTGTTCCATCCAATAGCTGACTGTGAGCATTCACTTCTGTGTTTGCCAGGCACAACCTCACAATAGAAAGTTATATCAGGGTCCTTTAAGCAAAATCTTGCTCGTGTATGCAATAGTGTCTGTGTTTGGTGGCTGATTATGGGATGGACCCCTGAGTGGGGCAGTTTTTGGATGGTCCATCCTTTTGTCTCAGCTCCAAACTTTGTCTCTGTAACCCCTTCCATGGGAGTTTTGTTTCCAATTCTAAGGGGCGAAGTCTCCACATTTTGGTCTTCCTTCTTCTTGAGTTTCATGTGTTTTACAAATTGTATCTTGGGTATTCTAGGTTTCAGGGCTAGTATCCACTTATCTGTGAGTGCATATTATGTGAGTTCTTTTGTGATTGGGTTACCTCACTAAGGATGATACCCTCAAGATACATCCATTTGCCGAGAAATATCATAAATTCATTGTTTTTAATAGCTGAGTAGAATTCTATTGTGTAAAAGTACCACATTTTCTGTATCCATTCCTCTATTGAGGGACACCTGGGTTCTTTCCAGCTTCTGGCTATTATAAATAAGGCTGCTATGAACATAGTGGAGCATGTGTTCTTATTACCAGTTGGAACATCTTCTGGATATATGCCCAGGAGAATTATTGCTGGATCCTCTGGTAGTATTATGTCCAATTTTCTGAGGAACCGCCAGACTGATTTCCAGAGTGGTTTTACAAGCTTGCAGTGCCACCAACAATGGAGGAGTGGTCCTCTTCCTCCACATTCTTGCCAGCATCTGCTGTCACCTGAATTTCTTATCTTAGCCATTCTGACTGGTGTGAGGTGGAATCTCAAGTTTCTTTTGATTTGCATTTCCCTGATGATTAAGGATGTTAAACATTTTTTGAGGTGTTTCTCAGTCATTCAATATTCCTCAGTTGAGAATTCTTTGTTTAGTTCTGTGCCCCATTTTTTAATGGGGTTATTTGATTTTCTGGAGTCTGTCTTCTTGAGTTCTTTATATATAATGGATGTTAGTCCCCTGTCTGATTTAGGATTGGTAAAGATCCTTTCCCAATCTGTTGGTTCTAACTAAACTTTCCTGATACTTAATTTGCTTAATATTTCCCCTTCCACATCTACTTGTTTCCCAGAGATTCGCTAGGCTTAGACTTTCATTCCCTTGAGCTTTCTGCTAGTTACCTTAAATGTAGGCCTCCTCTGAGAACAGGACAGCAAATCATAGTCCCCATCCCCCGCTCTCGGAAATACACGGCCCAAAGCACATATTTTGGAGAAATAATATAAATGATGTTTAAGTTACCTTCTTGCTCTTCTGCTCTCCTATTCTTTTGTGTATTCATATATTTGATGGATGTTTCTTTTTTTAACTCCCGTCTTAGTACTAAGGACTATATAAGGCATAGAGTACATACTTCACACACAATTTTTGAATGAATAACTTACAATGGAGTGGCTGAAGTGAAGATGACAGGCCAGCGCTCCCAGGAACAGCAGAAGTGAAGATGCAGTTCCCACGGTTTGAGGAGCTGAGGGGAACGGAGATCATCAAAGAAACAAAAAAACTGAAGAAGAGGAAACCACAGAGAGAGATTTTTCTTTTTCTTTTTTTTTATTCCATCTTATTTAATCATTTCTTTTACATTCCAGATTTTATTACCCTCCCTGTCCACACTCCAACTGTTCCACATCCCATACTTTCTCCCTGACCCCCTGTCTCCATGAGGATGTTATCACCACCTAACCTCCCACCCCACGAGATCTCTAAGCTCCTTGAGGCCACCAGTATCTTGAGGGTTAGGTGCATCTTCTCTGACTGAACCCAGACCCAGCAGTCCTCTGTTGTATATATGTTGGGGGCCTCGTATCAGTTGGCGTTTGCTGCCTGGTTGGTGGTCCAGTGTCTAAGAGATCTCAGAGGTCCAGGTTAACTGCGACTGCTGGTCCTCCTACAAGGTTGCTCTCCTCCTCAGCTTCTTTAGCTTTTCCCTAAATCAAACACAGGCACCAGAAGCTTCTGTCCATTGGTTGGGTACAAATATCTGTATCTGACTCTCTTAGCTGCTTGTTGGGTCTTTCAGTGGGCAGTCATGATAGGTCCTTTTTGTGAGCACTCCATAGCCTCAGTAATAATGTCAGGCCTTGGGGCCTCCCCTTGAGCTGGATCCCACTTTGGGTCTGTCACTGGACCTCTTTTAACTCAGACTCCTCTCCATTTGATTCTTGTAGTTCTTTCAGACAGGAACAATTATGGGTCAGAATTTTGACTGTGGGATGGCAACCCCACCCCTCACTTAATGCTATGTCTTTTTGCTGAAGGTGGTCTCTACAAGTTCTCTCAGCCCACTCTAGGGCATTTCATCTAAGGTCCCTCCCTTTGATTCCTGAGAGTCTCTCACCTCCCAGGTCTCTGGTGCATTCTGGATGGTACCCACAACCTCTTACCTCCTAAGGTGAGGTTGCCTGTGTCCACTCTTTCTGCTGGCCCTCAGGGATTCAGTCCTTTTCCTCTACCCACTACCAGATCATGTTCCCCTCTTCCCCCCACCCCACCCCCTTTCCCTCCCAGAACCTTCCTTCCCTCCCCCTTGTGATTGCTTTCTTCCCTCCCAAGTGGAGCTGAGGCATCCTCACTTGGGCCCTTCAGATTGTTGACCTATTTGAGTTTTGTGGACTCTGGCTAATATCCACTTATTAGTGAGTACATACAATGCACATCTTTTGGGTCTGAGTTACCTCACTCCGGATGATATTTTTTAGTTCCATCCACTTGCCTGCCAAACTCAGGAAGTCCTCATTCTTAATAGCTGAGTATTATTGCATTGTGTAAGTGAAGCACATTTTCTGTATCCATTCTTCTGTTGTGGGACATCTGGGTTGTTTGCAGCAATGGTGTGGCTGAAGTGAAGATGACAGGCCAGCTCTCCCAGAAGCAGCAGAAGTGAAGATGCAGTTCCCAGGGTGTGAGAAGCTGAGGGGAACGGAGATCATCAAAGAAACAAACAAACTGAAGAAGAGGAAACCACAAAGACAGAATTTTTTTGAAGTTGAGATTTTGCCAAAAGATTTTTGTTTTAGAAAGAAATGCCAACTTATTTCAGAAAATAAGGTAGAAAAATAGAAACAAAAGTGTTAAAGGACAAAGATTCATTTGGTTAATTAGAAGAATTCTGAAAGCAAACACAAGACAAGACTTAAAAGACATGGAGGTATTTAGTAAGAACACCTGCACTGGGTCTGTACTTGAGGAGCATTTGCCACAAGGCTCCTTGAGGCAGTTCTCCCGGGAAATACTGTACCGTGAAACAGGACAAACTCAACTGAGCAGGAAAGTGCTCCTGTCTTAGAGTTCCAGATTCCTCTGTTGGCTCTCTGCAGAGCCTTTCTATGAGCCAATCAGGAGCATAAAAAGTAATGTGAGTTACCCTTTCTATGCTTCGAGAGAACAGAGAGAACTTGCTGTGTGGATCAGGAAGCCCAGTCCCACTAGATACCTATTCTAATGGTTGTATTAAGGTGGCCTTCCAAGCCCTCTGGGTTGTAGGAAATAACTTTGTTCTGTTAAGCACCCCCTATCAATCGGTTGTTGCAAGTGAATGGACTAAGGGAGCACTGTAAGGGATTCTTTCTTTGTATTCTGGAGACATCAAGAATCACATGGTAAACATACATGAACATAGTTGTCAAAGCTCTTAGGGAGAAAACAAAAGCCCAAATGTTTTCTAAAAGCTTATCCAACCCACTTTATCACATTAAAACAATATAACAGAACTAGTAAACTTTGTTCTCTGTTTTAATATGATTTTAATTATTCACTGAGAACAGCAGCTGTCTTAGTTCCCCCTCTTTATTTCCTTCTGCTAGTAATCATTATAACAAATGTCTCTATGGTATGCATTAAGTAACATTATAAATCTTATAAATCTATTACAAATGATTCATTAGTATCTGAATTCATTTAATTAAAGAATTCACTCATACCTAGATAGACAATGTTGAAAGTAAATGCTGGAATGATCACGACATCCAAGTAAGAAAATACATGTGCATATTATGTGACCACATACTAGACATCGGAAGAACCGTCAATAATATAAAAAAGATAGGAAACCAATTACTCTGAGGTCATAATTAATAACATAGTGAAACATCTCATAAATCTCACTGGATGCCATGTTATAGTGCTCAGGTTTTAGATAAAAAGAATATTGGAAAGGAAATTTAAATATAACCAAATAAAATAACACCAAATAAAATAACACATGTCCATTTTCTTTAAAAGGCTTGTGACAATCATGGAAGAGACAGAAGAAATATAGAAAAGAAGTAAGTGATCTGTTAAAGGCACATCAGAAAATATCATTGCTTGAACATGTAATTAGAAAATGTTTAATAAAGTAGCTGTCAATGAAAATATTACCTTTATAGCAGTGCAGAGGATATTAATAACTGGAGTATGGCTCTCAGAAAGTACAAAGAATAGCCAGTGGAGAGTCTAGCCACATAAAACAAAACCACCAAAAATAAAAATCACAAAATGAGAAAATTTACTGAAAAAAATTAAAATATTATGAAGAATAAAATGAATTTACACTCTCAAAATACGTGAATCACGTATAAACAGATATATACACAAAGTACGTGAAAATCAAATGAATCAACATGTTTTGAATCAACTGAGTGGTAGTAGAATTTGTTGACACTGCCTCCCTGTGAATCTATAATGAGAGGTCAGTATGTGAAGAACTTGCGATTCCAGAGATAAAAGAGAAGGGCTTTAGTTTAATTTTGTACAGGGTAAGAGATAAGGGCTTATTTCTAGTCTGTTACCTGTTGCTATCCAGCTTTCTAAGCACAGTTTGTAGAAGATGCTGGATCATTTATAGAGTATATTTTTGGCATCTTTGTCAAAATTCAGGTAGCTGTAGTCTTGTGATTCACACTCAAATTCTCTATTGCAATCCATTGTTCTGCATGTCTGTGTCTGTGCCAGCACACTGGTTATATTATTATTGGTCAGTGATATAACTTGGAAGTGTGTGTGGTAGCAGCTGTAGTATTCTTTTTTTGTTTAGGATTGCTTTGATTTATCTTTTTCACTTATGGTTCTATATAAAATTTTAGAGTGTTTTGGTTTGTGAAGGATGACTGTGTAGTTTGGGTCTCATTGAATGAGTGTATTGCTTCTGGTAGGATGGACAGTTTCAGGAGGTTATAACTTATGAGCATGAGAGGTTTGCCTTTCTCTTTGTGTTTTCTTCAATTTATTGACTAAGTGTCTGAAAGATTTTGTCTCTTTGGTTAGGTCTAGTCCTTGGTCAATATAATAATAATAATAATAATAATAATAATAATAATAATAATAACAGTAATGTTTTATTCTTTGTGGTTATTGTGAATGGGCCCTTTTCTCAGTATGCTTGCCACTGGTCTATAGGAAGGTTGCAGAGTTTTATGTGTTAATTTTGTACTCTACCATGTTTTAAAGACTCTGTATCAGCTGAGAGAGCTTTTTGTTGGAATCCTACACTCTCATGTGTAATATCACACAACAAGGATTTTTTTCTTTACTTCTTTTTCTATCTTTATCACCTTTATTTCTTTTTCTTATTGCTCTGCTTAGACTTCAAGCACTATATTGGATAGGAGTGGATTTTGAGAATATCCTTGTTTTGTAACTGCTCTGAGAGGAAGTTGAGATCATTAATATTTAAAATAATTATTGAGAAATATGTATTAATTCATGCTATTTTGTTACTTTTCTGGTGCTTGTTTTCTTTGTCCTTCTTTGCCTAGGCAGTGACCCAACACTAGTTATTTTCTCTTGTAGACCTTTGGATTCACTTACACTTTCTTGATTCCGAAGTGTTTTTCTTATGTCTTCTGTGGGACTGATTGGTGGTCATAAATTCATATAGCTTTATTTTATAATGACACGCTTCTTTATCCTTCATTTATGACAGATTGCTTTGGAGGATATCTATATGCTCCGTGTTGCTCTGTTCTTTTCTTCTTCTTTTTTTAAATCAGGTATTTTCTTTATTTACATTTCAAATGTTATCCTCTTTCCTAGTTTCCCTTCCAAAAGTTCCCTATCATCTCCCCCCACCCCCTGATCCCCAACCCACCCACTCCTGCTTCCAGGCCTGGGCATTCCCCTATATGAGGGCATAGAACATTCACAGGACCAAGGGCCTCTCCTCCCACTGATGACCACTTAGACCATCCTCTGCTACATATGCAGCTAGACACGAGTCCCTCGATGTGTTTTCTTCGATTGATGGTTTAGTTTCAGGGAGCTCTGGGGGCACTGGTTAGTTCATATTGTTGTTCCTCCTAAGGGGCTGCAAACCCCTTCAGCTCTTTGGGTACTTTCTCTAGCTCCTTCATTGTGCTCTGTCTAATGGATGACTGTGAGCATCCACTTCTGTATTAGTCAGGCACTGGCAGAGCCTCTCAGGGGACAGCCATATCAGGCTCCTATCAGCAAGCACTGGTTGTCATTTGCTATAGTGTCTGGGTTTGGTGGTTGATTATGGGATGGATTCCCAGGTGGGGCAGTTTCTGGATGGATATTCCTTCAGTCTCTGTTCAGAACTTTGTTTCTGTTCTTTCAGAACTTGGACAGCAACTGTCAAGCCCTTATAACTTTTAAAGTTGCCACTGAAAACTCAGCTATCTTTATATGTAAGCTTTCTCCCCTGAAGTTTTTGATCTGTGCATTTAATGTTTTGACTATTATATGACACAGGAAATTGCTTTTCGGGTCCTGCCTATGCTTCTGTATGCTTATTCCATGAGTGTGGACATTACTTTCCTTAGATTTAGAAAACTTTTTTTCTATAATTTTATTGAAACTATTTTTATGCCTTTGACCTTGATGGTTTTCTACTTCTTCTATGTCTATTTGTAGGTTCAATCATTACATGGGCTCACAAAGATCCTGTATATTCATTTAATTTTCAAAAATTTATTATTTTTTTGATTGGATGATCCAATTCTTTTACATTGAAGTCAATGCCTGATAATCTGTATTTACATTTGATTTATTTTATTGGTTAAGTTTTCTACTGATTCTTTACTATACTTACTGAATTTCTCATTTTGGTTTTAATAATGCTTAGTATTTCTTTCTATTTTGTGCTAGTTTTCTCTCTTTAAGTTTTCCTTTATTAAATCACCTGTTTGTTTATGTTTTTAGTGGTCTTCATTCCAGTGTTTATTTATTTCTCCTTTGAGTTCTTTGAACAGATTCATACTGTTATTTTAAAATCATGATCTTGGGCTGGTGAGATGGCTCAGCGGGTAAGAGCACCCGACTGCTCTTCTGAAGGTCCTGAGTTCAAATCCCAGCAACCACATGGTGGCTCACAACCATCCGCAACAAAATTTGACTCCCTCTTCTGGAGTGTCTGAAGACAGCTACAGTGTACTTACATATAATAAATAAATAAATCTTAAAAAAAAAGTTAAAATCATGATCTTGAATGTTATTTAATTTGATCTCACCAGGCATCATTGCTATGCATTTAATATGTTTCCAAGAAGATTCATCATCTTGAGTTTTCATGATATATGTAATTCTATGATGGAACTTGAGGACCTGGAGTTAGATCATTGGAGATGTCATTTGGTGTTGATATCTGCCCCTGCTTTGTTGAGTTGGCATTTACATATCTATTTGATGTTAACTGAGGTTGGCAGCTTTTGGTTTAACTGCATGATGATGGATTATCAGTCTTGTGTCACTCACTGGTGGTTAGTGCATGAGGTAACCTGGGTTGTCCTGATTCAGCTATGATAAAATACAGCTTTTGATTTCAAGAGCAGACAGGCTGAACTACAAGCAAACTTTTGCTGTAGTCATTCAGAATTTGAGACTATACTAAGGAAAAGTAGAGATTCGTGCCATAAGAGGGACACACAGACATTCAAGCAGATCCCCATATTAGGGTGTTTGTGTCTCAAAGGAAAGAAGAAGTGAGGAGTACCCACTTTGTACAATGACAAAGTACTAAACCTACACCCTCAGTTATAGGCGTCAGGATCTCAGAAGGAGGAGTGGGGTTGGCATCCCTGTTGAGAAAATAGTAGGCTCAGCACATGTCTTCAGATAGAAGAATTATATTCTCATAGAGAGGACAAGAGAGGACTATCTATGTGATAACCAGGCACTTGGAGAGGGTCTTTTGATTGGAGAAATGTTAATTTATATTAGATGAAAACAATTTGTGAGAATTTCATGTTAAATTAAATGTACCAAATAATTTCTTAGGCATGGAAATCAAGCACTATTATTTTAAACTCTGATGTTATATGCATATAAATATATGTAGGATAGGCTCATGTAATTTAATCAGATATGAATTTCTATTCATTTTATACTCTGAAATTGTTTTGTGAAATACACACTATATGTAGAAAAATATAAAGTATGTTAAAGCTAAGCTCATAGAATATAATATAGTAAAGGTATATCATTTTTCAAAGATGATATTTATACATCCTGATCCACACTTTTAAATTTCCACAGCAACTGGGGACTCTCAGGCATGGAGGCTACAGACTGAGTTTTGGGAAATATCTAATATGGCATTTAATTGTAGGCATCTGGATTAAACACTTGCTTCAGATCCAGCACTGCTACATTCTTTCCAGTAGTGACAAGCGCCAACAGGCCCCAAAAACCTGGGCGCTATCCCGAGGCAAGGAAACTCAGTCTCCTGGAATGGTGGCATCCTCCATGTTCTTCCCTGGAACTGCTACATTCTTTCCAGTAGTGACAAGCNCCAACAGGCCCCAAAAACCTGGGCGCTGTCCCGAGGCAAAAGTTCAAGGAAACTCAGTCTCCTGAATTGGTGGCATTTTGTAGAACGAATGTTCCAGTGTCCTTGCTTTAGTTGGGAAACAGATTCATGTGCTTTCCCTTAATACATAGCCATATCAGATTCTGGGCAGTCAGTCCTTGTGCTGACCCTTGGGTCTAGGCAGCTAGTCACTGCCT
>NC_034602.1:14124212-14126997 GCF_900095145.1 Mus pahari
ATTTACACCCATACACTAGCATTACAATGGCCTAAGGGGAAGGTGGACTATAGGATCTTTNACAAGGAGATGAAGCCCTTGCCCCCAGCTGCTGACTTTAAATTGTCTTTAGGTGAGGCTGTCTTTGATCCCAGTTGTTAACATTGTATGTTATCCCAATTGTTTCCTGCCAGCCNTTCCAGGTTTGCATTCCTCTGTTTTGTGTACTTACTTCCCTATTTTCTCCTGTATAAATGGTCTGACACTCAGTTTGAAAATTTGCATTCAGATACCACACTCTCTTGTGTCCGTGTCTGTTTGTCACCCCTCATTTGCGGAATCCTCGAATCCTTGCTCACCTGCAACCAGAGACCCGTTCCCCGCAGATCAGGGACCCCAGAAAAGTCCAGTCTGTGGCACAGCACTGCCAGTTTGAACTTGCTAAGGCTTTCTATGACCTTTATTTACTTGCAGAGATTCATGAAAAGAACATTGTAAACACTGTTGCCTACTACCAAGAATGGAAACACCATGGATAATTATATATAAGAACATTTGAGTGTCGCTAAGAACATGGATGAATGAACTATTTCTAGTGGATGCTGTGGCCCATCTCTTGGTGTTGGTAAAGTGAATCCAGTAGGATTAGCTTCACATAACTGACAGGGGAAAAATTTAGAGCAAATATTAATTTTGAGGAATAATAGGAGAAAGTAATAGATATTTTGAAGCTGAGAGAATGATTTTCTTATTTTGGATGGATCTTTTTCTTTCTCATTTTAATGACAACTTTTGGAGAAATGGCAACAACAAATATCTATGCCATTTCATCTAGGTATATTGAAAACAGAAAACATCTCAACAAGTTATTTACCTATAAATTTATTTTTCATTTCAAATATGTTGAAAATTCAGAACTCAAAGTAAATGTACATGAAGAAAAATATTCCCATGAAGGACTCAATTGCAAACAATAAGTGTTATTCTGGGCACACAGCTTTCATTGCCATCTCTGGTTAATATCCACACTTGGTAAAGGCTTGATTTTTAGACTTGACTCTTTGTTACCAACTATGACAATAATAGGATTTAATTTCTCTTCACAATTCTTATAGACATATTTCTGGGCCAACTGAGAAAGTCTTGTGAGACTGGAGGAGTTAATTAGGGTTGGCAAACTTTTCACCGAGGCATTGCAAATTAGTTGCTTCAACTATTTCATATTTCAAAGTAGGATCTAATTTTAATACAAAATTAAACTACAGGAACATTTTCAATGTCATTTGCAGGGCTGTGCACACTGCTGTTACCCAATGCAGTGAAAGCAACCTGTTGTTACTGGTCTTCAGGGAACCACTTCCATCCAATATGGTTTCTGCTTTTAACAATGATATTCATCTTACATATATGAAACAGGCTGGTGATATGTATACTGTTTACATTATATGATGTTATAACTCCTCATGCCTTTATTTTTTGAGTAGGAGTCACTCAGAGACTGTCAGTGTCACTGTCAGGTGGCAGACCTCTTTAGCCAGAACCTTGGAACAGCCTTGGGATGGCAGGAATGACAGAGAGCAGTTTGAACTGCAGGTGCTGCATGTGCAGTTTCTGAATGTCCCCTGGCTACTAACTCAAATTCCCTGAGAAAGTCTCATTAAAGGAAATGGACAGTGTAAAAACTGACATAAATCCCTGGTGGAATGGTTCTGGCCACCCATATTTGGTTAGGAAGAATCGGACTGACAGGAAAAGTATGAATAAAGTTGGTGAATGTTTTTGGAGAAAAGACTATCTCCAATGCTGATTTTAGGATTTCCTGTGCTACATGGTGACTTCAAATGTTAATATCATATCTGACAATATCAAGTATAATACTCAAACAGATTGCCTTGCTATTTAAACTATTTTAATATTATCGTATAGTTTTTTGCATATATCCAGTTTATATAAATTCTGTTGTTAATTTCCCAAGATTAATACATTTCTGAAACATCTTTGTCTTCACAATTTTTAAATGATAATGCATAGGTTTATGTATTTATGAAGTCTATGTCATATATGGGATTCTTTGTGAGTTCTCTCTGTAGGTTTTATTGCTTAGGCATATTATTTTTAAAATGAAAACAAAAGAAATAGAACCAAAAAGGTAATACAAACCTGAAAACATGTATTTGATAGTTATAGGATCATTAAAATTTTTAGTTCTTACTTAGTCTAATATTGCTTTCTTTTTCTTTTGTCATTTACCGAAAAGCATATGGCAATTAGAGTATTTAATTACTAAAGTATCGAAGTGAGCATGCCTGATTGCAGGATACTAGGTTATCCACATGTTCTGTATTAATGTAATTTCCATCAAGACAATATAGTCTTATATGTTCTTATCTCACAATACATTCATTCCCATAATTAGAGGGCTAACTGGCTGATTTCCAGGAGTGGTTGCTCTTTCTAAAATGTGTCACAAAGTCTTTACAATCTAACTTTATCAAGCTGGTAGAATACAGGGAACCTACAGTTCTAGAGCAGCTCTACACTTTTTAAAATTATTTTATTAGATATTTTCTTCATTTACATTTCAAGTGCTAACCCAAAAGTCCCCTATATCCTCCCCCTGCCCTGCTCCCCTACCCACCCACTCCCACTTCTTGGCCCTGGCATTCCCCTGTATGGGGCATATAAAGTTTGCAAGACCAAGGGGCCTTTCTTCCCAATAATGGCCGATTAGGCCATCTTCTGCTACATATGCAGCTAGAGACACGAGCTCAGAGGGTACTGGTTAGTTCATATTATTGTTGCACCT
>NC_034602.1:14128325-14133766 GCF_900095145.1 Mus pahari
ATATCAAGTAGCCATATGTGTGTGGATTCATTTCTGGGTCTTCAATTCTATTCCATTAATCTACCTGTCTGTTGCTATACCAGTACCAAGTGGTTTTTTTTATCACAATTAGAGCAGCTCTACTCTTAAAAATAAAGCAACATTTTATGAGTGCGTTCCCTACTGACTGTGATGTAGAATTGCAGTTTAGGGTGTACTGCCTCTTTCCCATTACACTAGCCCCATCCTTACACTAGCTCATCAGCACCTTTCACATGATTCCTTTTAACACTGTCTTAAATAGTTCTTCCTGTGTACCTACTCCTATCTAATCAATTATCATTAACACATGAAGAGATAACTCTCAAAAGTGCAATATGTTGACATCATTTCTTTACTTAAATTCTTGATAATTCCGTTGTCTTTGGAATCAACTCTAACTTCAAAATTTTATTTCACAGAAAGATACTTTATACTCTATCTTCCACCTTTCATATTGTCTCCCCTCAGTGATCTGACACATACCTAGCCTCAATGGTATTCCTTCTCCCTTAAGCATCTTTTCATTCTACCTACATTCAGGCTTTAGGTCTTTTCTGGACCTTCACCTGCCAGCGTAGATTTCTTACTATTTCCTATTGTAATATAAGTTTATGTGCTCTCTGCATGGTGAAAATATTATGCTTGTCCAAATGAGCCTCTGTGGTTGATACCATTGCAAAAATTAGAGTAAGTTTTGGAATTAAATAAAAGGTATTTCAAAATTCAACTGGATTAATAAAAAATGAAGAGGATAAGACATCTAAAAAGCATTATGTAGAATTACAAGCTAGCCAGATAAACTAGATATTAAAATGTGTAATAGAACTAAAAATAATTAAATAATGGAAATAGGAATAAACAAAAGATTTATTTAACAAAATAAGACTTTGGAAAACAATTCTCAATATAGATTCAATTAAATTAGATAGTCTATAACCTCTGTGATGTTGTTAAGTATGGCATTAGTTTATAAAACCTGGTACAAAAAACTAGCAACTTTGTTATAAAATAGCAATATTTATAATTGATTATTTGTGTCATTATTGGCTAGTCAATATTTTTTACTTAGAGAAAATCACCAAAGGGTATATCGAGATGTGTGTGTGTTTGTGTGTGTGTGTTTGTGTGTGTGTGTGTGTGTGTGTTTGCATGCATGCACACTTAAGTGGGTGTATATAAGTATGATTATAACAAAAATTTGATAAATAAAGTTCAAAACCTGAATATAATAAGTAGAAGTAATTAAAAATGCATGGCAAGTACTCAGTTCCCTAGCTATAATAGCCAATCTTTCTTCTGGTCATTCAGTCTTCTAATACAACATAAAACAAAAGGCCCATGGCAATCAATTATCAGAATGGGAAATGAGAACATTTAGTTAATGTGTACATGGGATCTGAGAAATATAATTTGAAATCCAATTAGATCTCATCTTTTTCAAACAGATGCTGGTTAAAATAAGCAGTATCAAAGATGATGTAAAAGAGAAGCATATGAATCTCTAGTTAGAGTATAGGTTGGAATCAATTTTATGAAGGGGATTTTTGTGAAACTCATTCCCTTTAGCTTGGTGATTCCAATTTTGTTTATTTACATTAATAAATCCCAAGACATTGGGGATTTATAAAAATTAACTAATGACTTAGATAAAAACAGACTGGCATTTTATTTATACTTTTAAATCAAAGTGTCAAATAAATGCATGGGAAATACGATAGCTAAAGAAATAAATCTTGTATTTATATTATATATATGGAAACTATACATAAATTAAATAATAAAGCACAAATCAGTAAAAATGATCACATATTATAGAAACCTTTCTAGAACTTATCTTTTCATAGATTTTAGAGAAGAATGTTTAAGAATTATGATTATTTGTCTCTGAAAGTATTTCCAGGGCTGAGGAATCTTACTTAGAGGTTTCTTTGTTTCTTTTTTCTGTTTTGTCCTATTATATGCATACATGTTTACTCGACATTTTTTTGTCCTATAGCAGATATAAGAACTTAAAGTGCACAAATCAAGGACTTATGCTATTAAAAGTCCTCCTCACTTCTTTTTTACTAGGGAATTTCTCAAGATTTTAGATACCGAGAATGCAGTGTAGGGAAAAAAGGTCACATTACTTAGTATAGTAAAACATTATCAAATTATCTGGCCACCAAGAACCCATGATTGGGTAGGTCATAGTGCCAAGGGGAGAACCTATTACCATTACTCTGCTAAATGGACATAGAATTAAACTGTGCACTAAGTTCATCTTTATGTGCATAAATTAGTTTAACTCTTGGCCTCATCACAGAAACTTCTTTGTGTGGAAAAAGAAGAGTAATAATGAGACTCACATATGGTCAATGAGAAGAGAATGAGAGGGTGTGCAGTGTTTAGACCTACATAGGATCTCTTTATCACAGCTCTTCCCCTAAAGGTGCTGACATGATCTTGGGAGCAGGTTAGGTACATTTTAAGAGTCAGAAGTGGTGTAGGACTGGTGAGAAATACTATTTTCTGTATATGACAGGGTTGTTGATTTAACCGTCCCCCCACTTAGATATGAGCTCCCAGTAGCTGTGACTATGTGTACAAGCCCTGTGGAGATCAGAGTAGCTAAAATCCATCCCTGCATGGGTAGAGAATGGGCTCATGAAGTACTGACCTTGGAGGATGTGAAAAGTAAGGAGTGGGTGAGGATTAGAATTTTTAAAAAGCATTAGACACATATAAAAATTTCTCAAACAATAAATCTAAGAACTTAACAGCAAAATTATGATAATAAAAAAGCAAATAGTAAGTTTGTAAACTGGATTTCAGTTCAAAAACTCATCACTAGCACATTGTCTTTCATCAAGTTAAGTCTTCAGTATGAATGCTAATCTAGGTTCATACTAAATGGCTTTCTAATTGTCCTATAGTTCACTGATTGCAAGTTTGGTAAAGGCTTTCATTAAAGCTGTAGTGCTAGAAGTTGGAATAATGGCTTACTAAAACAAGATGAATAGTGTCTTGAAATGAATATAAGGGTTAAAGAAATATGGGAGTTGAAAAGATGGCTCATTGGTTAAGATCACTGGTTGTTCTCCCAGAGGACTAGTGTTTGATGACCAGCATACACATGGTGGCTCATAATCATACATAACTACAGTCCCAGGGAATCCATTGATCTCTTCTGGCCTCCATGTGGTACACAGACATACCATAACATATGGTCATAACATATATATATATATATATATATATATATATATATATATATATATATATACATATATATATGTCTATAATGTTGTATTATTAATGTTTCACATATGTAATTAAAATTGAAATATATATGAATGTAAATGACTATTCCCATATCTAATAGGTGTGGCCAATGCTGCTCATTCTGAATTTTCTTGCCACAACTGCTTTTGTTAATTTATGGGAATGCAATAGATTATATAGGCCAAGACTTGGTAATTACATTCATTCATATATTTGACAATATTTCATAAAAATTTACCACAATCCAGCCACTATTCAAGTAATTTAAAGGGTGAGAATGCCAACAAGAGTTAAGACCTACTTTTGTGAAGTTTTAATCGTATTGTCCTACTTTTCAATGATTTGCAACCAAATGAAAAGAAAATAGTTCTTATGAGAAAATGCCAGCCATATTTAGAAAGCAGGTGTACAACTTTAGCTAGGAATTTGTTAGCTATATGGGCACAGTTAGGGCTAAGTGTTTAAAGGATCTTCTGAAGCCCCTGCTAGGTTTCACAAAACTGCAGGGTCTGGGTTTGTCTCTTCATCTTTCTGAGTGTCTGTGATGATGTTGTATAAGCAAGGCCCAATACTAGCAGGATTTACCAGTATAGAAGCATGATCCAAACGTTCACTGCTAGTGCAGATTTCTTGCATAAGATATGGCCGAGGGAAACACTCATTCTATTAAGTCTTTGCCTATTATAAAAAATTTGTTTGAACATTCTGGATATATTAGTATATGATTTGATTTTACCCATCAATAGAGAAAAGACAGGTTCTGATGTACTGAATTGTGACTGTTCTTACATCTTTTCATGAAGAGGGAAAATAACTATTTAAAGCATATATAGACTTTATCTCTTGAACCCCCAAATACCTATGAATTATGCTGCAGAAAATGAACAAAGATATACAGCTAACACTCTTTTTGGGTGAAGGAATTAGACCTCTTGCTAAGATCTTTTCAAATACAAATGGAACTGCTACAAATCTTTACAGGAATACAGTATGTCTTTATAGTGACTGCAAATTAAAATGCTTGGAACACAGCTTACTAGCTGCATAGTCTGTGTGACATGAGAGGGAACAGACTTCAACTGAACATCCTTTTGAAAATATGAGCACAAAATACAAAGTATATATCTATATATAGAGAGAAATAAATTAATAATAAATATAATAAATTGGATAAAGAAAACTAAATAATATTCATACTAGCATATTTTATGTCTCTGTGTTTCTGTTTGTGTTTCTTATTCAATATCAACATTCACACTATAAATAACATATATATTAAAAATATAATATGGAAATATTAAATGTTAATTATTGGTGTCCTGCAGGATACTTATTAATACATGTAAACACAATGTAACTCCACTCTTCAGAGTTCACATGGCTGCTGATGCCCTGCACTTTGTTCGCTCTGTGTCACTCACCCCTGATCTTACAGCTTACATATTTATGTACCTGTCTTTTCAGTCTTCCACTAGCGTTTAGAATGCATGTACTGCAAGTGTCTTTGTTCTCAGATATTATCCTCAACCTAAAATACAGACTTGGTTAGGAGCTCAATGAATATTCATGAATCTTATGATGGAATTATAAAATAAATTACGTATTTTTCTATTTTGTGTGGATCATGTTGGAGAGTATAAGGAAATCTTACTGTAATAAGAAATATTTTTTTGATGAACAGACCATTGAAAAGAACAGGATGTACTGAGGGCTAATCTCAGTATTGATACTGGAAAGAAATAGAATGACACAAGCAGAACAGTCATCATTTGCTGCACAAACATTTAGCTTTATTTTCTCCTTTGTGAATTCCCCCCTCCCGAAATTTTCCTGTGAAATAAATGGAAAAAGTAATAGGTGAATTTTTTATAGGAAAGTTATTTTTTTGGTGGCTGAAGAAGTTTAGGGAAGAGCATGTGCATAACCAAAACAGTGGAGCTCTATTTTCTAAAAGAAAGCTCCAATTAAGGGAATTTGACCTAATCATGGTGAGTTGATGAAATGAAACTCCATCAGGCTATTAGTGAGGGTGCATGATCTGAATTCATCATAATCACTTGTGTGATAATGAACTGAAGAGGGTTAGATGGAGGTTTTTGGAGTTATGTTGAACATATATATATATATATATATATATATATATATATATATATATA
>NC_034602.1:14133841-14135181 GCF_900095145.1 Mus pahari
TGTGTGTGTGTGTGTGTGTGTGTGTGTGTGTATTATGTATATATGAAGGAAAGCAGTGAAATGTTTCTTAAAATGGGTTTTAAAATAGTATTTGGAGTTGTGGAAATATAAACAAGTTTGAAGTCAGAATTTAATTAGTTTCCTTAAAGAAAGAATTATCTCAACTGATGAATCAATTTTAGTGTATTGGTCATTGTCTAGCAGAGGTCAAAGTTTATTTCCTAGTAGGTAGGAATAATGTAATACCTCTGATCAGAGGTCATGAATTAGATTCTGTTATAAATCACTTGATAATTATTTTCATCCTGTATTTCCATTGCCATTACAAATGTATATGTAGGTTAGTACACACATGCATATAATTAAATAAATTTGTTTATAATTATTCATAATACTCTAATAAATGCAATTCATTTCTTTTCACAAAGCAATCTTACTTGTAATTGTTTTCTTTTAAATACATTCCTAGGTCAACAGGCCTTTAATAATGTCAGGGATTTCTCTACCATCTTTCTATTGCTTATTGCTATTATCCTCCTCATGTCTATTAAAGATAACCTTCTCAATTGCTTCCTCAAATTTATTCAATTCTTGTATAATATCATTTGTAAAAATCAATTCACTTTTAACGAGTCAACAATTGCTTTCCTTAGAAAAGATAAAGGGTTTGGTTTATGGGAACATTATCTAGTCACTTTTGCATATTCCTAGCTGACTGAGTTAGGAAATGTACCTCTGTATCTGCCAAAACCACAAACCAGTATAAATGTCATCATACTTTCACACAGTTTCAATTTTCCTCATAAAGATTTCATGATTTGTTTGGCACTTAGGGCTGATTTTTCAGGAGTGATAATGAGTTTAATAACTGGTAACTCAGAAGAGAAGACATGGACAACAGTGGACAAAATCAAATCAAATAGTGCCTGTATCTTGCTGGAATACCTCCCATACATATTAAGTCTAAAAAGGAGAAACGCGGCCTGAACATTGCAAACAATTCATTCATTCATTGTCTTAGATGTTCATTTGGTACTTATTGAATGTGGGGTACAAAGATAATTTTTTGTCACATATTTCATTTCCAATTATTTAGACTTGTCTATTGTGGTAGAGTCAATAAAGAAGTTTTATTTTTCTAGTATGAAAGCATTTTGGATCGTCCTGCGCCTCTCCTGCCCAGGAGGGGTGTTCGCCTGGCGGCTGTCCGCAGGCTGACCCAGCGCCCAACACCTTTCCTCCCCGACCGAGGCGGGGTGTCCGCCTGGCATCCAGCGCCTTTCCTCACCCGAGGAGGGGAGTGCGCCCGAGAGCTGTACTAAGGCTTGGGGTCTACCCAG
>NC_034602.1:14137312-14141681 GCF_900095145.1 Mus pahari
AAAAAAAAAAAAAAAGACCTTCTTATTATTTTGCCATTTTCCTCGTTTTAAATATATCATCTTCATCCCTCCACAGAGAGGATCCCTTTTGCCTATCAGATCATATCAGATCATTTGTACGTTTTTACCCTGGTCTCCTCTTCTCTATCTCCTCCCTCCCCCATTTCCCTAAACAGATTAGTTGTACCCTGCTATTTCTTTTTCTTTTGCTCCCCAACTTCCATATCCTGGCAATGATTATTATTTACTTTTCTGTTTTCTGAGTACCCCAGATCATGTACTCACTTGTGAAGTTTTGGAGCCAGGAGCCCCCAAAGAGAGAAAACATGCAGCATTGTCTTTCTTAGATCTAGGTTACCTCACTCAATATGGCCAGTTTTAGTTCTATCCATTTCCCTGCAAAGTTAATGATTTCATTTTCTTTATACTTGAGTCAGTATTTCATGGTGTGTATGTATTACATTTTTGTATTCAGTCTTTGGTTGAAGACCATTAGCTCCCTCCTCTCACTTTTTAGCTATTTTGAGTTGAGCAGACATAAATGTGGATGAGCAAGTATTTCTAGAGTAGGATGTTGAGTCTTTTGGATATTTGCTGAGGAATAGTATTGTTGAGTCATATGGTTGATTTGTTTTTAGCCTTTGAGAACTTGCCTTGTTCATTCCTATAGTGATTTTACCACTTGGCAAACCAATCAGTAGTGAATGAG
Organism: Mus pahari; assembly: GCF_900095145.1. NCBI lineage: Eukaryota > Metazoa > Chordata > Mammalia > Rodentia > Muridae > Mus > Mus pahari. Next base: position 14,138,022 of record NC_034602.1, read on the forward strand.
GGGGTCCTTTTTCCTAACATCCCAAAATTTGCCCATAGTGATTGTTCAGTTGATAATTACCATAGATTTCTTGGTTTTATTTTTTTTTGTTGTTGGAGTTGTTGCCCAGTTTTATATTTAAAAAAAATTAACTGAAATTTGGCTCAGATTCAGAAAGAATTTTTAACTTAAAAAATAACCATAAATAAACTTCTACTTCTTTGTGAATATGTATGTGTATTATATGCATGTCTGGAGCTTACAGAAGAGGGCGAGTATCCTTTGAAACTGAGGCTATGGATCATTGTGAGCCACCATGTGGGTCCAGGGAAATGAACCCTGTCCTCTGAAAAAGCAGCAAATAGTTGAACAACTGAAAATGTCTCAGCAGTCTCTCTAGCCCCAATTGAAAAGCATACTTATGCAAAAGAGTACTCTCATCATTGATAATTATAAGATCAAAATATTGACCAACTCCAAAAAGTGTTGAAGATGCTCAGGCAAGAGTGAATTCGAGCATATCCATATCCTTAAATTGTGCTTTGGTCCAAAGGAAAAAATTATTTATTTACTAATGAATTGTTTTAGAGAAGGCTTCCATAGGTGATTCTATGGTGCAACTGATCACACATTTAACTTCTAAAGTAATTTTTCTTATGATGGATTATCAATAAATGTTTTATGTGTATATATGTGCTTCGGATTGAATAAAAATCTCATGAGAGAAAAGATATAATGAAAGGAAAGGGTTTTTTAAAAAGCACATGCATAAAAGAGAAGTTCTTAGACTTTCTAGTTTTCAATACCTTTATTTTTCAGTGTTTACTTATCTATCTATCTATCTATCTATCTATCTATCTATCTATCTATCTATCTATCTATCTATTTATTTTATGAGTGCATGTACATGTGCTCACATGTGGATGGTATCGCAAGCATGAGAAGAACAGAGGACCACGTGCAGAAGGAGGTTTTCCTTTTTCATTATGTAGGCCCTGGGGATCAGATTTAGGTACCCAGGCTTGACAGCAAACACCATTACTCACTGAGTCATCAGAATGACAGCGCTCTCATAGTCAGATGAATAGGTGCGGTACCTAGAGAGCTTACAATTCTATTTCCTGTGTATTATCTCTAAGAGTTTTGATTCAATTTATTTTCAGAGTAGGCTACATTTGAATTTCTGTAAATCTCCCAGAGCTTTGAGAACCTTAGCAACAGAGTCACCTACTTGTTTAACAAAGATTGCTGGTCTAGCAGTCTCTGATTTTGAGTTTCTGCTCCAGGTTGCGTCATAGTGTACGAACCATAGTTCATGTGAGTTTTTTTTTTTTTTTAAATTAGATGTTTTCTTCATTTACATTTCAAATGCTATTCCCTTTCCTAGTTTCCTCTCAGAAAATCTACTATACCATTTCCCCTCCTCCTGTTCCCCAACCTACCCACAAGAGTTTTAACACTGCTGGGTCAAGGCTCACACTGTGGAAACATCAACTAGTGTATGATGCTATGGATGGCCAGTTACCACCATAACTAGGAGAAATAGTGCCCAACATCACAATGGCAGTTTGTCTGCATACATTGAAAGAATCAAGAAGAGAAATCTCCATTCTGATATTTTGGGTAAAACTGGAGCTTTTTTTTTTTTTTTTTTTAAGCATCTCTATCCAGCATCGTTGATGTTGCCAGGATGGAGCTTGTCTATTATTTATATGGAATGACTCACAGATTAGTGTTGCCAAGTAGGGACACAAAGGCTAGACCCTTCTTCTCTCTGAAATACTTGACATGGCTATTGATAGAGTTGAGATACTGCCGGATCTTGATGTCCTCAAAGCTCAGATATGACAACATGACAACTCAAATCCTAGAAGAATAAATGATATTCAGTCCCCATTGGAACAGAACTAGGAAAAAATAACAGGAGAGTGTAACATTAATTATTAATTAATCTTGGCATGGGATTGCTACCTGCCCCAATAGTTTATGTTCCCAAATGAAAGACACACATGCAGCCTTTATATTTTAATATTCCTTAAACAGCACAATAGCCTAAACTCCAGGCAGTTAATACTAAGTTATCACTTACTAATTCTATGTTCTATCTTGACAGCTCTAGACTCAGTTGGGCAGTCCTCTGGGCAATGTTGTCCTGTCCTGGCTCCTTCATATGGTGGCTACATAATTAGCATTCAGAATACAAGCAGCTACAGGTGAGAGAGGGGGGAAGGTGGTAGGGAGGAAGGGAAGAGGGAGGAGGAGAGGAGGGGGAGAGGAAGAGGGAGAGGAGTTAATTTTAGCTATTCAGGTCACACACAAGGAATTCAGCATAGAAAATGGGGTACCCACAGTACACTGGAGTGCAGCTGTAAGCTGGAAGAACCACAAAGTATGTGTCAAGAGTATGGAATAAATTTTTCTGGTGGACAAATGCCCACCCCTTAAAGACTGAGCAGCAGAAATGATCACCTCAGTTAGATCCATACCTGTCCCTGGCTAGGGAAGCCTCCCAGACAGCTTGGTTCTTGTTAGTCAAAGGATCTGAACCCTCAGGAATACTATTGAGGACACGACTCATCAGTTTCTTAGACAATCACTTTATGTCTTCTCCAGACTATGTATAGCACTTCACTGAGTTTCAACTATGACAGCAAGCAGAAGGTAAGAGTACCAGTCAACGTTATTGGTACCCCTGCTCAGTAGCTCCTCATCAATGTACTCCCTATGTCAGCTTTTGGTTGAGAGAAGTCTCTCAGTGATCAGGAAGCGGTCTGTTGCCACATATGGGTCCTCTGGATTTTCATTTTATGGAAGTCAGCTCTCAGTAAGCACCATAGTAGCCTGGAGCAAGTTGTTCTGACAAGCATGAAAACATCTGTCTTCCTCAGTCACTTTATTCGTTCCTTTCTCGTTTAAAATCTGTATTGCTAAGGATAAGAGCCGAAGTCTGACAGGTTATATACTATGCTGTACCACAGTGTCATATCTCCGTCATATTTGTTATTTCTTAAGTGCACTGTGTCTACTCTAGAACCAGACATCTCCGTCATTGATTTTATGACTGTGGTAGACAGAAGATAACCAATTATTGAGCTTACACTATTACTTAAAAAAAAAAAAAAAAAAAAAAAGGAGCCATTTTACTAAAGGAAGTCTATTAGCAATCTGTATGTCTAACCTGTGTATGAAATGACAAGATAAACTTTCATAGTCTTTATTAATTCAAAGTATAAGGAAATGAAATAGAGATTCTAAATGTGACACTTGTTAATAGGAGGTAATTGAAACCAGGACACTCAAGGATGCTTATCAAATAGGTTAGAACCTCATTAATTCAGTTTCTCCACACAAGAAGGAAACCTACAGGGCTCTTAATTATAAATATGCTCAAATATTATTTTCTACAAATTAGTCATGATTGAGAGGAAACCCAATGAAAGTAAAAATCTCCATGAAAATAGTCAAATTTAAGGCTCTCAATATCTAATAATAGAAAATAAGTTCACACATGAATGGAGTTTAATATTTGTAGACTTCATATTGAAGTTGAAATCTGTCTTTTCAAGTTTCTTAATTTTACTCACTATATTTGTCTAATTATTAAAATCACTTTAAATTATCTTTCAAACTGCAGTTGCAATTTTCATCATGTTTTGTGTGTGTGTGTGTGTGTGTGTATGT
>NC_034602.1:14145436-14146853 GCF_900095145.1 Mus pahari
GCCATCATTGGGAAGAGAGGCCCCTTGGTCTTGCAAACTTTATATGACCCAGCACAGGGGAAGGCCAGGGCCAAGTAGTGGGAGTAGGTGGGTAGGGGAACCGGGGCGGGGGGGGGCGTATAGGGAACTTTCGCGATAGCATTTGTAATATAAATAAAGAAAACTAATAATAATAATAATAATAAACATACAATACACATGTAAGAGCAGTAGATTATTTTTTGACTTAAGGGAAGAACATATTAAGAAAAGTATTAACAGTTAAGTCATAAAAGGCTAACAATGGGACAAACACAGTGACAAAGGTTTGTTTTACTCCCCTGAAAAACAAAACAAATAAACCAACCAAACAAAAATCAAACCCACCCTGCCACATTATTAAAGAAATCAACTAATATTTTAGCAAGATTTATATAAGTGAGGAAGTGTGCAAACCCATTAAAGAGTAATAACATTACATTTAAATCATATTATATAAAGTAGAAGTTTTGGCATCAAATATGTAATGTAAGGACATAAATACATCAAGCCATGGTTGAGGAGAAAGTTTTTATTCTAGATATGAGGGAGAATACAGCCAGAGGCATCTGGAAGCATCCAGTGCAGGGAAAGAAAGCAGTAGACAGAACAAGGCCAGTAGACTGAACTGGGCCATTAGAACAGAGAGAGGAAGGAGAGCAAGAGAAGAAGGGAAGAGACTGAATGAACAACACGCAGAGAGATTAGGCCAGAAGGACCAAGACATAGGACCAATAGCAGAGAGCAAGAGGAACAAGAAAGAGGGGTCCACATTTTCCAAGAGAGTACATATCAGCCTTATTTATTTAGGAAGCAGAAAATGGGAAAGGGGAATCCTATGATCTAGAGAAGTTTGGAGCAGAAGAGCTGACAGCAGTCATTGGTAGAGTGAACCTGAAAGTCAGCAGATACTTTTGTAGGCTAATAGGTACTAGTCTGCCATTTGTCTTGAGTTTCTTTTGGATCCGATGAACATAACTCAATTCTCCTTGTTGAACTCATGTATATCTTTTAATGTCATAAAAGTAACTTTACTTTCGGAGGAGTGTATACTATCTGAACTGACTCAAATATCTTGTCTGCTAATATTGAAGTGTGAATTTTAAATTACAAATTGATCTTGTCAAGCAGTTTTGCATGATTTTATTTCGCCTGTGTAAGGAACTAGGAATCTTATCAATGTAAAGGTCAGCATGTCTGTGAGTTTGTTCATATAGTGGATTACGTCGACAGATTTCCATATATTAAACCATCATTTCTGGGATGAAGCTTTCTTTTCTTTTCTTTTCTTTTCTTTTCTTTTCTTTTCTTTTCTTTTCTTTTCTTTTCTTTTCTTTTCTTTTCTTTTTATTATTTTCTTTATTTACATTACAAATGCTATCCCGAAAGTTCCCTATAC